>NW_027397063.1:67717920-68059929 GCF_003265705.2 Callorhinus ursinus
TTATTTGTATAAAGGAAATGGTGCTAAGATAGTTATAGGAATCAAAAATTACAAACACATAATATAAGTGATTTGCTCATAAATGATCTTAGTAAAGTACTTAAACATTATAACAACCTGAATAGTGACTGTGTTCAACATTACTAACTAAGGGTTATATAAGAGAAAAAAGGTATATATAATGGGTTGAATGATGGCCCCCCAGAAGATGTCCATGTCCTAAGTCCCAGAACCTGTGGATGTGACCTTTACTGGAAAAAGGGACTTTACATCTGTAATGAAGTTAGGGATCTTGAGATAAGGAGATCATCTTGGATTACGAGGGTGGGCCCCAAATCTGATGACAGGTGTCTTGATGAAAGACTATATAGAGCAGGAGGCAATGTGACCATAGAGGCAGAAATTGGAAGTCATGTGGCCATAAATCAAGGAATGCCGACAACCCCCAGCAGCTGGAAGATGCAAGGGATGGATTCTCCTCTAGAGCCTTCAGAAAGAGTGCAACCCTGTCAACACCTTGATTTCAAACCTCTGGCCTCCGGAACTTGGAGAGAATAAATTTCTTTTGTGTGAAGCCACCAAATTGTGGTAATTTGTTATGGCAGCCGTCGGAAACAAATACAGTAGAGATGACTGGTAGGGAACTATTACACCATAATAGAAAACAGGCCTTCTCATAGCTTATCGCCCTTTGGTCTCTCAATTAACAGGAACATACTGCACCCAGTTTATTCCGACTTGAGCCAGGTGATACGGATTCGAAGTCACTGCTCTACAATCGGACAGTGACTGTCCACAGTTCCTGCTAACAGCCACTAAAACAAGCCAACCAACCAACCGTGGTATTTCTCGTTATATATGAACTTCTTTAGAAAGGAAACTGATATATATATATATATATGTATATATATATATACTCATTTCATGAGTATATATATATATACACTCAAAATACTCATTTTATGAGTATATATATATACTCAAAATACTCATTTTACACTAAAATAAAAGAGTCTCTTGGCAAAATAATCCAGCAGTGGTGTCATTTTCAAAGCTATTGATCATTTACCTGCAATGACCATATTTAGAAAAGCAATGAGCTCATTAGAGGAAACAAGGAATCCAATTTCATTAGGTATTAATGCTCTGGGGCACACTATGAGAGTGCTTGGTATTCACACTTGGTTAAGGTACGTGAGAATAGTGGCTGTAATTAACTAAACTTCTGTGTTAATATAGCACTTACTGGAGACACCCTTAAAGGTGCCTTTGTGCACAAAAGACAAGGTTAAAAGATTTTATGTTATTTATCATATTTAGGAAAGCCCTTCCTTGTCTGTAATATATAATCTTCACTTACTTATCCCTGGGTTATACAACGGCTTATTAGCTTATTAAGAACTTCCTAAAAGGCAAGTAAATCTAAATTCTTAAAAGTTTTAAGACAAGGTTCTGTTTAAAAAGCGGACTGAGGCTTAAAATATTATGGTTAACCTTTCTTAAAGGGCAAAAATGCAGAATGTTAACTAATAATTCTTATCTTACAGGATCATTCAAAATAGAAGATTCTAATTTTAAGCTTACTCTTTTAACATGCAATTTATGCATTAATAAATATAGATAATGATACAATAGGAATTTCTACATTATTTCAATGAATATCTATTAATCCTGAAGCAAGAAACAGATTATCTCAACGGGGAGAGCTCAGTTTATCCAAGATGTAACAATAAAAGTACAAGTCACAAACATGGGGCCAGCATAAGTCTCTTGATATTAATTACTTACAATAGTAAAACATAGAGATCTTACAGAACAGTCCAGATTTCTGGCTTCTGTTGGAAACTTGGTCCTTCTGGCCACCTGGACTCCTCAGTTCCACATAACAACAATTAACGGCAGCTAAGTGGCTACTCCCGTTAGGTGGGGCTTGTGCTCACAGGTTCCTCACCCCCCTACCCAGTCTTCCTCTCTCATGGATGTTGACTACCCAGTTCCTAACAGCATGTAACTTTCCTGCTCCTGGTGTATAATAATGAGAACACCTTCCTTTGCCTTCAAATTGTCAAATTTCTACCTATCATTCAAGTCCCACTTCAAAGATACTCCTTCCTCCATGAAGTTCTCCCAGTTTCTCCAACTGGAGTTAATTTCTTCTTAGATCATACCATAATTTGTTCATATTCTATAGTATTTACAATATAGTATTATTATTTTATGTACATTTATGTACATCTGTCTCCCATGTCTATCTGTTGTCATCTTTCAAACTTTATTCATTGAGTGTCTGTCATGTGTCAGGCAAAAGACTAAACAAAATGCTGGGGATACAGCAGGGACCAAAGCACGTGTGGCACCTTGTTTCAAGGAGCTTACAGACCCTCCTGCTTGGAACATAATAGATGCTCAATAGATGTTTATTGAGAAAAAAAAAAAAGTAGGTCAATTTTTCAAATCCACACACACCAACTCTCATTTGAACTCTAGCTGATACAGTATATTCATAGTCAATGCTTAATATGTGGTTTTGACTTGACTGAATAGACAAAACAGCTGAATCAGGGAGTCAGAGAACTATTACTTAGACTACAGGGTTTATACTGACTTGCTGTCCACCTGGACCCTATCTACTCACCTGGCTCTGGGAAGTGTTTACCGTAGGACTCAGGATGAGCAGGACACCACTCAGAAAAAGCTTTAGGAACCTGTATTAACCATGAATCTTCCCGTTGAATTTATAGTATCTTAAATTAGCTTCTTAATCCTGAGATTTCTTATTCTGATCTCTTTAGTAGCCTTCCATTAAGGCTTCTCTATCCTAGTCTTTGCCAATTTTTCTTTCCTTATCACTCCGGAAATATTTACAAGCAGCAACACACAATTTTGCCTACCTTGTCTTGTTTCCTGTAGTTCTGGATGTGTTTGTCTTGCCTCCAAATATTTTATCTATCTTTTGAGAATTAGAGAAATTTAAAAATACTTTAATTCATTGGCATTTATTTTTCACCAGTTATGTGGGAGAAAAAAAAATATATATATATACAAACACACACACACACACAATAGGCTTGTAAATATCTATCTTGGGCTGACCACTATCAAGTAAGATTTTTCTTTGCCAATATGCATTAGGTTATAAATGTATGTGCAGTGGGATGTGTGTGTAAATATAATACATATAGGAGGAAGTATGCATAAACCAAAAGAACAGTAAAATAAGTCATGAAGATATATTATTTTAAAAACCACCTTGCATTCACATACTAGAAGAATTTATGCATTTTACATCACTGTTGCCATTCTTGTGCTAATGTACTTGAACACTGAAGACGCAACTTACCTCTTTCTAGTATTTAAATACATTTATTAAGATGCAAAAGGTTTAATACTATAGTAAGTAGCATGTTTTACTACTATGACTTGAAACAATTTCAATTTTAACATGAAAGCCATTTGAATTTTTTATACTACGATTCTGAACTTTTATTTGAATACTTTATATTATTTTTCTTGCTATACCGGGTCTAAAAGAACTCAAAACCGGTATTTATGATAAGGAAGCAAGATTAAAATAAGCATAATAGATGTTTCCTTTCCTCTCCATTTAGGCGCCATGAATTTATTTGCTAAACTACATTTCGTTTAGTTCTGCCTGCTTATTTGTGGAGCACTGGCTAGAGGTATAAATGGCAAGAATGAGATAATGCATACTTACTAGGTAAAATATAATTTTTGTGGCCTTCATGGTTATATGACCTAATTTACATATTTAAACTATGTAAATATTTCACTTTTAACATTTATTGTTTACTTTGTTTAAGTCACATATTTAATCATTTTAGAATGCTTATGAGAGCATGGTATCACAACTTTGCAATGACGATTGCATCAGTTGTGACAGATCACAGTGTACGTTGAGTGAATAATAATAAAATATTCATTTATTTTTTTCTCTCTCCTTTTCTTCATTTCTGTGTTTATATGAAGCACCAGGCAGAAAAGCCTTATTCTCTGGGCCAGAATGCACTCTTCACCAACCTTATTATACCTCCCAGGGAATTAGATTTTTATTCCTATCTTATTAAAAGGAGGAACCAAACCCATATCTTGAAAAAAGTTTAAATTGTAGTAAGATAAAAAATCTTGCTGGGGGCGCCTGGGTGGCTCAGTTGGTTAAGCGACTGCCTTCGGCTCAGGTCATGATCTTGGAGTCCCGGGATCGAGTCCCACATCGCGCTCCCTGCTCGGCGGGGAGTCTGCTTCTCCCTCTGACCCTCTTCCCTCTTGTGCTTTCTATCTCTCATTCTCTCTCTCTAATAAATAAATAAAATCTTTAAAAAAAAAATCTTGCTGGGGTAAAGGTGGTGGTCTCCCTACAGAGATACGTCTCATTTATGGTTCAGTGTGCGATTTCCAAGGATCACTTCACATTATATTTCATTCATTTACTCATTCTTTTCATAAATATGCCAAGTATCTTAATATGTGCCCAATCGATTCATGTGAATCACAAGTTCCCATGATTTGGAAGTTGGTGCTAGGGTGCGGTAGGAGATCATGAGATGAACGAGAGAATATTTGCAGCCGCCAGGGGCTGCTGAAGGAGTTCACAATGAGTTGAAAATAGAGCTAGTATATAAAAAATCAGAGTAGATGCTAGGTATAATTTTAATATTTATTTTATGTCTGAAACAACGTAGTGTCATTAATGTAATTAGAAATCCCAGGGGAGAAGCTGGTTATGGGGGTAAAATAAATCCAAATATTAGAAACTTTCATTTGAAGTAATAAAATTTTAATCATAATAGTGCTTGGTATATAGCAAGTTCTCAGTAAATAATTAACACAAGATTAACTGAAAACGGATTAATCTTGTGAAAACATTCTTTCCTCCTGATAATTGAAAGACCAGTAACTTTGTGAAAAAACTTTCTTATTTCAGTGTGGATAATGAAGAATTACATATCTTCTAAATTAGTCAACATATTAACAATATTATTAATTCACAATTTATTTTTCTTTTTAAAATGTATACAATGGGTAACTTATGCTATTTTGTCTCTATTGTCTTCCTTCTTCCCTGGTGAGACAAAAAGGGAGCAGTCATTAAGTATAAAAATGGGCAAACCACAGCTCAGAGAAGTAAACAAAATTTCTCCAAGAGAATCAATAGCGAAAACAGGAATAGAACTTAAATCTCATATCTCTCCCTTCAGTGAACGTTATACAAAATGTCATCTTCTCCTCCAGAACAAAAACAACACAATAAACTGCAAATAGACAATAATATATCTCTTGTTTATTGACTGATTTGTATTTGCCCGGTATTGTGGTAAATGCTTTAGATACACAAGCTCATTTAATCCTCACAGGACACTTATGATGTGCATATTATTATTCTTTTACAGAGGAGGAAATATGCTTTATAGCAATTTAAATGTCTGCAATTTAAATGTATACAGGTATTGCCTGGCAGTGTGGGATTTAATCTCAGGTCCTCGAACATCAAGTCCAACCTGTGAACTTCCTCACTGTAAAGCGTTCTTTCCTGACCCCTTGAGGTGCTATATCATAATCTAAATGAGGAAAAAACAGTGGGATGGTCCAGGGACATTGCTGCTTGATGACTTCTTTATAGACATTAGCTCTCTTCCATTTAATTACTTGGTGAGTAACGCTACAATTCCTCTAATTGCCTAAAAGCAGTAAAGGGGATTTCACCCTTGACTTCTCCCCCAAATCAGCTTCTTTCCCCACATGCAACTATCAATCCTATTGATTGTAGTTCTTTAGAGCTTCCCATATCTTCACACATCTCGCTATGCTTGCTGCCTCAATAGTCCAGACCACCATCGCTTCCCTTCTGTTTATGGCAAAGACCTCTCAATTAGTCTCCCTACACTTCATTTACCCATTCTCACCATTCCCCACAAGTAGCTAGAATAATCAATCTTTGTGAAACACATGCATTTGTTTGTTTTCAGTGAAGCACCTTTCTCTACTGCAAAAGATCTAAATTTTACGTGAACCAAAGCCTTTGATGACCAAGCTCCTATATACTCCCTCCTATACTGGAAATTCTTACCATGCTGAGACAGTCTAAAGCCACAAATATTGCTCTTACCTGGATCTCTGCCCATACTCTTTCCTGTGCTTGGGATACTCTCCACTTCTCCCTCATCCACCTATTCTTCAAGTCCTAGTTTAGGTATTTCTTCTTCTGGATTGCCTTTACTCATTATCTGAGATTGGGCGAGCTGGCCACTGGGAGTTCTTTGTTATGATGGCACTTGTGACAACATACTGTAGTTCTCTGTTCGTCTGTCTCTGCCCGCATGCTGGGAGTAACCTAAGGTAGATCCAGATTGCATCTTCCTTCCTAACCTGTACCCACCGCAGCACCGGGTGCACAGAGGTATCAATCAGTATTTGTGGAATGAAGGGAGATAGAAAGAAAAGAAAAAAAAAAAAAAAAGGAGAGAGAAGGGGAAGGAAACAGAGATGAAGGAAAAATGAGTGGAGAGAAAAAGAATAAGTAAGGACAGAAAGAAGAAATAAATAAGGAGACAAGGAGGATGGGAGACAGGAAGGACGGGCGTATGAAGTTACAGAGAAATGGAGAATGTTCGCACTGGATTCCTAATGGAAATTTCGGGGGGAGGCTGCAGACACCATCGGTCCTTTAGTGACGGGCTACATCTCTGGGATTGTAGACCAGTCATAGTCAAGGAGTCCTGGTGTTATTAAAGAATGTGAAGACTGAGGGGCGCTTGGGTGGCTCAGTTGGTTAAGCGACTGCCTTCGGCTCAGGTCATGATCCTAGAGTCCCGGGATCGAGTCCCGCATCGGGCTCCCTGCTCAGCGGGGAGTCTGCTTCTCCCTCTGACCCTCTTCCCTCTCATGCTCTCTATCTCTCATTCTCTCTCTCTCTCAAATAAATAAATAAAATCTTTAAAAAAAAATAAAGAAAGAATGTGAAGACTGAGGAAGGACTTTGAAACAACGCAGTTTACTTCCTCTTATAATTAAAGAAACTGAGCTGAAGACTGAGCCGGATCTTGTTCAATAGACGACAGGTAAGTCGCAAACACAGGCTGGAATAATCTTAAAGCCCAAGTTCTGTCCACCATGTGGTCTTCCCGGAGATACAGGAAAATCAGTAGTGAAGGAGAACACAGGCTGGAATAATCTTAAAGCCCAAGTTCTGTCCACCATGTGGTCTTCCCGGAGAAACAGGAAAATCAGCAGTGAAGGAGCAGGCCGGGGCCTCTGGGCCGCTGTCCCCGGGTCGGGGCTGCGCACAGTGCTATTCCTGGGCCCATTTCTTTTTTTCCTAACATTTTTACTTCATGCAAAGAACTTCCCTCTTCAAGGGAGGCCTGAGTAAGGCAAAGTAATATTTTATACTATTTTGAGTATTCTGTAGTAAGACAAAAGAATATTTGAGCTCTTTCTGCCTCATGGCCCTGGTTATTCACCTTAAAAATCCTCTAACAAGCCCTGAGCTTTTGCTCATTCTTTATTTTGCCATGTGTCCTCTGGTCTGCAAGTCCCCTGCTGCCGTTTCTACCTTTTGAAATCCTTTGCATCTTTTGGAGGCTTTGCTCAAATGCCTTTTCCTCCCTGAGACCTGCTTCAACGTCCCCAACAGTTCATAATAATTCTATCTTCTTTGCTCCAATGGTATATTGTTCATTTCTTTCTCAAATATGAACTGGCCTATGCGTTTCATTATAGTTTCGTGTATATCTTTTTTCCTCACTAAATGTCTGCTCCTGGAAGGCAGGACCTACTCTCGTTTTATCTCTGCCTCCCCTAGTAGGACTAGTGTAGTACTTTTTATATGCCATACATTTCGTATTCGTTATGTTGAATGGAACTGTAGAATCTATTTTCCAACTCTGATGCCTACATCACCCTAGAAGGTTAACAAAGCTAACGAAGCTAAAAATTCATAATACTCCTTTGTGTTTAAATACTCCACAGGTAGGGTTTTTTTTAAAGCACTTTTGTCATGTCAACTTTTGTCCAATAGTTGTTTAAAGTGAGCTGTTAATAGGAACCAAAGATAATACATCCATAAGGAAGGAAGCAAGGAGAGAGAACACTAGAGTTGAGACAGTGATTATCAAAACCCCCAAATCTGTGGATAATTGTATGCCTTTATATACTGGCCAATTGGGGGAGCAATTAGTACAAGAGATCCATGTCCCTTTAAAAAATATTGATAAATAAAGAGATCGTAGGAGAGAAGAGGCCTAATTTATTTCAGGGTTTTTGTTCTAATGTGGAGGCTTCTTGGGATATGTTTCTGTGATACATTTTAAGTATGAGAAATAGGAAAGAAGCTAAGAAATACTAACTCTTGTCCAAGGTTAGCAAGGATTTTCTCGAGGTGAGCAACCTGGGCTGCTCATTCCATTCATTTTTAACTAGCAGTGCTCTTGCACAGAGCAGGTGGCAAAGTGGTTGGATACTGAAATCAAAGCAAGAAGGCGCTTTAAATGCCAGGACTCTCAATCTCTCTCAGCAAGGTCTGACCCTTTCTAAACTTCCATTTCTTATCGAGTGAAGTTAGTAATGCTGTCAGCTTGAGCAGAAAGATTTTCAAATTGTTTTAGAAAATATTTTAACAGTGCTTTTAGATGAGGTTTTGCATATTTGTAAAAAATGACTTTTGAGTGTGCTCTAGTTCAACATATTTCTAAATTAATCTCCTGCTACTGGCAATCCACGTTGCAGGGCTAATGGCAGAAGACGTTTTTATCTGTGCTTTTCTCTGAGCACTGTTCAAAGGGCGTTCTGTGTCTCCCTCACCACTTATATGCACAGCCAGATAAAATACATCACTGGACTCGCATATAGCAGACATCCTTTGCAGTGATTCAATTCTATCACAATTTTCAGAAACATAAATTTCTGGCTCTAAAGAAGCATTTATAACTAACTCTGTTGGTTTTGAAATGCCACGTAGAAGCCAGAGGAAAATTAAAAGCAAAAAATAATAATAATAAATGCAAAAATAATACACATCAAAATAGAAAGATTATTACTTTCCATTTCTAACTCCAACTTGGGAGTCTAATAAATAAAATTAAGGGAAAATATATAAAGTAGCTCTTGGGTATCTTTCCTAAACTTCATAGAGGTGACATTATAGCATTTGTTAGAACAAATTGTTCCCCTCAGGATGTACATAAGAGAGCAGATTGGGTTGCTATATAGTCTTTGAGTTCCTGATATATTGTTTCTTTTTCTTACCCACGCTTTCTGAAGCCTTACTAATGAATAGTATCTGATTTTGAAGATTAGATTTTTACTCAGTTCTACCTTTCTCAGATTCCTCTAGCCACAGGAAATTATTATAAACTTCAAAATTGCTTCTTTCTGAGCTTCTCTAGTAAGAAAAATAAAATGCTTCAAACTCATTTCTTACATAGCAGTTGGCTTCCAAGAGCAGCTTATTTTTGAGAGGGTTTTGTAAATCCTTATCTGTCCCTGGTACTTCAGGACCCACTGGAAAGACTTGCTTTCCCTCAGAGTAGTTGTTCCTACTTGGAAACTCCTTAAAATAACATTTTTTCTCTTGCATAGTAATTGGGTAAGTTTGACATACCTTGTTTGATTACTCGATTTCTTACATTATCACTTCTTAAGAGAGGCTCTCGTGCTACTCATAATCAAGATTAGAAAGTGTTTGGTTGTCAGAAAGTGTGTCACTGGAATGTTATTCAATTTAGCATTGGCAGCGGAGGAAGAGGTGAGTTTCCGGAGGGCTCAGTGACAGGAGTTATGTGATTACCTTTGTGTGAATTCATCCTGCTGAAAAAAGAGGGATTATTCAGTTACCTCATCTATAAAATGGGATAACAACACCACCTACCTCATAGATTAGCTGTGATGATTAAATGAGCTAATAAGGTAAGACTCAGCAAGTAGTAAGTAAGGAGTAAGTCCGTCCATGGTGGCTATTATTTCTTTCATTAGTCCTGGTAAGTGTCCTGAGACAGTGGGACTGAGAGAAAATTCGGACAGGCTTGGGTCAGAAAAAGAAGGTGCTGACTTCTTACCTCCAGGGAATCGTCAGCATTCACCATCCAACAGTCTGTCCAGGTGGCCACAACCAAGAACCCAGTAGAGAAAAAGGCAAAGAAGCAGGCGACGTACTGAAGAAGATCCCTCATTTTAGCGAGCAGCCTGTCTGGAAGGGACACATGGGCAGCTGCCTGCCCTGGGCCCACTCAGGTGGCTGGAACGTTGTCAGGCTTCCGAGCTTCTGTTACCTGGGGATGGGAAAACACCAGGCTTTTACTTTTCCTCACAGCCCACTGCAGACGTCTTAAGTTGTGGTCAGAGTAATGCGAACAGGCTGTGACCCACAGAGGGGTCCTGGAGGTCACTATCCAAAGCACCCAGCCTCCAATCAGAAGCCAGGTCAGTGAAAGGGCTGAGTGTGTCTTGGGT
This sequence comes from Callorhinus ursinus, assembly GCF_003265705.2. Taxonomy (NCBI): domain Eukaryota; kingdom Metazoa; phylum Chordata; class Mammalia; order Carnivora; family Otariidae; genus Callorhinus; species Callorhinus ursinus. The sequence continues at coordinate 67,728,385 of NW_027397063.1, forward strand.
GGGAGAGAAAAGGAGACCTGGTAACGTTTTCTGCCCCGACTGTGGGCTGATGTCAGATGATGGTCACCCGAGGCACGTGCCAGGGCCAAGATGGAGAGAAAGAAGAAGGGTCACACCCCATGCTGACGCCTGTAAGCTGATCTTTCTCAGGCCCTCCAGGGAAAGTGAGCTATTCTCCTCCCCACCTCTGTAAGGAGGCTACACGGTTGACTGCGTGCTATTTTATTATGAGGACTATTTTAATATGCGTTGACTACCTTAGACAGACAGGCCACCGGTGCAACTATGCCAAACAAGTGTTAGCTCCAGGGAGTTTGCATTCCACGGTGCTGGGCAGAGCAGCCCCTTGAAGGGGTTCTAGCGCCTGGCCCCAGGTGGAGCCACAGCTCCTAACCTCTGGGCACCACAGGGCGGGAGGGAGGACGTGCGCATTTTCATCCAGCCAGCTCTGTGCTGAAATCCTGGCTCTGAAGCTTAGAGGTTGAGGGCACTTGGGTTGTAGTTTCTGTAATATTGGAGGTATGAGTGCCATCTTCATGAGATGCTTGTGAGCATTAAACGATACTGTGTCTGTATATCATTTAGAGGAGTATCTGACAAAAGTAGCTAAATGGTAAACATCAACATGACCAAGAATTCCCTATAAGATTACTTTTCTCCCATGGACCACTGTGTGAATGCCTGTAAAAAACAATCCTGTTTATATTAGGAAAAAGGATTCTTTAAAAAGTTTTTGATATAGTGCGGGCAACTGCAGTTTCACCTATACCTGAGCAGGTGGTCTTATTGGGCATAAATATTCCATAACCAGAAGTCTTTTAAAAATACTTAAAAGAGCATACATACACCATTTTATCATCATCAGATAGATGTCTCTAAACTAAAACACAAAATTTAAGTGATAATAATAAAAACTATTTTGCATGTTTCTTAATCTGAGAGAGAGGGAGATAGAAAAAGAAGGGGTTGGTGAGGAACAGGAGAAGAATTACAAATAGGTCATTACTTTGGGAAGAATCAGCCACTAAGATAGTTATTTTAGGAACAGCTCAAGGAAAGATTCCTTTTTTTTTTCCAACTTAAAAATGATTGGGTTATACTATTTAAGGTAAAAGGCTAAAATCAGTATTGATACAATATATTTTGAGTGTATATTAAAACAATAAGCTTTTATAATTAAATTCATTATTTTCTCATTTTAATTCACTTGTGTTCAAATATATAAATGTAAACTTAAAAGTAAACTTAAATGTAAAAGTTGATGTAAAACCATATGTGGACTATAAACCAACTGTCACCATAAGCAAGGATATATATGTTAACGGTAATCATTAATTTGTAAGGTGCTTTAGAGATGCTTTCAATTTTACTTATTTTATTGACTTATTTTACTTAAAAATTGGGAAAAATAACGTTTGTTTTTTAAAGTGCCCATTTTCAAAGAATGGAATTACCTATGGCAGCTACCATGCACATGCTACTTTGGTGAGTCACAAATCTTTCTCTGTGCCCTAAATCTAAAACATTCATGCTCTATTGATCTGGGAGAGGAAACCCATTCCAAAAGCACACAACCCATTACAGGAAAAGTTCTGGACTTAGCAGCTAGCTTTCCATCCAGAAGACCTTTCACAATGAACTTGTCCTGCTAACAGTGCACCCAGGGCAATGGGTCTAAAACTTCATTGCGCCCTACCATTTCCAAAGCCACTTGTTAGAACTGCAGAAGTGGGAGCTCCACCTTCAAAGATTTGAATTCAGGAAACTGGGCACGGGGTGCCAGGTGTTCACATGTTATAAATGTCTTGTATAAAATTCTGATTCTGAAATAGATGACTGTGCTTTGAGAGACTAAGAAGAACAGAAGAAAAATCAGGATTAAAACCAGCATACTATCTTTCGGAGTCAAACACTATAGATCACAAAGGTGTGGGCAGGGAGATGTCAGAATCGTATCTTTGGTGCCGTCATTTCCCTCATGAGTACCAATACCAATGAGATCCAAGTTATCAGGACTTAATGGAGAGGACAAAGAGAGGGAGAAAACGCTGAGCACATTGTACGATCTACATACAAACACACATGCGCACATGTATCTTGGGAAATCAGAGACTCTTCCACAGGAAAAGTATAGACTGTAACTTAATTTATGAATTCCCCAAGTTGTACTGGACATTGTTAATGATTAAAGGTGGAGGTACTATTCCTGCAACTATAGAACTGTTCCAGAATCAAAAGTTTGTTACTTTTAGAGAATAACATAAGACAAATCAGGTTTCCATGTTATTTCTGAGGGTGAAGCCATGAAAGAAAGGGGATCCAAGAGAGGAAGAGCCACACTTCATAGAGTAGGAAGGACTTCATGGTGGAATGTGTGTGCATTTCTAAGGAAGATTTCAATGTGCAGGCAGCTGTGAAGATGGAGGGTGTAGAAGCAGAACAAATCACTCACAAGCCTATACCGACAAATCCCTCTAGCTCTCTGCCCATGCTCTAGACTCCCATAATTAGCTTTATCAACTCAATCCCGGTTTAATTCCATTCTGTGCAGTACACATTTATGGACAGACGACTCTGACTTCAGTCCTAGGCTAGGTTCTTGGGACACAGAAAAACGTGGAAGATGGAAGACCTGGTCCCGATCTTCATAAGCTCAACAGTAAATACAAAATATCTTTGCCAGACTAGGTCTGTATTGTCTATATTTTATATGACATAGAAAAGTTTATATTGTCTTTTCAAGACCTTTAGAATTGTGCCCCCAAATACGGTTGAAACTTCCAATTCCAATGTGAAAGGTTGTCCTAAATTCAAAGTAGATCCATTACATTTTAGAAGTCTGGAGGGGTGGGCATTATAGATGATTAGAGTTCAAGGAAAAACTGGGGTGGGTAGAAAGAGGCAGCCTGTACAATCCCTTACTGCCCTAGTTCTGCTTACATTTCTGTGTTGTGTTTCTTCTTAAGGTGAAAGATACAATCTTGAGTTCTTTGAGATGGAGTCGCTAAGTAACACGCTACCAGCAAGCTCAACACTGCTATTTTAATGTGCTTGTTGTTCAGTTGGTAACTTCAATTTCAAGTTTCATAGTGATAACTGTAAATGACTTGGCTGCTGAACTCTGTTACAACTTTTATTATGTCATAAATTGTATTATACACATCATTACAAATTAATATGAAGAGGAATATATGTTATATATCAAAACTTGTGACTTTGCATTCTAGTATGTTTAGTGTTTTTGCAAAAATGTTTATTTTTCTATTGTCCGTGATTTTAATATAGTTGAACTAGATTTCTTTGTGATTAACAGTTTCATTGAATGAGCAGTATGGAAACAGTGTTACTTGACATTTTGAGCCTTCTCAGGTTTATCTAAATCATCGGTAGCTTAACAAATTCCAGACTTATTGTACATAATTGTTTTTAATAAAAGGAATGTGTATTTCCTCTAAGTTTGCATGCAGGAGTGTACAATATCGTGTGTTCTGTGTGTGTGTGTGTGTCTAAGGCATGCGGCCAACTTACTATCTGCTAATAATAGGAGAGTTTGATATGATCATGATCATCAGAATTGTACCTACTGTAGACAATTAAAACTGAAAAAGTCTCAATAAAGCTATGAAATGTGAAAAGTGAGTGGCCCAGAGCCAGGCTCATGGTGTGAAGTGAACAACTCCATTCAGGTAACTCTGAATTCAGCCTTAAGTTATAGTTGCGCTTCCAAAACCAGTGCCTAGGCACATTAGTTTGAAACGAACAGGGCGTCCCAATGTAGTAGAAACACAAAGGACAATTATTCCTGTGCATGTGGCACAGCAGTGTTTACAAAATATTTTCAAATGCATTATCTCATCTGAGCTTCATGGGGACAGCTTTGTTTTGTTCACCAGTGGATCTCAAGTGCTGAAAATTCTGCCTGGCATGCAGGAAGTCTTAACAAATATCAGCTAAATTGGATTGAATCCTCCCAGCTCCCACATTTCACAGAAGAGGAAGTAAGGTTGGACTTGGTCTTTCTGAACCATCCAGGGTCCCCCAGGATCAATCCTAGACTGGTAGAAGGTGTGCTATTATCTTTGCAGCTCCAGAGCTCTCTGTTCTGCATGATCCCCAAGACATTTTGGTCCATTCATATACACTGTGTTCCCTTGGGCCCACACTGCTCCTGGCTGAAGCTTTAGAGCCACCTGGTGAGGAGGTGAGTGGCATCCTTAACCTAGCGGCTGGACTGCTGGTCTGTGAAAGGAGTTCATTGTACAAGAGGAAAGACTGCAGTTCTCCTGTTGGCCTCTAGGTAGAAGCAGCTCTGCATTTTCCGTTGAGAAAGACAGCAAGTGGTTTTCACGTTAACTCCGTTGTTTCTGTTAGTGTCACAAACTGTCCCTTCTATCTATGTTCTTTATAATAATACAAGTCCTTAGAAGGAATAGTTGATTTACTCCACAACTTATGAATAATCTTCTCACTCATTATTTAACTGCCCAGTGCTCACTGGAAAAACCTGCACAGTAAAATCAGTTGCTATGGTCAAAGGCCATGCTGACTATAACTAATAGAAAAATAAATCGGTGGTTGAAAGCTTGGACCTCAGAGTCAGGCAAACTCGAGTGCAGGCTAAGCTACTTAACACATGTGAGCTCCTGGGAAAGCTACTTAATTGCTTGCTCAATAAAATAAGAATTATACATTTTGTCTAAGATGGCTATGAGAAATAAATAACATTTTTCAAGGTCTTAATACAGTGCCTGGAAAATAAGAAGCAATCAATGAATTATGATATCAGAGTAGATGAGTCGAAACCCTTTTCCCTAGGCATAGAGTGAGGTGTGGGAACTCTCACCCTTCTCCATGGTGACAGGGAAGTGGGACTCAACACATACCACCAGCTGTCTTCAAAAATGTCTCCTAATAATTTATCTCCTTTCTTGCAGTTCGCCCGGTATGGTGGCGGGAGTTGGAAGGTAGGCAGACAGGGCTGAGATAGTTGGGTCACTAAGAGTTGTGACACAGGTTCTAAGACACCTCTTTTGCAATGTCTGTCTGGGGTCTCTGGTCTCATTGTGGAATGTGGGTACTTATCATCTAGTGACCTCAGTTGAAACTAAGACTAAAATGTATCCAATTGAAAAGCCCATTGTACAAGCTTATGTGCTGTTAGACTGAATTCTAGCATTCATCCTGGCTAGGTCATGCTTGGATTTGGTGTGTTTAGTTCTGAGTACCACCATTTAAGATAAACTAGAGCCCATCTAGAGGAGAAGCTTCCAGTTAGTGTAGTTAGTGAGGAGATTCATAGGCATCTCATATTAGATATGGCCGCAGAACGTTAAGGTGAAGAGGGCATTTTAAATCTAAATAAAGGAGACAGTAAACATGATAGTGGGTTTTGAATAATAAGAGGAGAGCCGTGTGGGAAAGAAATGATCTTTCTGGAAGGCTTCAGAGAATGTAGAAAGTATTTAAAAGTATAGAAAGGCAGAATTGGATTCAGTTAAGGGAAAAATTTCCAACAATTAGAAATGACTGAAAAGAAGTCTCTTCTGTTGGGTTTCTTGACATTGAAGATATTTGAAGATATTCAGATAGAGGAAGGACTACCATTGGTAGAGAGTTCATGAATAAGTTCATGATGGGATACTTGAACTCTCCAATTTGGAGAATGCTTGGGAGAGCAGGAAGTCCTGGAAATTTTATGCTCTTCATTTATCTCTTACCTTACATAGAATGTGAGTCTTACTTAAGTCTCAGAGATAACTCGGTGAATCATTCATCAAAACTCACACCTCAGTTCAGCAGCAGTGCATACATCACTACTTATTCTGTAACTTATTTCACCTGGAAAAACAAGACTTCATCATGATACAGTACAATTCAACCTTCAAGGGTACTTTGGGTGAACCGTGCTAGAATAAACCTGGTATCAAAGGTTAGCATTTTACTGCTTAGAAGTTAACACGTAACTCAAAAAGCCATCCCAACATGAAACTTTTCTCCTGAATGGCCTACACCCCTGCATATATATCCTTATGTTCAGTATTAAATTAGTGTTAAGTAAATCTATCAGAATCAGGCTTGATCTCACAAGCTGAACTTTTTCCAATTGACTCAATCACATTCAGTTTGCCATTACTAACGTTTTCTCACCATTTTGCCTTTCATTCTTGTTTTCTCTCCACTCTGGTTAAAGGCTAAGGATTAGAACACATAGGAATTGAGTTTACAGGTAGCAGTAATAAGGGATGCTACCTGGTCTCTCTGCTACTTGATAACTTTTGCTTTCTTGTCTAAAACCTTCAGTAACTCAACAAATAGCAAGTAATCCATGCTCCTCAATCTGGAATTGAATATGTTCCACAAGGTGACTATAACCTGCCACTCCAGCTTTATTTTTTCTCTACTGCCCAAAACATATACTAAACTATGGATATAGCAGAGCACTCTGTTTCTTCATCTTATGCTTTTTCTCCTACCTCTAGGTCCTTGATAACATGAATAAAAGTTCTATTACCATTTTAAAGAATTAATGGAAAGAACTCTCTATCAACTTACCTTAGTTATATTTACCTGCATTTCATGAACATTTTCAATTACATTATTTCATTTTTTATTTAAGACGTAATTAGAAAGGCATCACATCACCATTTTGCAGATGAGGAAAATGAGGACCATTTGTCAAGTGACTTAACCAAACTGACAGAACTAGAAAGTGGTAGAATCCGAGTTTGGATCTCAGACAATCAAAATGGAACACAGGCAGGTGTCCAATGGAAACTACGAAAGCCAACATAAATGAGTCAGGGAAATGGAAGTCCTTCTGAGGAGCTCAAGGCCCACTCACATCTGGCAAATATTCAGGGGTAGGCTTCTACTCCACCTGATACCTGTCCAAAATTCTGACTCCATAAAATCCTAAAGCAGGATTCAGATGTCAGATCAATGTAAGATTGAATAGGATAGAATCGCAGGACCTGGCATTCATAACGTTTGGATTAGCATCTTGGTACTACAAAAGCTCTCTACTGAAACTATGAAGCAAGTCACTTCACTCATTTGAATTTATCAGTGAAATAGTTTCAACCAATCTGCCCTCAGGAGTGAAATTGAGTGACATCACTCATGAAAGGCAGAAGGCTCTATTGGACTATGTGTCTTGTTTTACACATATATAGAAACATTGCCAAGTTCTACCCTCCTTTAGAAAGACTTTCTCCTGCCACTCTGGCCTCTTCCCTCTCTCTCACAAACCTACCCACTGCAATCCTCTTCTATCTTCAAGGAACTTCTCAAATGTTACCTTCTTTTGAGTACACTGTGAGGCCTCTATTTGTATGTACTCTCTTCTCTGAATTAATATTAACTCTTGGCTTATAATAATAATACATATTATATATAATGATAATAATTATTATTATCATTGCAAACATTTTTTGAGGGCTTATTACATGACACAGACTGAGCTCATTGCTTTTCAAATATCATGTCTTTTCATTTTCCCAATGATCAGAAGAGGCCATTGCTATTATAAACACACATATTATGGATGAGGAAACAGGTGACTAGAGTGATATTTTAACCTATCCTTGTTTTTACAACTAGTAGATAATGGAGCCAGGATCCCAGGTCAGACTGACTCCAGAAAACACCGTGCTAATACCACTGTGTAATATAGACTTCTATCTTATATAAGCACCGTATATTTTCCTACTAGATCACTGGAAACCCATGATTAAAACCAGAAGACTATCTTGGAGATAATCTTTTCAGCCATCTCATTTTACAGATGAAGAAAATGAGACTCCAGGAAAGTATCTTACCCAAGGTGACACAACTGCTAATGAGACAGATAGGACCCCAACCTCTTCCATTTTTTGCTTTCCACCAGGCCTGTAGGATTCATAAGGGTATAGGGGGCACCTTCTAATCCTCTTACCACCTGCAGCATTGCACACACACCTTGCTACAGCAAATGCCTAAAAGTTAAATTTTATCGGATTTTTTTTTGTAATCAAAGATCACTGATTAGAACACACAGAGAAATCAGAGTATATTACTGTTGTTAATGGCATACCTCAAATGCAAACTATTAACTGATGTTCTTGCATATGTAAAGAGATTTAAAAAGATGATCAAAACACTGGTGGACAGTGTTTTGTTTATTTTTTTGTTTGCTTTATTTTATTTTTTGGCAAAGATCAACTAAATCGGTTCAACCAAGTTCCACTAAGCCAAACTGATTTACAGGGATGAAACTAACTGAAAGTGATAAGGCCAAAAATGGGGCCTAGGAGTGATAATTCTTTCAATCTTTCCAATCTGACCCTTGTCTACTTCTCTAGATCCACCTACTTATGACCCCTTTAACATGCATCTAGTTCCTTTGATCCAGTAACACTCTCTGGCATCTTGACAAAGCCTTTTCCTCTGTCTGGAAGATCCCTGCTCTTCCCCTTTCTTCACCACTTACCTAACTCCTCTTCCTCCTTCTAGATGCAGGTTTCATTATTTCAGAGGTGATTGACTTTTAAAACTGTTTGATCATCAGAACCACCTGAGGAGTTGTTCTCAAAAAGCAGATACCCACAGTGATTGTGATTTTCAGGCATCATAATTTCTTACAAGATCTTTGAGAGATTCTGGGAAATCACTGCCTTGGACTTCTCAGAGCCTATCCTTCCCCAGTGACATCAGTTAACCGATTGTAATTGTGTCTTTCCTCCTAACCAGGTTGGGCGCTCCTTATGGCAGAGACGTGCCTTCTATTTCTCTAACACCAATTAGCATTAGGTTATTAATCAAGGTTTCATGAATAAATGAAGGAGGCAAATCATCAGCTTCTTTTCTCAAAATGTTTCCTATGCCTACAATATAAGCATATTTATTCCATTATTTTCTGATAAGCTTTTCAAATCCTCTTGGGTAAAGTTGATCTCTTCTTACTGTATATTATCATGGTAGATATCTTTTTTTAATTCAATTAGCCAACTTATAGTACATCATTAGTTTCAGATGTAGTGTTCAATGATTTATTAGTTATATATAACACCCAGTGCTCATCACATCATGTGCCCTCATGGTAGATATTTTTGTTTATTTTTCTTTTGCAACACTTTATAGCCTGACCTATATTTATGTATTTGGGCATCTCTCCCACTGAGTTCTGAGCTTCTGGAAGTCAGAGTAAGTCTTTTTAGTTTTGTGATTCTTTCAATAATCATCAACATACTCTATTTATACTTGCTGAATTAAAACAAAATTTTGTATTTCTTTGATTTTCTAAATTTTTTAATCTTTCCTATCACTGAGGTTCCCAGAATAAAATCCTTATGCCCACATAAAACATAACATTCCACAGAAATACATCTAATAATCTTGAGTTGATCTCATATGTAAAGGCTTTTGATTCTCAAGCAAAAATCTAGGACCATATGTGTGTGTGTGTGTGTGTGTGTGTGTGTGTGTGTGTGTGTCCAACAGGAAGAAAGATGAGGTTTCAGAACGTGGAGTAGGACATAATTAGCACAAGGACACAAGATTCTTCATCAAAAATGAATCTGTATTTGGTTTCAGAAAAAAAATTATTCTGAACTCAGTGATGTGGATTAGTTTGCAAATTGTGCCTCAGTCACCCAAGTCCAATGTCCCTTCAGTTCCAAGCTCTCGCCATCAGGACTTGTCAGTAAAAGCAGTACACAAGAATAGGCGTGATGCTCAGCAAGGTGAAGGAAGTGGTTACTGGAATTATTTTTCCCAATGTGATGATCTGAAATCCAGATGCAGGGACAACAGAGACAGAAATTTAGAGCTGGGTAACTAATCAGAGAATAAAAAAAAGGGGGGGAAGAGCTAAGGCAGGGCAAGGGTGAAGAAATGGACAAGGATTAAAGAAAGCAGGCAACCAGAGGAAGATAGCAATGAAGTTGGAAAAGCTAAATCTTTTAGAAATGGAAAATCTATTGAGTACTCATTTTGAATTAACCCATAAATACCTTGTTGGGTAGAGGAAAGACTCTTGAAATAAATTAAATAAATCGGAATCAACTGTAAATGCTGCACACATAAATGATAAATGAACAAATGCATGGAAGAACATCTGGATCAATTTATGTCTATAATTTTAAGTAGTGTCATCATACTTTATTCTTTCAACCCTCTGCCATCCTCTTTGGGCAGACATGTCTAATTTTCTCAAATGTAACTGGGCTCCAGCACACACACACACACACACACACACAGTTTCTTCCTTTATGAGACCTGTTTATGGCTAAAACATTCCCTCTTACTCCTGCCATGTGGGTCTTTCAGCTGAGCCCTTGCAATAGTCAATGACTTTCTCTAGTAGGACCCAACTCAGATCTATAATGAGGCTACGCTCACAGCTCTGACATTCCAAAGAGCCCGGGAATTGAAGCAAAATTAAATGCCAAGTCTGTAAAACAAAATGAAACAGACTAAATCCCCTTGGTCAGTTAACATTTGCAAAAACGCTGTCAGTAAGTTATTAAGCAAACACTATTTATTTGACCTTCACGAATTGTATGTGAAAGGCAAAGGTAGGACTGCTTATCATTTATCCTAAAGTGCATCTCACTCGCTGGAGTTTGAGCATCCTTTCTGAATATATATAAATGACAGGGGTTAGGTGTAGGAAGGAGAGAAACAGAAATACAGTCCTTCACAATAAGACATAAGGTATCTTTGAAAGTTTTGTAAGCATATGCCCCTATTTATAAATAAATATACATACGGTCCAAAGACCTATAAATCTAATGCTATCAAAATTCATTTAACCATATCTTACTTTGCTACCTTCATTTTGAAGATGTCAAATGCTAAGATAGACTTAATTAATCTTTGCTTATATTCTTATTAACAATGCTTAAAATTAGAGCAAATATAATATTAGAACTCTGCATATACCATATGTAAAACTTAAAAAAAAGTTATTTAGGTATTGCCTTTAAGCCAAAAGACTCTTGTTTATTTTAACAACTGCTACTGTTTGTTTGTTTAATAAGTGAGTGTCAACTGAAAAATTAAATCTATTACGTGATGTGCCTAGATCTAGCTAGGTAAGTCATTATCTGAATATGGGAGCAAATTCGCAGATCTTGCATGCTGAATTCCATGTGCTACATGAATTAGGTTCAACCACAAGAGGATTGTTTTCCAAACAGATGGCCAACAACATGTCCAGTCCTGCAGAGTAATGAAGAATGGAGTGTTTCGGGATGTTAGAAAGGTCAGGAGGAGAAGGAAGTAAACAGTCAGCTTGCCACTCCTTCAGATTGCATCCTCCCTAAGCTGCCAAGTTTTTCTGAGCTAAAGCAATTCATAATCCTTATTGATAATTTACACATTTGGCCTTGTACACATTAAAGATCTCCAACTCTACCAAAGTGGAAACTATCAGAAAAAAAAAAAAAAGCTACTTTCAGTGTTGGTGGGAAAAGAAAGAAAGAAATCCCTATTGTTGCTCCCAATGATTCAAGGCTCCACAACTCTCATGGTAGACCAGACTAGATTTTTGGTGTCTGGAGTTTTTTCCTTGCTGTTTGATCTCTCTAGAAGCTTCCTATGTCTGAGTTCCATGATTCTATGAGATATAACCTAACAAGCTCCAATTCTACTGCCTAAAATCCCTACTCTTACTTTCATCACCCATAAGGGAAGACAAGCATCTGAGAGAGCCCCTGAGAAGTTTCTTCTTATAAAAGGAATAAAAAAGGGAGAGTCAGGTGTTTCTTAACAAGTAAGGCAGGGCTTTAATTGCAGGGGAAATGTTTAAGGATTTCTCAAATCCCTTACGAGACTATCAAAGAAATACTCTGCCTGTCTTGTGTTTTTAAGGTATGGGTGCATTTTGGACTGTCATGTATGTTCTATGTTATGGATTGATTCTGAAGAACCAGTAATATATTTTCTATATCATTCTTTGGTTCTGAAGAATTTATTCATAAAGAAAACATGTTGCCCGAGAACTTGTACTAGATATTGAACAATCAAAGATGACTAAGAGTCTGTTCTCTAGGGGCTCACAATCTACCCTGAGCACAGTAGCTTTAGTGCAATGTACAGTAGTTAAATACCAGGCATTACAACTATATTTGAAAATATCTACTCCTCACACTTAAGAAGTTCAGAAAAGGTAAGTCTCCCTTAGAAATTTAGGCTAAAAAACAGAATTAAGTCAACATTTCTCTCCTTAAGCTTGTCAAGCAGATTAGGAGTCAGGGACCGCATTTCTTTTTCCTTTTTTTTTATCCAATAATTCTTTTATTAAAAAGACAGGAATTGTTCCTCTTTTAATTACTGCAAATATATATGAGTATATACAACATATGTGTAATTTAAAGAATAGTTGAAAAAATGCCCATGACCCCCTGGCTCTGCTTATGAATTAGAATATCACCAGATGCTCTAAAGTCTCCTGTGTGATCCTCCCAGATCACCTTCTTCCCTCCTCTGTACTATTCTGAATTTGGGGTTATTCATTCTCTCATTTTGCTTTTGTAAATGTACTTCATATATATCACTAAATAATGCTTTGCTTTGTTTTTGCATGTTTTTGACTTTCACATAAATGGAATCATACTCTATTCTTTTTCTTTTTTTACCCATCACCAGGCTAACCAATCCCCCCCACCCCCTCACCTCTAGAACCCTCAGTTTGTTTTTCAGAGTCCATCGTCACTCATGGTTCGTCTCCCACTCCGATTTGCCCCCCTTCATTCTTCCCCTCCTACTATCTTCTTCTTCTTTCTTTTTCTTAACATATATTGCATTATTTGTTTCAGAGGTACAGATCTGTGATTCAACAGTCTTGCACAATTCACAGCGCTCACCATAGCACATACCCTCCCCAATGTCTATAACCCAGCCACCCCATCGCTCCCACGCACCCCCACTCCAGCAACCCTTAGTTTGTTTCCTGAGATCAAGAATTCCTCATATCAGTGAGGTCATATGATACATGTCTTTCTCTGATTGACTTATTTCACTCAGCATAACACACTCCAGTTCCATCCATGTTCTTGCAAATGGCAAGATCTCATTCCTTTTGATGGCTGCATAATATTCCATTGTGTGTGTGTGTGTGTGTGTGTGTGTGTGTGTGTGTGTGTGTACACCACATCTTCTTTATCCATTCATCTGTCAATGGACATTTTGGCTCTTTCCACGGTTTGGCTATTGTGGACATTGCTGCTATAAACATCGGGGAGCACATACCCCTTCGGATCCCTACATTTGTATCTTTGGGGTAAATACCCAGTAGTGCAATTGCTGGATCATATGGTAGCTCTATTTTCAACTTTTTGAGGAACTTTCATACTGTTTTCCAGAGTGGTTGCACCAGCTTGCATTCCCACCAACAGTGTAGGAGGGTTCCCCTTTCTCCACATCCCCACCAACATCTGTCGTTTCCTGACTTGTTAATTTTAGCCATTCTGACTGGTGTGAGGTGGTATCTCATTGAGGTTTTGATTTGGATTTCCCTGATGCCAAGCAATGTTGAGCACTTTTTCATGTGTCTGTTGGCCATTTGGATGTCTTCTTTCAAAAAATGTCTGTTCATGTCTTCTGCCCATTTCTTGATTGGATCACTTGTTCTTTGGGTGTTGAGTTTGATAAGTTCTTTATAGATATTAGATAGTAGGCCTTTATCTGATATGTCATTTGCAAATATCTTCTCCCATTCTGTGGGTTGTCTTTTGGTTTTGTTGACTGTTTCTTTTGCTGTGCAAAAGTTTTTATCTTGATGAAATCCAAATAGTTCATTTTTGGCCTTGCTTCCCTTGCCTTTGGCGAAGTTTCTAGGAAGAAGTTGCTGAGGCTGAGGTCGAAGAGGTTGCTGCCTGTGTTCTCCTTCAGGATTTAGACGGACTCCTGTCTCACATTTAGGTCTTTCAACCATTTGGAGTCTATTTTTGTGTGTGGTGTAAGGAGATGGTCCAGTTTCATTCTTCCGCATGTGGCTGTCCAATTTTCCCACCATTTGTTGAAGAGACTTTTTTCCATTGGACATTCTTTCCTTCTTTGTCAAAGAATAGTTGACAGAGTTGAGGGTCCATTTCTGGGCTCTCTATTCTGTTCCATTGATTGATGTGTCTGTTTTTGTGCCAGTACCGTACTGTCTTGATGATGACAGCTTTGTAATAGAGCTGGAAGTCTGGAATTGTGATGCCACCAGCTTTGCTTTTCTTTTTCAAAATTCCTCTGGCTATTCGGGGTCTCTTCTGTTCCATACAAATTTTAGGATTATTTGTTCCATTTCTTTGAAAATAGTGGATGGTATTTTGATGGGGATTGCATTGAATGTGTAGATTGCTCTAGGTAGCATTGACATCTTCACAATATTTGTTCTTCCAATCCATGAGCATGGGATGTTTTTCCATTTCTTTGTGTCTTCCTCAATTTCTTTCATGAGTATTTTATAGTTTTCTGAGTACAGATCCTTTGCCTCTTTGGTTAGATTTATTCCTAGGTATCTTATGGTTTTGGGTGCAATTGTAAATGGGATCGACTCCTTGATTTCTCTCTCTTCTGTCTTATTGTTGGTGTATAGGAATGCCACTGATTTCTGTGCATTGATTTTATATTCTGCCACTTTACTGAATTCCTGTATGAGTTCTAGCAGTTTTGGGGTGGAGTCTTTTGGGTTTTCCACATAAAGTATCATATCATCTGCAAACAGTGAGTTTGACTTCTTCTTTGCCGATTTGGATGCCTTTGATTTCTTTTTGTTGTCTGATTGCTGAGGCTAGGGCTTCTAATACTATGTTGAATAGCAGTGGTGATAGTGGACATCCCTGCCGTGTTCCTGACCTCAGGGGGAAAGCTCTCAGTTTTTCCCCATTGAGAATGATATTCGCTGTATGTTTTTCATAGATGGCTTTTATGATATCGAGGTATGTACCCTCTATCCCTATACTCTGAAGCGTTTTGATCAAGAAAGGATGCTGTACTTTGTCAAATGCTTTTTCTGTATCTGTTGAGAGGATCATATGATTCTTGTTCTTTCTTTTGTTAATGTATTGTATCACGTTGATTGATTTGGGGATGTTGAACCAACCTTGCAGCCCAGGGATAAATCCCACTTGGTCGTGGTGAATAATCCTTTAATGTACTGTTGGATCCTATTGACTAGTATTTTGGTGAGAATTTTTGCATCCGTGTTCATCAAGGATATTGGTCTGTAATTCTCCTTTTTGATGGGGTCTTTGTCTGGTTTGGGGATCAAGGTAATGGTGGCCTCATAAAACGAGTTTGGAAGTTTTCCTTCCATTTCTATTTTTTGGAACAGTTTCAGGAGAATAGGTATTAATTCTTCTTTAATATTTGGTAGAATTCCCTGGGAAGTCATCTGGCCCTGGGCTTTTGTTTGTTGGGAGATTTTTGATGACTGCTTCAATTTCCTTAGTGGTTATAGGTCTGTTCAGGTTTTCTATTTCTTCCTGGTTCAGTTTTGGTAGTTGATACATCTCTATCAATGCATCCATTTCTTCCATGTTATCTAATTTGCTGGCATACAGTTGCTCATAATATGTTCTTATAATTGTATTTCTTTGGTGTTGGTTGTTGTGATCTCCCCTCTTTCATTCATGATTTTGTTGATTTGGGTCATTTCTCTTTTCTTTTTGATAAGTCTAGCCAGGGGTTTATCAATCTTGTTAATTCTTTCAAAGAACCAGCTCCTAGTTTCGTTGATCTGTTCTACTGTTCTTTTGGTTTCTATTTCATTGATTTCTGCTCTGATTTTTATTATTTCTCTTCTCCTGCTGGGTTTAGGCTTTATATGCTGTTCTTTCTCCAGCTCCATTAGGTGTAGTGTTAGGTTGTGTATTTGAGACTTTTCTTGGTTCTTGAGAAAGGCTTGTATTGCTATATACTTTCCTCTTAGGACTGCCTTTGCTGCATCAGAGATTTTGAACAGTTGTGTTTTCATTTTCATTGGTTTCCATGAATTTTTTTAATTCTTCTTTAATTTCCTGGTTGACCCATTCATTCTTTAGTCTGATGCTCTTTAGCCTCCATGTATTTGAGTTCTTTCCGACTTTCCTCTTGTGATTGAGTTCTAGTTTCAAAGCATTGTGGTCTGAAAATATGCAGGGAATGATCCCAGTCTTTTGGTACCAGTTGAGACCTGATTTGTGACCTAGGATGTGATCTATTCTGGAGAATGTTCCATGGGCACTAGAGAAGAATGTGTATTCCATTGCTTCGGGATGGAAGGTTCTGAATATGTCTGTTAAGTCCATTTGGTCCAGTGTGTCATTTAAAGTCTTTATTTCTTTGTTGAGCTTTTGCTTAGATGATCTGTCCATTTCAGTCGGGGGGGAGTTAAAGTCCCCCACTATTATTGTATTGTTGTCATTGTGTTTCTTTGCTTTTGTTATTAATTGCCTCATATAATTGGCTGCTCCCATGTTAGGGGCATAGATATTTACAATTGTTAGATCTTCTTGGTGGATAGACCCTTTAAGTAGGATATAGTGTCCTTCCTCATCTCTTATTACAGTCTTTGGTTTAAAATCTAATTTGTCTGATATAAGGATTGCCACCCCAGCTTTCTTTAGGTGTCCATTAGCATGGGAAATGGTTTTTCACCCCCTCACTTTCAATCTGGGCGTGTCTTTGGGTCTAAAATGAGTCTCTTGCAGAAAGCGTATGGATGGGTCTTGTTTTTTAATGCAATCTGATAGCCTGTGTCTTTTGATTGGGGCATTTAGCCCATTTACATTCAGGGTAACTATTGAAAGATATGAATTTAGTGCCATTGTATTGCCTGTAAGGTGACTGTTACTGTATATTGTCTGTGTTCCTTTCTGGTCTATGCTGCTTTTAGGCTCTCTCTTTGCGTAGAGGACCCCTTTCAATATTTCTTGTAGGTCTGGTTTTGTGTTTGCAAATTCCTTTAGTTTTTGTTTGTCCTGGAAGCTTTTGATCTCTCCTTCTATTTTCAATGACAGCCTAGCTGGATATAGTATTCTGGGCGGCATAGTTTTCTTATTTCGTGCTCTGAATATATCATGCCAGTCCTTTCTGGCCTACCAGGTCTCTGTGGATAGCTCTGTTGCCAATCTAATGTTTCTACCATTATAGGTTACAGATCTCTTCTCCCGAGCTGCTTTCAAGATTTTCTCTTTGTCTCTGAGACTCGTAAGTTTTACTATTAGATGTCGGGGTGTTGACCTATTTTTATTGATTTTGAGAGGGGTTCTCTGTGCCGCCTGGATTGTGATGACTGTTTCCTTCCCCACATTAGGGAAGTTCTCTGCTATAGTTTGCTCCAATATACCTTCTGCCCCTCTCTCTCTTTCTTCTTCTTCTGGGATCCCAATTATTCTAATGTTGTTTTGTCTTATGGTATCGCTTATCTCTTGAATTCTGCCCTCGTGATCCAGTAGTTGTTTATCTCTCTTTTTCTCAGCTTCTTTATTGTCCATCATTTGGTCTACTATATTGCTGATTCTCTCTTCTGCCTCATTTATCTTAGCAGTTAGTGCCCCCATTTTTGATTGCACCTCATCAATAGCCTTTTTGATTTCGACTTGGTTAGATTTTAGTTCTTCTATTTCTCCAGAAAGGGTTTCTCTAATAACTTCCATGCTTTTTTCAAGCCCAGCTAGTATCTTTAAAATCATGATCCTGAACTCTAAGTCCGACCTCGTACTAATGTCTGTACTGAGTAAGTCCCTGGCTGACGGTACTACCTCTTGTTCTTTTTGTTGAGGTGATTTTTTCCATCTTGTCATTTTGTCCAGAGGAGAATAGATGAATGAGAGGGTAACAATGTCCCCAGAAAATATACTCTAAACAAATCAGAAAAGGCCTGAAACCAGGGGAAAAGAAAGGGAAAGAAAGAGAAAAAAAAAAGAAAGAATAAAAAGATAAAAAAACAAAAACAGAAGAAAACAAACAAAAACAGAATATGATCAAATATGATCAAGCTGGTGCATAGATCAGTGCCACACACTAGATTGTGGGTGTATTTTGGTCTGTTAGAAGGAAGTGCCTCCCAAAATTTTAAAGAAAGAAAGACTTATATATGTACAAAATAAGGGTTGATATGATGAAGGGATGGAATATGACTGTAATGATGAAAATTATAAAAAATTTTATAAAAGGAATTGATAAAAAGTTGTTTGAAAAAAGAAAGAAGAGGATTTAAAAAAGAAAAAAAAAGAAAGAAAGAAAAAAAGGGGGAGAGAATGTGATCAGGCAGGAGACGAGAACAAAGCCATACACTGGAGATTTAGGGTATATTTTGATCTGTTAGAAGAAACTGTATCTCAAAATTTTAAAGAGAGAACAACTTAGATATATATGCCAAAAATAAGGGTAACTACTATGAAGGGATAGAATATGACTCTAAAAATGAAAAATAAAAATGTTTTTTTAAAAAAGGGATTGATAAGATGTTGGTTTAAAAAGGGAAAAAGAAAAATTTTAAAAAAGACAGTTAAAAAAATTAACTTTGAAAGACTAAAGAATCATGGTAAAAAAACCATGAATTCTATGAGCAGTATTCCCCTAGTGCTGGAGTTCCGCTGTTCTCATTGATTGGTAAACTCGGTCTTGGCAGGCTCTTCTCGCTTATCTTCTGGGGGAGGGAGTCTGTTGCCGTGGTTCTCAAATGTCTTTGCGGGAGGTGGAATTGCCCTCCCCCACCCTTGTCGGACCAGGCTAAGTAATCTGTTTGGGTTTGCTCTCAGGAGCTTTTGTTCCCTGCAAGCTTTTCGTACAGCTTTGGAGGACGAGAGTGAAAATGGCAGCCTCCCAATCTCTGCCCCGAAGGAGCTGAGAACTCGGAGCCCCACTCCTCAGTGCGCCCCCAGAGGAAAGCAGTCAGTCACTCCCGTCTCCCCAGTCTCCGGCCACACTCCGTGCTCACCGGCCTGTGACCGAGCATTTCTATCTCTGGCACCCGACTCAGTGTGGAGTCTCCAAACCCAGCAGATCCCTGCAGTGCACTCCCGTGCTGCTCCGCCCAGGGGAGGAAGGGGAGTCTCCCCGGATCTGACACTTGTTGGGTCCCTGCTGCAGGAGCAGTGGCCTGACTGTGTCACCGATCACGGTTTATGACAACCCCGAGCTGAGAGCCCAGGCCTCAGCTCCGTCTCTGCAGCGGGCTTCCCCGCTCCGATACCTGGGAGCTCTGCCGCACTCAGGCACCCCCGGTCTTTCTGTGACCCCGTGGGTCCTGAGACCACACTGTCCCATGAGGTTTCCACCCCCCGCTTAGCCACTGGAGCGACGTCCCTCAGTGGAGCCGACTTCTAAAAGTTCCGATTTGTGCTCCGCGGCTCTATCACTTGCCAGAAGTGACTGATGGAGGCCCCCTCGCCCGCCGTCTATCCTCCCGAATATCACCTCGGTTTCACTTCTCCGCACGTCCTACCTTCCAGAAAGTGGTCGCTTTTCTGTTCAGAGTTGTTGCTACTCTCCTCTTCGGTCTCCTGTTGAGTTCGTAGGTGTTCAGAATGGTTTGAGCCCTATCCAGCTGAGTTCCTGAGACCAGAAGAAATCCAGGTCTCCTACTCCTCCGCCGTCTTGCTCCGCCCCTCGAATCATACTGCATTTCTTTTTCCTAAATAAGTCACTCCTAAAAATATAACATGTTCTTAAACCTGTATGCTTAATGGAATGATTCTTAAAATGTTTTTTTTAATCATAAGTATGAAGTAAGAATTTGCTAGCCAATAGGTCAGTGACATTCTAGAGATGGAGGTAGGTTATGGATGAGCAACAAGGAACAAGATGCCTAAAGTCTCTCAAATACCCAGATTTTAGCCCCAACTCAGACATATGGTCATTATTTTAGGAAAAATATTTCATTACTTTTAGTCTTACTTTCAAAGCATGGGGAGGAAAGGAAGGAAGCTCTCAGCTTCTTAAAAGTCTTATTTTAAATTGGTTTTCCTAAACCCTCCAGATGCCAAGCAGAGGACACTGAGAAATAGAGTTGTTGGGCCAGTAATGTCAGGGATGAAAGGGTAGAACAAAACCAAGGGTTGCATTTTGAGATTCCAGCAGATATCAGCAGGCACAGTGGGGTCTGAGATGTGGGTGGAAACACCAGTGGTAAGAAGGCTGATTCCAATAATCAGGAAGCAGGAGGCAGGCCCTGGCAAGCCCATCAGATATAAGCCACCTGCCTCAGGTAGACTTTGATACCTAAGGCAGACCTTTGCCCATCCCAGCCTTTATGTTTCCCTTTAAGGAAAACAATGGAGGAAAGCTAATTTGCAGATTATTGTTACATGCCAAGGGCCATATTATGCACTTCCACAAATGCTAGCTCTTTAATTCCACTTTGCTTTTGAGGAAACATGTTCAGAGAATGTTGGTAAGTTGCTCCAGGTTTAGGGCCCATGAAGGAGCTTGATGTCCATCCTGAAAGGGTCTGGTGATGAGCCCTTTGACTGACAGGGAGCCTTGCCCCTTTTTGTAAAGCTTTTCAATTCTTTGGGTTGAAAAGGAAAAAAAATCTCTGAATTCTGTCCAAATGAAAGATCTTGCATTAACCAGGCTTCAAGTACAGCAAGCACTGTCAGGATGTGAGCTATGGGGAACTGAGGAAGGCTGAGATGGAGGGCCTGGGACCTAAAGATGAGATGGATGCATTTCACACTAGAGCAGATGCTCAGAGCCAAACAAAGCCCTCTGAGATGTTAGCGCAAACAGCTCAGGAGGTAGAACAAAAAAAAGAAATACCGGTGACCACAGAGAGGCAGCAGCCCAGTCAGGTGTATGCTCAACTCGGGGGCAGCAAGCATGTGGGCTCCAGTCTCAGAGAGTCTGGAAGCTGGCAACATAAACAACAAAGGAGAATGGCAGAAGGTTGAGGGCAGATGCCTGACATGGAACCAGGGTTCAGGAGTAGGCAAAATCCCTGCTGCCAGTTGAACTGGACAGAATTGCAAAGTGCTCTCTATCCAGTAACTAACAGATCAACCATTATATCTTTTGCACCTACTGAATCTGAGGTTCTGTTCTGGCCTAGGATTCTATCAGTGAAAACAGCAGACAAAAATGCCTACCTTCATAGAATTTACTTTCTATAGAAGAGGGAAACAAGCTAGTAATTCAGGTACCAAAGAACAAGGCAAGAGCATAATTTCAAGAACAGGCATTAGTAGGCAAATTGAGAACATCAAAGAGTCTGACTCAGTTCTCTCTGTGTGAACTATTAGCTTATGATTTATAAGCTTTCTTCTTAATGAGGAAACACTTGGTCTCAAAGCCTGGAGTGGCACTGAACCTACAAATTGTCTAGTTTGGAAGGGTAGAATAGCAGAAGAGTCACCAACGGTGTCAGACAATGTATTAAAGAAATTATCAGGGACAAATGTAACCCCCCACACAAATATATAGCTTATTCATATCTACCTGTTGCCTATATAAGAATAGTCATGGTCACAACAGAAATTTATGCAGATTCCACATTACACAAATCTTATCATTCAGATCACAGTCTTTGTGAATTATGTCCCTGCAGATAGTAGTGCACAACTTGAATGGCTCTATCTAGCAGCCCAAACTTTTACCAAGAGCTGTAATGATTGATATTAACTTGGTAGTGGTGTTAACCAAGATGCTTGGCACTAAAATCATTCACTAAAATTACTTTGCAAAATACTAAATCAAATTAACACGTTTAAATTAACTAGCATGTTCAAAAGTGAATAGCTAAAGTTACAGCATAGAGAAAATTTCATAATTCTTCTTTCTCCTCGTTGAAGGAGGAACTTCCAAATTAAATAAAATTAGCCAAACAAGCAAGATCTCCACATGACTCTTTATGTGTTTTTTTCTTAAAGAAAACAAAACAAAGTAAAACAAAAAAACACAACTTTCAATCTAATCTTAAAGACTTATAAAATAGCAGAAATAGAATATCTCTAATGAGATTTCTAAAAGGGACAGAGACCTTCCCAAAGTTATGTCAGTACAAGTACAGCCCTAGATTTGGAAACCCATGTTTCCTGGAAGCCTCCTTTACTGCTCTGTCCATCTCCACCACATTGTCATGGCTTCAAATAGAAGAATGTCAGCTGTGTAAGGTGAAGGGAGATGTTCTCTCTATGCCTCTGGTTTTCTCAGGATATAAAATTTGCTTTGAAACTTTGTCCTAATTCTGACTCATTTCATAGAATCTTTACAGGTTCCATCTACCCACACATACTTTTATTTGAGCAAAGGAAAATAACATTTCGTTTTTCCGTCCAACACACAAGTTTCAACAAAGCCGAAGGTGGTTTAGTCATTTTTCTAGCCATTCTTTCGTAAGATTTTGTTTATCGTTTTACGAGCCTGAGTCACCATTTTCCCTAAAGACAGGCAGAAAGAAAGAAATGATGGAATGATCATTATGACATAGAACTCAATAAACAAATTAACATATTTATCTTTATCAACAGGAAGAGACATTCATGATAAATTTTTTTAATGATAAAAAAGCTAATTAATAAGTAGTAAGGACTCATTTTATATATGTAATTTTTATTAGAAAAAGGCTAGGATTGGGGCACCTGGGAGGCTCAGTCGGTTAAGCGTGTGCCTTCGGCTCAGATCATGCGATCGAGCCCCGCATGGGTCCTGGGATCAAGCCCCGCATGGGTCCCGGGATCAAGCCCCGCACCGGGCTCCCTGCTCCGCAGAAAGCCTGCTTCTCCCTCTCCCACTCCTCCTGCTTGTGTTCCCTCTCTGGCTGTCTCTGTCTCTGTCAAGTAAATAAAATCTTAAAAAATAAAAGAAAGAAAAAGGCTAGACTAATTTATATCAAAATTTAAATAGTCAAGAAGTTTCCTCTGATGTATTTTAGATTATTTTAATAGAGAAAGTGGTTTGTTTATCTAGATTTTCAAGTCTCTGGGGAGGGGTCTAAATTATAGAGTGGCATATGGCAGCAGGATTTGCCACTCAGTAGAGACAACCTAAATGAGGAGAACAGTGTTATAAAGAAGGGAGTTCATCTGTCAAGAAGCAAGACTCAAGATGGTATAATCCAGAGAAAGGAAAAAGAGAATTAATTAGGTTGTCAAGATCTATGACCAGGTGTTTGAGATCTGTAGAATCAAGGATATTTTTTTTAAAGATTTTATTTATTTATTTGACAGAGAGAGAGACAGCGAGAGAGGGAACACAAGCAGGGGGAGTGGGAGAGGGAGAAGCAGGCTTCCCGCGGAGCAGGGAGCCCGATGCGGGGCTCGATCCCAGGACCCTGGAATCATGACCTAAGCTGAAGGCAGATGCTTAACGACTGAACCACCCAGGTGCCCCTGAATCAAGGATATTTTATAAGACTGTTCTTTGTGCTCTAATAATACAGTATAAGCAAAGATGATTGTTAAGATTTAAAGGCATAGTTTCTCTGCCTGTGAATACACTGAATTCTTTTTTCTATAGCAAGTCAGAGAAAACTCAAATCAAGCTAGTTTAAACAACAAAAGGGTTTGGTTGGCTTGTTTGGTTGGCTATAAGTGAAAAGATATAGAGGCTTCTGACTCTGTTCTCCACAATTCTTTATGTTCTACCCTCTTCAAGAATGGCAGCTTTGTCTTCCAACTGGTTTTCCTCATCCTGACAGAATGGCTCCAACGTTCACATACACACATTTCACCATCTAGGAGAAAGGAGACTGTCGACGTACAAAAATCCCCACTGGAAATCCTCTGAATGGAAGCTACTCTGAATGGATTCACTTAGGTCAAATGTCCTACTCTATTTCTATTGCTGTGGCAAAAAGAATGAAATGCTCTGATTGTCTCAGTTTAAATTATCGCATTAGGTATCTACTGCTGTATAATGAAATATACCAAAACTTAGTAGTTTCAAAAAACAAACGTTTGTTTCCATGGGTCAGGAACACAGGGTCAGCTTAGTTGGGTGGTTCTGACTCAGGATCTTTCATGAAGTCAGACTGTGGACCAGAGCCATAATCTCATGAGGGCACAACTTGGGGAGCATGTGCTTCCCATTCCACTGGTGTTGGCAGGCTCCAGTTCATCACTGGTGATTGGCTGATCACTTTAGATCTTCATTATACTGATTTATATTAGTATTGGCTGCCTGAGTGTCCTCATGACATGGCAGCTGGCTTCCCACGTGGTCAGAGAGACAGAGAGTGCTCCCAAGAAAAAAGCTGCAATCTTTTTATAACCTAATCTGAAAAATCCCATTAATTCTGCCAAATTCTACTGGTCACACTGACCAATGCCAGTAAATTGTGGAAGGGACTACACAAGGTGTAAATACAACAAGAGCGAGATTTTTTAGGGTTATTTTGGAGGCTGACTACCACAGCCCTGTTCACTACTTTGCAGCCACAAGCTGTATTGGCTTCCGTAACACTGCATGAGAACCCAACATAAATTAGATTCCACTGCGTTCCCATGGGACATTAATTCTAATGAATTATAAAAAGTTCCACAATGAAGTGGGTTCAAGAGCCAGAAAAGTTTAGGCAACAAAACAAAACTAACAGGCTTCTTTTTGGGTAATAAAATCCTTTCAAATTGAAGCATTTTGTAGGTCCTGTTTTCTGAGGAATACTCTGGCATATATTAATTGGGCATTTAGAGAAAATTTTCATCTTGATCCTCCTCTAATCCTAAAGTTGACTCCTTGCTTGGTCAACAAGCATGCACTAAATGTCCCCACTGGAGAAATTCACACTGGAGTAGTAGTTTTGAGTCTCTGGATCACTGGCCAAATTTCTTTATTCGATAGGTTTCATCTGGTGTGTGGTTAAATTTCTGAGGGAAGATAATTTCAAGTCTTAAGAATTATCAATTTTCCAAAAGGTCACAGGATGGAAAGATTGTTTTATGGAAGTAATAATGATATATATTATCTTGCTTTCCGTCACACTCTACAGTTTCACCATGCACTTTTATATCCATCATCAAATACAAACTTTTGTAGTTATCAGGACAAAAAGTATTATTCTATCATAAAAGAAAAAAGAAAAAAACATTCTTTTGGAATGACAAATGAATCTTTCTACTCAAAAGGAAGCAGGATATGAAAGATAGTATTCACTAAAGATAAGGACTTTAAAATAATCCATGTTTTCAAATTTTGAGTTCAAATGATAATATTGAATGTTTACATTTATCCTGTTTCTTGAACACCCACATCCTACCCTGGAGCAATTATAAGACCTTGGCAATGCTCAGACATTCTTATTTTTGGAGGCTCTGGCTTACATCATATCAAATATAGTGGAAGCTGCGGTATGTTGTCCAAATCCCCTTGAAGAATAAGTCGTTCATTCTTCCAAGCATCTGGGAGTGTTGGATACTGGTAGAACACAGCTGAGATCCTCTTCCAAGTACTGCTTTCAGTTATAGGGAGCTTTCCACCTAAGCATATAATCCTTCCTGGGAAGCAAACCAAGTCATGGCTCTCTTCCCCAATTTGGAACAACTCTGAAGGGTTATTCTAAATCAAAAGCTCTACATGGGATTGAATAAATCTTTGTTGCAAATACATCACAGTTCAACTTCTCTCTGTCTCCAATCTTGCTTCCTCACCCTCTTACTCATGTGTTCTAATGAGCACTTAAAATGGGAGTTTATAAGCCAGATCATTTACCAGTGGAGTATGCACAGCCATTGGTGTGCTCTATTAGGGAAATTATTAAAAATTTCACTGATGAATAATTTGGAGGGAATAATGTTGGAATGGAATATCCTGATGGTGCAATATGTCAGATAATGGGAAAAAAGAGAATGAAAGACCTAAGGTGATAGTTACCTTTTTTAAATTATCAATTTAAGGTGAAAGTGGCAGCATATAAAAAGATTCTTATCTACCATAGCTGGAGAGCGAGTCAGAGCAGTCCCAAGACTCAAGAGCTCTATAAAAAGTGTTGAATTGCTACCTGGCACATCTGCTATGACAAGGTCAAAACCCTGATTGGAAAGGAGTAGTATCCTCCCATTTGCAATGAGAATAACTGGGTTGATGCATTTGAAAACTTTAACCCCTCAACCTAAATTCCCCCACTCCCTAGGTTAAGGACTAGCCTTTCCCTTACTTTAGAACTATGTAGAGGCCTCTGTCTTGCAAAGCAACATATATCCTCCCCACCCTTAAATATATCTATACTTGTCCTCTAGATCAATAATTAAGGTTAATTAATAATATAACTTGGCTGGAAAAGACTGGACCTGATAAGAAAGAAATGAACACTTGCTGAAGAAATTGCTAGACCTAGCCAAAATACAGTGGCAGGAGCGGGGAGAGTATGCAGAGGATTAGGACCTAAGAGTGTTAAATGAAAGAAAGTGGGCAGGACTCAAAGATGTGTAAGGAAGATTTGATTGATATGGGATCACTCTTATGTGATACAAGATTTAATACTCAATCAAGAACTCTGGTAGGGAGTATTAATAAGCTTCTAGGATGGCTCTTAGTAGCTCAGGGAATGAGATGACTCATATTAGATGAAGTGGAAATACTAGAACTCTCATAGAGGATGGTAACAGGAGATATCAAAAGGCTCAAAGAAATGAACACACCAGAATGGTTATACCACCTAAGGCCAGAAGCCCACCAGCCAATTATTTTCTATGGAAGGGCCTAAAAGACGTGTCATTTACCAACACAATAAAGAATGCACTGGTGAATGGGGTATCAGTATGGTTGAAAAAATCAGTCATGGCAACTATCATTAGACCCAAGCTGATGGCAGGAGAGGCTGTTATAGAATAATGGGGATTCCCAAAGGAACATAGGCCTTGCTTCAGATGGCATTTCGCTATTTGAAGGAAGGTCATATAATTACTGTAAATGTTGAGTGGCAGCTAGGGGACAAGAGAGATGTGCATACCTATGGGCATAATTAATAGAGCCTAGTGTTCTCAGGCACAATACAGATGGACAAGCAAAAAAGAGTGTTGCTTAATTTATACAATGGAAAAAATCAAGGCTTGATAAACAGGAGCAAGTGGGGGTAACTGTCTCAATAAAAGTCCTAGTTCCAGATCTGAGCCAGTTTCCAAGACCTGAACCCATTGGTTAAAGGAGAAAAATGAGAGACAAGGTCCCAATGAGGAAAAAAAAAAAAAAAACTAAAAATGTTTGGAGACCTGCCACATTAGTGAGGTTCTGAGGAATTCTGTGAGGTGTGACTTACGAAGACCCCTCACAAACAAATACTGGACAAGCCTCTTTAAAAGTGGCATATTTCACATTTGAGAATACTTTGACTTACTTACCAAGTGATATGCAAGGCTGCCAACTTTGAGTGATCCCAGAACAATAAAGGGTTCTGTAGCCAATCTAGGCTGTCATGCAGGCAGCCTTGCGACTTGAGCCATATGACCAAGTAAATCCTAATGTTACTAAAAGTATGATTAAATCCCAGTAAGAGAATCACAATTTAAATCCTTAGATTTATGAAGCAAGTTCTAATGCAAGGCCATACATGTCATCTATAGCACAGAAGTAAACAGCATTGGGAAAATAGTCCTTGGGCCTGGTAGAGATGGAGTATCTCTACACAGGACAACAACAACAAGAATCTGACCAGAGCTATCCATCATGAAATATATTCTATCAGAACCACAAAGTCATAAGATCAGGCATGTCCACAGCAATTTATTGTTAGATAGAAGAGGTACATTAATATGGTATAAACAGAGCCAGAATTACATAAATAGATGGTCTGGACTCTCAAGTCATACTCGCCTGGTCCTTCTTAGCCAAAATCATGCTCACGTGGGGGTTTCTCTATATCTGGCTGGATGAAACAGGAGGAAAAAAAGACACACTTGGTTTATAGATAGCTTGGCTCAATGTGTGGTGAAAGCTAAAGATGGACAATTTCACACTACAGCCTCACTCAGGGCATCACTAAAAACAGCAGTGAGGAAAAATCTTCCTACCAGTCAGAACTTCAGGTGGTAGAACTGATCACCCACTGTGTGTGATAAGAGAAACAACTCTTAGTAAGAATATTCACAAACTCAAGGACAGTGACAAGCATTTGGCCAGGAGACCGGAAGAAAGATTCAATTTGGGAAAAGGAGGTCTAGGGAAGAGACATGTAGATGTATCCATGGGGCTGGCACAAAGTGTGGTCTTTGGATCACCTGTTAATGTCCAGCAGAGAGCATCCACTACTAAAGAAGCACTAAACAGGGGCACCTGCGTGGTTCTGTCGGTTAAGCATCTGCCTTCGGCTCAGGTCATCATCCTAGGGTCCTGGGATCTTTTAAAAAAATATTTTAAAAATAAGCATTAAACAACCAAATGGAAGTTGAAACCAACCGGTAAGTATAACTTACTTGCAGATATATCCCCAGCTCAACTCAATTCTTAAGAGAAATCTAACTCATCAACATCTTACCTTAATTGCCAGATAGGAAAGAAACAAAACAAAAAGATTATACTTTGGTCTTCACTGTTCTTTTTCATTCACAACATATGAAATATAAGTAAAAAGTAATTTAAAAATATAAAACAGTCAGGTGCCTGGGTGGCTCAGTTGTTAAGCATCTGCCTTCGGCTCAGGTCGTGATCCCAGGGTCTGGGATCGAGTTCCACGTCGGGGTCCCTGAGCGGCGGGGAACCCCCTTCTCCCTCTCCCTCTGCCTGCTGCTCCCCCTGCTTGTGCTCATTCTCTCTGTCAAATAAATAAATAAAATCTTAAAAAAAAATATATATATATATATAAAACAGTCAATGAAGTAAAAACTCGTGACTAATAATCAAAAGAAGACACGGTTTACAGAAACAATCCCACAAATGACCCAGAGCTAATTATTGGAATTAGCAAAGACTTTAAAATAATAATTAGAAATGTGGTAAAGCATTTGTAGGTAAAGATAGATATAACAAGAGAAAGAGAAATACAAATTCTAAAAGGAACCAAATGGAAAGTTTATAATAGAAAAAAACAATATCTGAAATTACAGTATTAGTTTGATGAGCTCAATAGGAAATTGAGCAGTAAAAGAAAAAAAAAAGTTAGTGAACTTTAAGATAAGTCAATGAAAGCACCTAAGACTGAAACAGAGAGAAAAAAGATTGGGGGGTAAGGATTAGTGACCTGTGGGCTAAATCAAGTGATGTAACATGATTGTAACTGTAGTTTCAGAAGGAAAGGAGAGAGAAATTGGAAGAAAAAAATACATTTTAAAATTATTGCTCAATTTTTAAAAATTTGATTGAAAATATCCATATATAAGTCCAAAAATTCCAATAAACCCAGGCAGGAAAAATAAAAGCATATCTAGACACTTTTTCGATGAAAGACAAAAATAAAGGGAAAATCTTGAAAGAAGCCAGAGGAAAAACAAAAAAAATAAAGACAAATCAGAAGACAACATATAATGTATAGGGAATCAGAAATAAGAGAATGATTTCTCATGAGAAACAAGTTTGAAGACAATAGAAGGGCACTTGAGTCAAAACAAAGGAAAACAAATCAAAACAAAAGTCAACTTATTCTACATCCAATGAAAGTATCCGTCAAAACTGATGTTTAAATAATGACTAAATGAGGTAATGCATACTTATGTGCTCAATTAATAATGGATATTTCATAAATAGTATAAAGACTGTGAGCTCTCATTGCCTATTAAGTGACTTGCACATAGTAGACACTCAGTAAATGTTGGCTGAATGAAAGAATGAAGTAATCTCATACATTTAAGTGTTTAATATTTGTGTGATTATAATAAGAGATATGTGCTCTTTATAAAAAAATAATAAGGTGAAACAAAGGTATTTCAGGTAAACAAAAATTGAGAGAATTAATTTCCCTCAGTAAATCCACACTAAGCATAATTCCATAATTTTTAAAAAATGATTCATTTTAAAAGCATTTGATTATTTAAAGCAAGAATAGTGACAATGTATTACACTGTTTATCATTTAACTATTTGAAAATAGTGCAAAGAACAGAAGGGATAAATATATTTTTGTAAAGATCTTGTTTTATAAGTGAAATGATATACTATTATTCAAGGATAGACAATGATAATTTCAGAATGCATATTTTCATCCCTAGAATAACCACTAAAAAAAAAAAACAAATAATAAAACAAAGGAGAGACAGTCAAAATGGCAATAGAGGAAACTAAATTGAACTCTAAGGGGAAAAAATAGGTTTATCTAAAGAAAGCAGAAAAAGTGGAACAAAGGAATGAAAAACAGAGTGGGGAAAAGAAAAAAAAACAAATAACAAGATAGTAGGCTTAATTCCAACAAAATCAATAATTACATTAAATGTAAATGGACTTGAAGCTCTAGCTACACTTTGTTCTTACCTTACCTGTCCTCCCCAATTTCCTCTTTCTTATTATACCAGTTCAGTTTCTTATCATTTTATGATTGAGAGGGCTTTGTAAAATGGTCTTCCTGCCTCCACTTGCTCACATGCCACACCAATACCAGATATATCTCTGTAAAATCCAAATCAAAACTTATCACAGTACTCAGCTCATGAAATCTTTATTATTGCCTTACTGGTTCCTTTTCCACATAGATGTAAGGTTCCAGATCTGTTATCTATAAAAGAGGTCCTGGAGCTGAATACTAGAACCCAAGGAAATGTCCCTATTGACCTCCCTGGAAATAGCATACACCATTTTAGAGAATTTTGAGACCCTTTCCCTTGGACTAGATTTCTGACTCTCTGCTCTAACTCTTTAGGCACCTATACTTGGTTTGCAAGGTTTCTTTGTTATTCACTTTGTCCTAAATATTGTAGTCAGTTTCTTCTTTCCTCCACAATTTACATGCCAAGTTTCAGCCAAGCCTCAATCCTAGCTCAACCTAATCCAACATAGGCCAGCCCAGCCCAGTTGAGAATCTCAGCCTTTGTTAGAGTCACTGGTTTAGCCAGCAGGAGTACTCAAATACTTCTCCCTGTCAAAACTTGAGCATAGTGTTTTCTTTTGGTTCTGGGCCCAATTCCAATGTGTGTGTGTGTGGAGGCTTCCCCACACCAACAAGTAATTCTCAGACACCAGCAGGTGTCAATTCAACTCAATTCAGACACTATCTAACCAGAGTTACTATCAGATTCCTCAGGTAAATTTCTCACGAGACTGCCCTCTACCTCAGATGTCTATCACAAAACCAAGTTATCACCTGTACTTCTGACCTATAAATCAGAGATAGCCACAATCCCTCCTTTGGGTTTGATTAATTTGCTAGAAATTCTCCCAGAATTCAAGAAACCAGTCTACTCACTAGATTACTGATTTGTGACACAGGATATTTTAAAGGCTATGAATCAACAAACAGATGAAGAGATGCATACAGTGAGGTCCAGAACAAAGGAGCATCTGCGCCATAGAGTTTGGGGCCCAGCCTGGTGACACATGGAAGTGTTCTGGTTCCCCATCTGGGAAGCTCTCTGAGCCCATTCCTTTGGGGTTTTTACATATGCTTCACTATATAGGCATAATTAATTAATTCATTGGCCATTGGAGATTAATTCAATCTCTAGCCCCTCTTCCCTCCCCGGAAATCAGGTAGTAGGACTATAAGTTACAACCCTCTATTCAAGGTTGGTTCCCTGGAAACCAGCCCCCAACCTTAAGTGCTTTCTAAAAGTCACCTTGCTAACATAAACCCAGTAGTTGTGGAAAGGAGCATGTTATGAAGAAAAGACACTTATTTCAACTTTATGGCTCTGAAGTGTCATCAGGAACTGAGGATAAAAGACCAAACATTATAACAAAAAATGTCCCTGTTGCTCCTATAGTTCCCAAAATTCCAGGGGTTTTGGAAGTTGTGAGCCAGGAACTGTGGATGAAGCACAAATATATATAAGAAATATATTTTATTTGAGTGGCTAAATACGTGTATTTTTGATAAATCACAGTATCACAAATTTCCTTCACATCAAGCCCCGTAGCTCCTTCTTAAGCCATAGGTTACAGTTACCTCAAAATTTCAGAAATTTTCTTGACATGCTTTCCCCTATCATTTGTTGATATCTTTTTGCCCCTCCTTCTTCTTTCTGAAATACCCTATTTTCTCTGCTTTCAGAACTCTTACTTAACCTCTAAAACCTGACCGTGAGAAACGTTTCCCAAGCAGAATTAGCCTATCTCCACTTCCTCAGTGCCCTCAGAATACTTTGAACCAGCACAGATCACAGTGAGTTGTAAATACTGTCTGCCTGCTCCAACCATTTATCTGTGAGGAACAAGATTTTATCATTGGAAGAAAGTAGTCTTACTGAGACGGTGGCATAGGTTATTCCTAACTTTGTTCTCCATCACAGGAAGAACAACTAAAAACTGTTTAAGAACAAGACACCACTGAGAATCCTAAAACATGAGACTGAGGCTGAAGCACCCCCTGAACCTCAGAGACCAAGGCAGACTGCGTTAGAAGGCTAAGAGAAGTAGCTTCATGTTGATCACAGTGCCTCCCCCTCCACCAAGTCAGTGCAGCTTCCCTGCCCTAAAGAGCACAGAGAAGAGGTTTCTCCAGTTTTTATAAAAAAGACGAACTTAGTGAAAGACAACCAGCCTCCCCATAGCATTGGGGTTGTTTAGTGAGAGCCCCTATTCTGATCTCACATCATAGGAATTGCGGGGGAATCTGTAGACCTCAACCACTGAGAATCTGACCTCGATGGAGCAGGTGGGTAAGGCTTGCAACAACCAGCACACAGATCTTGGCAGACTGAGTTCATATGTGCAGAGCCCAAGTAATGCCAATCAATGGTTTTATTCATCTGCAGAACCAAGTCAGGACCACATTTGAACAGGAAACTCAGCGGGGTGCAGATCTGCCTAATTTGGATCCTCAAACAAGGAGTTCTGCTGGCCCTAGAGTTTGGTTTGCTTGCCCACACCAAGCCAAAAGTTGAATCATAGCCCCACCTGTTATGGAGAGTGTATTCTAGTTCCATGTGACCAGAAGGGCTGGCCACAACTCCTGGAAACAGTGTGGCCCAGTGGTGCTTGAGCCAAGAGGCAAGCAGGCAAAGTAGATTATCACCAGAGCAAACCCAGTACTGGGCATGGAGGGTTCCAATGCTATGCACAGGTAGGGGAATTAATTCATAGCCAAAGGTGAGGGTAGCTTCTAACACCTCCTAACCAGAGATCCTGTTTGGAAAACTGAAAGTAGCCAGTAGTAATCCTTCTCTATTCCACTTAAGCAAGGAAGCTAAAAGAAGCTGTAACTGAACCATACAAGAGTTTGTCCATCCAATGTGCAGCAAGCCAATGGAAAAAAAACTGACTTTGAGCTTCTTCAGTGAAGAAAAAGAGGCTAGTTATTGGTGTGGTGCCACCTAAGATAATGAAAAGCTAGAGTTTAAAGTCCTGAACCCCTCCTGGCTTATAAGCAAGGCAAAAATTAAAGTTAGGGTCTCTGGTAGTGGCATTTAATAATTGGTGGAAATGAAATCATATTCTTAAGATGTTATCTTCTGTTATTTGACATTGAGTATGTCTGGTTGTGAGGGGGGTCTGTTCTACTTCAAAGACTGTAACTCTGCAAAATATCTCTATTCTTCACTAGTGAGTTAATAAAATATAATGTATTGGGTCAATACATCCTGTGATTCTTATCAATAGTAATTTATTACATTTAAGTGATTGTCTAAGTGTTCTCTAACTATTTATGACAATAATTATGCTAAACATCATATACCTAAAATTCTACCACAGTGATCAATGGTGGCTGGCCTACATATAGTTTAACAAATCCAACCTGTGTTCCATTCTTCACTCATATTTTTCCCAGATGGTTTTGTCACCAGCTTTGAAGAGTGTTTTCTGGCCATATGTGTCCAGAAGGGATGAAGACAACTCCTGGAAACAGTATGACCCAGCAGCTTAAGGGAAAATCCTATAGTAATTACACAAAAGAACACAATAAAGAATTAAAAGCACACCGATACCAAAAGACACCAAAACATATGAAGATAGCAGGATAAGAAATAAAAAGCAGCAGATCTACAAAACATCCAGGAAACAATTAACAAAGTTTGCAGGATTGCAAAGCAACATGGGAACACTCCCAAACTCCCAGCATTATTCTGATAGCAAAACCCAAAAAGGATACTACTAGAGAAGAAAACTACAGTCCAACACCCCTGACAAATATAGATGAACAAATGCTCAATAAAATATTAACTAACAACTCAGCATCACATTAAAAAGATCATTCACCATGACCAAGTGTGATTTATCCCTGGAATGCAAGGATGGTTCAACATATGCAAACCGAGGGGTGTGATACATTACATTAATAGAATGAAAGAAAACACTCCTATGGTAATCTCAAAAAATGCAGAAAAACATTTGACAAAATTCAACATCCATTTCTGATAAAAGCCAAATCAGGCATAGAAGAAACATAGCTCAACATAATAAAGGACATATATGACAAGCCCACAGCTAATATCATATTCAATCATGAAAGATAGAAAGCTTATACTTTGAGATCAGAAATAAGACAAAGGAGCCCACTTTTACTACTCACTCCTATTTAACATACTACTAGAAGTCCTAGCTGGAACAATCAGACAAGGAAAAGATATAAAATGTATCAGAATTTGAAAGAAAAAGTAGCAAAATTGTCTTTATTTGCAGATGACATGATTTTATACATAGAAAATCCTAAAGATTTAACTAAAAAATTGTTAAATCTAATCAATGAATTCAGTAAAGTTGCAAGAAATAAAATTAACATACAACAATCAGTAGAGTTTCTATACTACAACAATGAATTTTCTGGAAAAGAAATAAAGAAATTAATCTCATTTAAAATGGTGTCAAAAACAATAAAACACTTAGAATAAATTTAACTAAGGAGGTGAATGAGTTATCCTCTGAAAACTTCAAGACATTGATGAAAAAAAAAAAACAAAGAAGGCACAAATAAATGGAAAGATATCCTGAGTTCATGGACTGGAAGAATTGATATTGTTAAAATGTCAGTACTACCAAAAGCCCTCTATAGATTCAATGCCCTCCTTATAAAGATTCCAGTGGCATTTTTCATAAAAGTAGAAAAACACTCCTAAAATGTATTTGGAACAACAAAAATCCTAAATAGCCAAAGAAATTCTAAACAAGAAGAAAGCAGCAGACATCACAATTACTGATTTCAAGCTATATTATAAAGGTATAGTCATCAAAATAGTATAGTACTGGCATTAAAAAAAAAAAACAGGCAAAAGGACCAATGGACAGAATCAAGAGCCCAGAAATAAACCCAACCATATATGGTCAATTAATATTTGACACGGAAGCCATGAATACTCAATAGAGAAAAGAAAACTGCTTCATTAAGTAGTGTTGGAATAATTAGATATTCACATACAACAGAATGAAACTGGACCCATTTCTTATACCACTAACAAAAATTAACTCAAAATGGATTAAGACTTAAATGTAAGACCTGAAACAATGAAAATCCTAGAAGAAAACAAAGGAATGGGTCATGGTAATGATTTTTTAGTGTAACATCTAAAGCACAAGGAACACAATAAAAAGTAAACAGGTGAGGCTACATCAAACTTGAAAGCCTCTGCACAACAAAAGAAACCATCAACAAAATTAAAAGACAATCTACAAAATGGGAAAAAATACTTGCAAATCACATATTCAAAATATATAAGGAACTCATACAACTCAATAGCAAAAAACAAATGACCAATTAAAAAATGGACAAAGGACCTGAATAGACTTTTCTCCAAAGGAGATAAATGAAAGGCCAACAGATACATGAAAATATCCTCAACATTACCAGTCATTAGAGTAGGGCAAATTAAAACAAGATATTATCTCATGCCTATTAGAATGGACATCACCAAAAAGACAAGAGATAACAAATGCTGCCATGGATGTATACTGTTGGTAGGACTGTAATTGGTATAGCCACTACAGAAAATGGTATGGAGGATTCTCAAATTAAAAATAGAACTACTGTATGATCAAGCAATTCCACTTCCAGGAATATATCCAAAGGAAATAAAAACATTAACCTGAAAAGGTATCTGCCCCCCCCCATGTTCA
The DNA here is from genome assembly GCF_003265705.2 of Callorhinus ursinus. Lineage (NCBI taxonomy): Eukaryota > Metazoa > Chordata > Mammalia > Carnivora > Otariidae > Callorhinus > Callorhinus ursinus. Next base: position 67,764,399 of record NW_027397063.1, read on the forward strand.
TAGCAGCATCATTTACAATAGCTAAGACATGGAAACAACCTAAATGTCCATTGATGGATGAATGAATAAAGAAGTTGTGCCATATATATGTGCATATATATACACACACACATATATAGTGAATATATAATATATATAATGGAATATTATTCAGCCATAAATATGAGTAAATCCTATCATTTGTGACAACATGCACAAATCTTGAATGTATTATGCTAAGTGAAATAAGTCAGAGAAAGATAAATACCATATGATCTCACTTATATGTGAACTCTAACACAATAAAACAAAACAAACTCATAGAAAAAGAGGTCAGACTTGAGATTACCAGAAGCATAAGGTGGGGGAAGAGGGAGTTGGAGGAAGGTGGTCAAAAAGTGCAACTTCCAGTTATAAGATAAACAAGTACTAGGGACATAATATATGACATGATAACTATAGCTAACACTGGCATATGATTATATAGGAAAATTTTTAAGAGAATAAATCATAAGAATTCTCATCACAAGGAGAACATTTTTTTCCTTTTCTTCTTCTTTTCTTTTTTTGTATCTATATAAGAATATAGATATTAGCTGAGCCAATTATGGTTATAATTTCACAATATCTGTATATCAAACCATCATGCTGTACACCTTAAATATACACAATGATGTATCAATTATTTGCCAAGAAAACTGGGAAAAATTGCCAATTAAATAAGAAAAGATCATTGTATCCTCTTTGCACTTAGTACTAATGCTGATATTTAAAAGATTTTCACTAAGCAATATATTTAAGGGAACATATGGTTCATTATAATCTACAGCAAGAAAACTATCAAAAAAAGAAAGGAGAGCTATACCCTTTTCACTGGTTAGAATCAACTATAGGATTATAATAAAGTTACACTGGATTTAATCATTTAATTCAATTGGAATTTACTGAGAACTTGCATAGCATTAGAGATCAAGAGTAGGTGCAAAGAACTTATGGTTAATAATACTGAATAGGTAGAGGGAGGGAGTCAAATTTAGAATTCCTTCATGCAAGGTGGGTGAACTTTGAACTTAAATGTTAGAGCTGTTTGTTCAGAAGCAAACATTTTGATAATCTTCATTCAGCAAAATTATCGCAGAGATAAGGCAAATTTCAGTACAAGCAAGTTGGAGAGTAGTGATTAAGACACTTGAATTACCACATTCTAGCACTTTACAAGTACACAATTATATTCAGCAAATTGAGAGCTTGATTACACATCATGCTTACTGTGTTATAAGAAAATTTCCAAAAGACTTGTATCCAACAAGTTTATTAATTAACTTGAGTAAATAATATGCATCAAAACAACAGAATATTAGAAAGCTGACCCAGAATGAGATCATCTGCAATTTGTAAAATTTCATTCTTTAAAAAAATAATAATAAATTAGGTTTCAGTAATGTCTTGAATCATAAATATTGTTCAAAGGAAGGGCCATAAGATCTCTTATTTAGGCAAATTTACCTACTAAATTGAACTATAAATTTCAATAGCTACTGAAGTATCTCCAAGAATGACAACTCAAAGAAAGAAAGATCTGCAGCATAATTGGATTTAATTAAAAGACTATGCCCAGTGAATTTCAATATAGGTAGGTCAGTACAATGGGTCAGGCCATCATCTGTTTTTTAATGCAATCTTAACTTGTTGAAGGCTTAAGCACTGGAAATCTGTTTGAATTTTCCAGGAAAAATTCACCGTGAGGACTAATTATGACATACTGAGAATAAGCATCTAGCTCTCACTTGAAAATCCCACACAATGGCAATCGTATTGCAAATACTACCATTCCTGGAGATGCTCCTACTTTCCATCTTTTGCATGTTGTAGAGAATTTATAGGTGACTTTTTGTGCCTGGCTGACCCATTTGTTTATGCTCAGGAGGGAGTTGCCAGATTTTTATTCTACCTTACATATCCAGGCCTATGTGGCATTTGTACTTTGAAAGTTAATGAACTGGAGAAATGAGTACATTCATGGTTAAACATCCTTCTTACATTGTGAGAGGAAATCTGTTTTATAAATCATGCTTTATTTCTAGTTTATTTTTATAGCACTTCTTTGTGGCCCTTGTTATGATATAAAATTCACAGAGCTACACTCTAGGCTTAAAAAACAGGAATTTGGCAAGAAGAAAATAATGTTTTCCCATATCACAAAGAAAATTATATGTAAGATCATTTGTAGAAGAAATGTAAAGATGAGAGATTCCAGAAATAATTTCAAAATCTGATTCCCAACCTACAGCTTTCAGACCTCTGTGCTGCTTCCTAGGACCTGGAGAAGATGCAAACTTAAAAGTAAAATAAACAATCTATCTCCCCCCCACCCCAGGAATGAGAACTTTGTAGCAGAGAGATGAACTAATGCCAATATGAATTAAAGTTTGATAAGGGCCATGAGACTAGTGTAAAGTGTTGTAGGATCATGGAGATGGAAATGTGTCAGCGAGACTCAAACGTGGCTTTGAGCAGACGGAGATGTTTGAACTGGATTTTAAAGTTGAGGAATTACAAATGGCAAGAAAGAGAGAGATTTGCAATCTGGGCTGATGGAAAACCATGAGTAAAGCACCAAAGTAGGAAAATGAAAAATGTCGTTTGCATTCCAAGAAAAGTATGTTCCAATCATGTGTGTGAAGAACTTTGAGTGTAATGTGAAGAAACTGGACTTTAGCCTTTAGGAAATCAGAGGCCCTTGAAGTTCATGCTTGGAATTTTAAAAGATCCTTCTAGAACAGGGTAAAGTGTGGAAAAATAACTGGAATGAGAAAAGGAAACAAAACAAAATAAAAAAAATGAGGGCAAGGAAAATAAGGGCTTGTTGTTTTAGTAAGCAAAGATAAAGAGCACTTGCATAGTACTGGAAGTTCTAGCCAGAGAAAGTAGGCAAGAAAAAAAAATATAATAAAAGACAACCAAATTGGAAGGAAAGTAAAATCATCTCTGTTTGCAGGTGATATGCCTTATATTTAGAAAACCTTGATGATTACACACACACACACACACACACACACACACACACACACACACTGTTAGAACTAATAAGTGATTTCAGTAAAGTATCAGGACACAGAGTCAACACACATAAATGAGGTGCATTTCTATACAACCAAAATGAACAATCTGAAAAAGAAAATTACAAAAACGATTGCAATAGCATCAAAAAGAATAAAATACTTAGAAATTAACCAAGAAGGTGAAAGACTTATACAATGAAAACTATAAAACATTGCTGAAGGAAATTAAAGAAGACATAAATAGATGGAAACATATCCTATGTTCATAGAATAGAAAACTTAATATTGTTAAAATGTCAATATTACCTAATGTCATCTACAGATTTAGTGCAATCCCCATCAAAATCCCAATGACATTTTTTGTATAAATAGAAAAAAACATCCTAAACCTCAAGGGACCCCAAATAGCCAAACAATCTTGAAAAAAAACAAAACTGGAGGACTCACACTTCTGATTTCAAAATGTACTACAAAGTACAGTAATCAAAACAGTGTGGTACTGGCATAAAGACAGATATATAAGTTGATGGAATAGAATAGAGAGCCCAGAAATAAACCCTCATGTATATATATGGTCAAATGATTTTTGACAAGGGTGCCAAAAGCAGTCTTTTCAACAAATGGTGCCAGGGAAAGTAGATACCCACATACAAAAGAATGAAGGTGGACCCTTACCTAACACCATATACAAAAAAATAACTCAAAATGGGTCTAAGTTCTAAATTTAAGACCTAAAACAATAAAGCTCTTAAAAAAAAAAAGCATAAGACAAAAACTTCATGACATTGGATTTGGCAATGATTTTTTGGATATGACACCAAAGGCATAGGTAACAAAAGAAAAATTAGACAAACTGGACCCCATGAATATTTAAAAATTTGTGCATCAAAAGACACTATCAGAATAAAAAGGCAAGCCACAGAATGGGAGAAAATACTTGTAAATCACATATCTTATAAGGGATTAACATCCAGACTTTATAAAGAACTCCTACAAACAAAAATAAACAACAAAACAAACAACCTAATTCAAAAATGGGTGAACGACCTGAAAATACATTTCTCCAAAAAAGATATACAAGGGGCCAATAAGCACATAAGAAGATGATCAACATCCTAATCATATGGGAAATGCAAATCAAAACTACAATGAGATACCACCTCATACCCATTAGATGGCTACTATTAAAAAAATAGAAAAGAAGAGTTAGCAAGGATGTAGAAAATTGGAGTCCTCTTGTACTATTGGTGGGAATGTAAAATGATGTAGCCACTGTGAAAAACAGTATGGATGCACCTCAAAACATTAATTAATTACCATATGATCCAGCAATTTCAGTCTGGGGTAATATGCCCAAAATAATTGAAAGTAGGGTCTCAAAAAATATTTGTTCACCCATGTTCATAGCAGCATTATTCACAGTAGCTGAAACATGGAAGCAATCCAAATGCCCATAGAGGAATGAATGGATAAGCAAAATGTAATATATACATACAATGAAATATTATTCAGCCTAAAAAAGGAAAAACAAATTGACACATGCTACAGCATAAATGAACCTTGAGGACATTATGCTAAATGTAACAAGCCAGCTTGTTTCAAAAAAGACAGATACTGTATGTGAGATAATAAAGTATATATACATATTGGTCTTCACCGTTCCTGGTACAGGGCTCCTAAAACCCTTGTAAAATCCTAAGTGATAAGAGCACTAGGAGCATCTCTTGTTCTAATACTTGTCTTTGACCCTTCCCTGACACAGGACTCCTAAGAGCCTTGTAAATTCTTAAGTGATAAGAGCATCTAGGAACATCTTTTGTTTTAATGAGTTGATGGCTCCTGAATGGTGCTGATCATTACAAAGACAGCACCATGATTAGAAATTTGGAATTTTCAGCTCCACCTTCCATTCTCCAGAGACAGAAGAGGGGCTGAAATTGGAATTAATAACTGATCACATCTATGTGAGAAAACTTCCATAAAATCTCAATAGTACAGGGTTCAGGGAGCTTCCAGGTGGGCGAACACATTCACCTCCATGTGATGAACACCAACTCAATGCTGACAGAAGCTCCTACACGGGGGACCCTCCTAAACCTTGCCCTATGTGACACTTCATCTGGCTGTTCATCTGTATCCTTTATCATAACTTTTAATAAACTGGTACACATGTTTCCTTTAGTTTTGTAAGGTTCTCTAGCAAATTAATTAAACCTAAGGAGGGGGTCACTGGAACCTCCAATCTATTTGGTTGGTCAGAAGCATATTTGATAAGCTTCTGAAGTGTATGTGTGTGGGTATGTGTGTTGGGGGGGGTGATGAGTGCTGTGGGACTATGCCCTTAACCTGTGAGATCTGATGCCATCTCCAGGTAGATAGTCTTAGAATTGAGTTAAATTGTAGGACCCCCAGCTGGTGTCACAGAGAATTGCTGGGTGGATGTGCAGGGAACCCTCCCCCCACATTGTAATTGGGTCTTAGAACTTTTACACAATATGACTTGTAGAATGGTGGTTTCTAGGAGCTGGGGGTTAGGTGACAAGGAGAGTTATTGTTTAGTGGATATAGTTTCAATTTTATAAGATGAAAAGAGTTCTGTAAATGGATCATGATGAGGGTTGCACAATATTATGAATGTATTTAATACTACTACACTGTATATTTAAAATGGTTAAGATGGCAAATTGTATGTTACATGTATTTTACCACAATTAATTTTTTTTTTTTAAGATAAGAGCACTTGAACCAAAGTGTTGGCTGTGAGGATAAAGAAGAGGTAATGAATGTGAAAAAATTGTTTAGCTACAGAGTTCTCAGTTAAGGAAGGGTATGGCTTAATGATTAAGTAGAGTCAAGGGTATCTTGGTTCTAATCCCAGCTCTGCTATTGATGAGCTACATAGTCTTGCAGAAGTTTCATGTTTTAGGACTACATTTCCAGAATTCTGCTAAAATTTGATGTCAGGACATACTCCATGAAAGGATATTCACTCCATAAGAACATCCTCTGTAAAAACAGAAACAGCTAACTTCTTTTTAGGTTGAAAATAATGACGATTATGATTAGGTTGACTCTCTTTAAAGCAGGTACATTAAAAATGACTTTGCATATATTAGAAAGTAGTCAGTAGGCATTTTTATAATACAAAACATTCATTTTTATCTTTTGAGAATATAAGAGGCAAGACTTTATAATGTAGCATAGAGAATCATATACTGGTTATACTAATATCCTTGTACATTAATCCACATAGGATACATTCTCAATTTGAATGCAATATTGTATAACACACTCCATGATTGAATGTTAAATATTTCAACCTAAATGATGAGTGTTATCTGCAATCATTAAAATTCAAAATTATATAAGTGATTCATAGTTGTAATGATAATTATTGTTTTCTTTTGTAGCACTGAATATTTATTTAAGCAAGACTTTGTGGTGCAAAGGAAAGATAGAACTATATTCTTCAAATTAGAGAGCCATCTCAATAACACTTATTAAATATCATATCCCTACTGCTTTTAAATGCCAGCTCTGTAATGAAATAAATTATTTTATATATTTAAGTATGAATAACATTGGGTTTTAGTGAGAGTAGGGAAGAGTTATCTAGTCATTTTGGATAAACATGCCTGTGGTTTACCATACATACGTAACTTACTACAGTGTTATTTGTGTTTGGCTGTTCAAAAATTTCCATTAACAGGTACATTAATCTGAAAATTTATAGATTCACAGACATGATGTAGCTAATGCTCCATGTATATGAACATTTTGTTACAAATATAATCATCTAAATTTGAAAGTTAGTATACCTTCAAGATCATAGTGTATTTACTATAGCAGTATTTTATCAGCAATTAAAGGAGAAAAATCTGAAAAAAGGAAGAGACACATTCAAGCTTGTTGTTTGTTAATTTCATAAACTGCAGTTTTAACAATAACCTAAAGATGTAATTATTAATATATTGTTTTCACTCGTTTGATACAAGAACTTGTAAAGAAAAAAGATTTCATATGCCCAATATACCAAGATGATGGTTGTTATTATCTTCTGCAAAAATCATATTGGTTTTCCTCTTGATTTCTTTTAGGGTCAGTTTAACTTTAATGAACCTGAAGGTCCTCATGTGAAAGACCCTAAAAGGTAAAAATTGAGGGACTCCAGATGTCCCTCAAATAAAAAAAGTAAAAAAAAAATTATGAATTGGAATTCTTACTATGGACCTGGATATTGCTCCACTCTTTTTTGTTTGTTTTCATACATAAGCTACAGCAATGATTCATTATATTGCAATTTTCCCTTTATATGAGTGATCTCCTGGCATTGATGATGTGCAGGACCCTGGGATATTAGTGAATGTGAACACTACCTTAAAATGGCCTCTACTGAGTCCCACAGGATTGTGAGGAAAATTTTCTTTAAAAAATTTATAACACTATATAATTTTACTATGAGAATTACTGAATAATGATATGTAAAGCCCACAAACTACATGTTTTTCTAATAATCTGAGATCTGATGTGTTCTTTTAAATTCTTATTATTTTGGGGCATCTGGGTGGCTCAGTTGGTTGAGTGTCTGCCTTTGGCTCAGGTCATGATCCCTGGGTCCTGGGATCGAGCCCTACATCTGGCTCCCTGCTCAGTGGGGAGCCTGCTTCTCCCTCTCCCACTCCCCCTGCTTGTGTTCCTTCTCTCGCTGTGTCTCTCTCTGCCAAATAAATAAATCAAATCTTTTAAATAAATAAATAAACAAATAAATTCTTATTATTTTTAAATCATCCCAGAGAAAAGGTATAGCTTTCTATAAAATTATTTCTCACGTGGTTTTTATTAAAAATTTTTCAAAAAACAATAAGTAAACAGAAGCACATTAGCACATTGCCCTTGCATCCCTAGACCAAAAGTTTGAAGAGAAGGAATTAGGACTTGAAAATTTCAACAAGTCGGTAAATCTTTTAGTATTTGGCTGAAGTTGGGTAAAGAAAGATTACAGAAATCAATTTGCTGGTAAAAAATAAAAATATAAAAACAACAAAATGAAAGGTATCAACAAGTCAAAAGCAAATGAGTGTAAGTCTAGCCATGGCAATCTCTATTTATCATAGACGTGTAATTACCTCTGAAATGTAATGATGGTGTGAGAAAGAGAGACCAGATTACTAGGGGTTTATTGTGTGGAAGGGTAAGGCTAACACAAAAGAGTTCTAAAAATAACCTCATGTTTTACATGTGTTTGAGCTTCTTTTAGTTTCTTTTCTGCAGATAAAAAATAATAGTGTACCTCCCCGCAAAATATTTAAGACATTTAGAATAATGTTTATTTCTTGAACAACTACTGGGAACACCTTCTGTGAACCAGTCTACTTGTTAGGTACCCCAGATGTGTTAAGCAGAACTCTGTAGAGTGTATAGAAATCCAACTACCCAAGCCAAAGAGAGGATTTAATGAGCTGACATGAAAAGGTAGGGATATCGGAAGGGGCAGGGATAGATCTAGTCTCTAGACATCCAAATCCCAGGTAAAAAATTCTTGAAGATTTCCCATCTCTTCTGTTTCTCGCTATCTATTGGCTTTATTCTTTAATGGCAGAAGCTCCATAAGGCCTGAATCATTGTTTCAAATAGTCTGAGGCTAACATCCTCCACAATCACATAGTCAAAGAGGATAGAGTTTTTCTCTAATGGCATCATTTTTAAAAAGTAGAAAGGAGTCTCACTTCCCAATTTTGTTTGTTTGTTTTTGAAAATGTCATTGGTTTTATTAAGCAATTCAGGGATTGGGCAGCATCCTATATAGCAAGTAGGGAGATGCTCCTGGTTTCCCAGTGTTAATCACATGCCATCACAGACTATGGCCTCGGCATCAGGGTACAATGATTGGTCCACCTGTCTTGCCATCACAGGAACAAGAAGGCTGTGATGGTCAACACAAAACAAATGGGCAAAGAATCATTTCCCAAAGAAAAACATGTATTATTATCAGAAGTGAAGATGCCCACCACAATGGGGAAATGGGACAATGATAAAATGTAGTAGCCTTGAGGCACTCACAATCGAGTATTATATCCAATAAAAACAAACTATAATAATGTGATATGAGTGCTATACCAAAAGGATGTGAAAAGGCCTGTTGGACAAAGGTGACAAATTTCAGCCATACTAAAAATGGTAGTTGTCTGGGAAGGATTTCCAAAGAGGTCATAACTGGATCTTGACCAATAAAAAGGAACTTAGCAAGTGAAGGGAAACAAGGACAATCTCAGAAAAGCTGTTGAACTAGAGTTTTAGAAAACGGGGAAAATAGAACTGTACATTTGGAGATCAGGGAGTTCCAGCATTGTTTGAATAAATAGACCACAAAGATGGGAGGTGAATTGAGGAAGACGTTTTGAAAAATAGGTTGAAATCACATTGTAGAGGTCCTTAAATGTCGTGGTAATGATTTCAGATACTGGGAGACCTGCCAGACATTCTAGATTTCAGTTAACTAGTCAGATGTCACACATGTAGTAAGCCAAGTACCCTAAGACGAATAAATTGGAAGGCCCACAAAGCCAAGGGGTTGACAGTGGCACTTCCTCTCATTTATTTACATTGAGAATATAGCTACATATTGCAATGGGCATGTATCCATATCAGTGGACAATTTTGTCTAGTTTTAGCTACCCTAATTCTCACAAAAGTCTTTGTATTCCATTCTATTAACTATTTTTTTTTTTGGTTTGTTTAACTAACAATGTATCACCAAGTAGGTGGCTTAGAACACTGATTTATTGCTTATTATCTCATAGTTTTTATGGGTCAGGAGTCTGTGCATGGGTTAGATGGATCTTTTGCTCGGGTCTCAAATGGCTGTAGTCAAAGTAGTGACTGGGGCTTCCATCCCTTGGGAGTGTTGCTGTCTTCTTCCAAACTCATTCAAGTTGTTGGCAGAATTCAGTTGCTTTTAGTTGTAGAACTCATGGCAGCTTCGGTCTTCTTCAAGACCAGCAAGAGAAAAATCTCTCTCAAGCTTCAGAGCACTTACTCCTTAAGGGTTGCTGCCTGATTAAGTCAGGGCTATCCAGATAGTCTTCATTTTGATTAACTAAAAATAATCAGATTTGGAAACTTACCGGGAGTTTCAAAATCCATTTGCCATATGGGGCACCTGGGTGGCTCAGTCAGTTAAGCATCTGTCTTCTGCTCAAGTCACGATCTCCGGGTCCTGGGATCAAGCCCTGTGTTGGGCTCTCTGCTCAGTGGGGAGTCTGTTTCTCCCTCTCCCTCTCCCTCTGCCTCTGCCCCTCCCCTCCACTCATAGTCTCTCTCTCTAATAAATAAATAAAATATTTTTTTAAAAATCCTTTAAAAAAATCCATTTGCCGTGTGACATAAACTAATCATGGGAATGAAATCCATCATATCATAGTTCCACCCACACTCAAAAGGAGGGATTTATACAAGGCATGCACACCAGGGAGTGGGAATTTTGGGAGCCATTTCAGAATTCTTGCCTATCCAGGCTTGTTAAACATTCCTGCAAAGACACTGCGGTAGGCCAAATAAGGCTCCCTCCCCACTCCCAAGATACCTATGTCCCAATCTCTGAAACCTGTGACTCTTCCCAAAAAAAAGGGGGGGGGGGGACTTTGCAGCTATGGTTAAATTAAGGATTTTGAGATAAGTAAATTACCTGGGATTATCAGGGTGGGCCCAAAATGCAATCCCATGGATCCTAATAAAAGGGAGTTGGAGGAAAACTTGATACACACAGACGAGAAGGCAATGTCATCATGAAAGCAGAGTTTGTGATCATGAGCCAAGTATTGCCGGCAGCCAGCAGAAGCTAGAAGAGACAGGGAAAGGACTTGCCCTCCAGAGCATGCCTCCAGAGGGACTGCAGCCCTTGCCAACACCTTGATTTCAGCCCAGTGAAAATATTTTCAGACATCTGGCCTCCATAATTGTGAGAAAATAACTTCCTGTTCTCTTAAGCCACCATGTTTGTGGTGGTTTGTTGCAGCCACCATAGGAGCTCAACACAGCAGGGCTGTCACATTTAATCCCAGAACCAGCTCTTTGTCAGCAACTTAGTAAATTAAAATGATGATTGCAAGCAGGTCTGGTAGATTCAGACCAAAAAAGAGAAAGACAGACATATCAAGAGGACTATGTGATACCTCAATTGTTAAAATGGACTTTATCTTAAGTGTATATCGTGGCAAGAATATTAAAACAGATCCACTCAATTAGCAAAACCTTTTAAACTAGGGTTTATTTCATCTTGATCACAAACTTTTTTTAAGTTTATTTTTAGGTGTTTATAATGTAAGTAGTATATGACAACTTAGTGGTCCATGGATATTACACATAAGTAATTAAATATACATATTTCTGGGATGCATAATTAATTTTTAAATTTTTATTTTTATTTTTTTACTGTTAGGAGTTCAAAGGCCATATCCATAAAAAATGAGAAGCTCCTGGAGGTCACAGGCTTGTCATGATAATGTTTAGATTTTAGAAAAATAACGTCGTAGTAGTGTGGAAAGTAGGGGTTGAAGACTGAAAGCCGGGACACTTCCACAATGTCATTCAGACTGAGTTATGGAGGAAGGTAGTACATTTTATGTTTAATATCGTTAATAATATAATAAGCAACATAGAGAATAGCCGAGTGTGTGACAATCTCTGTGGCTTTGTATGAATCCTTGTAGTAATTCTCTGGGGTAGATACTGTGTTGATCTCATCTTATAAAGTCATACACTCAACAAATATTGAGCATTTACTATGGGCTTAGTACTTTATTAAGGATTGAGGAGGAAATCTAGCTGAAGTTGGGGTCGAGAACCCTTCCTAGGCCACACAACTTCCAGATGCTGAGCCAGGACCACACTCACATCTGTCTGACACCTGTTTTTGAAGGGCAGAAAGAAAGAGGAAAGCAAATCATGAAATAACAGCATTATCATAACTGCTTAAAACCAGTGATCTACCTATTGCCTGGAGGCAGTTGATATGAGAAAAGCAACAAAGCCCTGATAAACTTTAAAAGATGCTCACTGGGGGTCCCAAACTAGTCTGAAAACAATAGCATCATTTTCAAGGTCCTTTGGATGTCCTGGAATTATAGCTTTGACTTAAACTAATGAGCCACTAAAAAGAAAGAAAAGAAAAAAGAAAAAGAAAGCCATCACATTCAAATACAGCAGTTTTTTGTGCAACTTTTCTCAACCATAGCTAATTTGATTTCTAATTATATGATTAGAAGCTAACCTGATTAGCTCTTTCTGGGATAAGTAATTTAAACAGCACTTTGCTACATAAAGTGGAATTTACTGTTGGATTAAATATTCCAAAATAGTGTCATAAATATTCCTAAAGCTGGAAATGACCTTGAATGTTCATCTTGTTCATCATTCTACTTTCACCCTTCTACCTAGCTCTGTAAGGTGGATCTGCATAAAGATTATCCCAACCCTGTACCCTATGTATGAAATATTCCAACATAATTAACTACAACATATTTATTAAGAATTGATGTGCTAGGCACAATGTCTAAAAAAAGAAAAACTAAACTCCCTTGGTAATTCTTTCTTATTCTTTAAACATATTTAATTATGTTTGACATTAGAAAGAAGTGATCCTGAACTCTTTTATTAAGTTTTATTATTTTCCTTAAAAAAAAAAACTCACTCCCTCAGTTGCCCTCCATTTTCAGTTTCAGACAAATAATGTTAAATAAATCATGATTCCCACATTGTAATCACTATCAAATGAAGATCATTAATTACCTGTGTGCTCTCAACCCAAGCAAAATACAGAATGTATATAATTACCGGGATAATTCAAGCCAAGAAAAATATTTTCCTGCATTTGTGAGACCTCTCCCTGACACGCTGATTTATATTTGGGAGAAGATGGCCCAGTTTAACCTGAATGCTCTTGAATTTTTCCCTAATCAAGGAGAACTGAGCCCCCAGTGGCTCTATAACACCAAGGCCAAGTTACTTCACCCTGGGATCGAATACCATCTTTCACTTCAGATGGCTACTAGGTAAAATAACCTGAGGTCTTGGTCATTTTTTTTAACTCTTGTATTGGTATTAACTGTGTACATTGTTAATTTCTTGGTTATTATTTCATTTTCTTATTTATTTTACATCTATTTCTTCCTAACAGACAGTTCTTAGTTCTTAGTCCTTAATTAGCAGATTAAGGATCTGCTAATGCATTGCATGTTTTTGACTCAAGCAACAACAACAACAACCACCCCTTAAGCAGTAATAATACTAACATTAATAATGAAAGGTTCCATTAATTACTTCAACCTTTAAAAAAGTCCATCACTGTACAATTTTGCTTTAAATTCATTGGTTCATTTAAACCTTATTATAATCCTATGGAATAGGTTTTCTTCTACACACGAGGAGACTGAGACTCTGGGAGCCTAGGGTGTTATTCTGGGTCCTTAAGAAGCGGTCGCCAAGATGGTATTAAAATGTGCAAAAAAATTATTAGAGAAAACATTTGTGTGGAAGAAAAGATGGAGGGAGGTAAAAGAGGCAGACTGCAATACAAGTTAGACCCAGAATGAAGGAGGGGCAAGTTAGGAGTCGGGTTTGGGCGAAAGCCTCCTAGACTCCCAAAGTCTAAGGAAGTTTTGGCAAAATTGTTGGGAGCTCTTGAGCCAAAGTCATTGACAGAAAAGAATGGGTCAGCCAAATATTTCTGCCACCCCCAGTCATTGGCCTGAGCAGCCACGGAAGGTATGGCCTCAACCCAAACACAGGAAGGGATTTCAAGTCCAGTAGCCAGAGCCATTAGTCAGTTATGCTCCCTGTAGTTCTGGGAGGTGCGTTCTCATGGCAGCCACAGCCAAGTGAGCAGAGAAGCTGAAATTCAACCTGGTATATCCCTGACTCCAGACACCATCCCCTTTACTGTTAGACTTATTATATTTTTCATGACCTTTGCATGTTCTCTCAATTTTGGTACTACTCGTTTCGACATTTAAAATTGGAATTAGGAATTCTTGGTTGCTTTTAAAAAATATGCTTTGCCATTTTTCTTTTTTAACATTGAGTAAATCATTTTCAATATCTTGAGGGTGGTAAGTAATATAATAACATAATCTAACATCTATAATGTAGTTTATTTGTCATCATAAATGATGATTCTTAAACCCCAAGCACTGCTTTCATATAGAAAAGCTTTATCATTTTACCCTGGATTTTGGGTCAATTTAGCAGGCTTTATACAGGGAATAAAATGAATCATATCTCAAAGACATGTTCCTTTCTAAACGAAATCTGCAGATATTCCTACTGGACTCTTAGAACCTTTTTGAAATATTGGGATGTAGATGTGAGAGATGACCAGCTGCTTTATTCCATGCCCTTCCCTGACTCACCCATCAGTACCTCATTATCCTACAGCTTGTTCAACCGGGTCACCCCCTTCAAAGACTGGTGAATCAGTAACTATTGCAGGGTATCAAAATCACCCCAAAACTCAACACTTTTAACACCAAACCTTCATTTTCTAACATCTATGCTTGTGAGTTGACTGAGCTGATCTAGGGTAGTCTGGGCTGTACTCATTTATAGATCTGCCACTTAGCCAGGGACCTCTGCTCTAGGGTAGGCTTGACGGGGCAGCATAGCAGGGCAGCTGCACTCTATGCATCTCTTTTCCTTCTTCCTGGGGCATGTCTTTCTCACGTGATGGCAGATGTGCCAGAGTCTAGGAAGAGACACACCAAGCCCCTTAACATCTGTACTCAGAACTGGCACACTCTCACTTTAGCTCATGCCACTGGTCAAAGCTAGTCACACAGCCAAACCAACCTTGTGAAAGTCAAGGGTTGGGAAATTATACTCGATTACTTTCATGGAAAAAAACAGTTAAGTCACATAGCCAAGGATGTGGACTCAAGAAAAAAAAAATAAGAACTTGGCGCCATTGATGAAAAATACTACAAAGGGGGTCCTACCTTGTCTTTGTTCTACTATTGTCTTTCATCTACTTGACATTAATGTGTTGAGTAATTATTGATACAATTTTGTGCAAGACACTTTTTTTGGCATTCGGGTGGGCAGCTTTCAATTTAATAGGGGAAGTAGACAAGAAAGCATATGATTTTCTATTTATGGTCTGACCATCTCTTCTTCATAAAGCTTATGTAATGGTGGGTCTTTCTTTTGCCTCACTCTGTTCTCTCTCCCCTCTCTCTGCGGGTGGTATCTTCTGTTCTCATGGCTTTAAAAAACCAAAAATCTGATCATGTTATTTCCAAAGATACACACAGGTACAGACACACACACACACACACACACACACACACACACACACAGGAGTTTTAAGGCTTCTTACTGATCTTGACATCCTGGCCTCATCCCCTACTATCCTCCCCCGCTCCCTAGGTTCCTCGTGCTCCAGCTTTGCTGGTCTTCTTTCTGTTCCTCACAAACTACAAAGACATCCCTGCCTCTGGATTTTTGTACACTTAGACATGAAGTCAGTTCCTATACATCACCTCCTCAGAGAAACGTACTCTTACCATCTATACTGAAAGAGGTAATCTCTGTCATTCGTTTTGATATCACCAGTTTTTATTGTCTACACATCTCTTATCTCTATTTAAAATTGTCTTATTTATTTTTGTTGTTTATTGTCTGTCTCCCCCGGTAAGAATAGCATTTTCATGAGAGTAGGAACTTTACCTTTTGTCCTAGCTGTGTTCTTGCAGCCTTAATGGTGACTACACATGGTAAGCACTCATAAATACTTGGTAAATGTAAATGATGAATGAATGACTCATTTTTTGATGATTTAACCCAAACCTCTCTCTTGGGCTCTAGACTATTATATCCATTTACAATCAGATGTTCTTTGGGTATCAGACTCAACACTGACAACCCTGAATCGATCCCTTTTCTCTCCAAACCTACCCTTTGACCAGTGCTCTCTCTGGCTGTAAATGGTAGAACCTCCACTCAGATGCTCATGTCAGAAACCTGTAGTTTTTCTTGACTCCTTCCTCTCATTTGCCCTTCACATCAATTTTTTAACAAATGTTATTTGTTTTAATTTGAAAAATTTATCATGGGGCGCCTGGGTGGCTCAGTCAGTTAAGAGTCCAACTCTTGATTTCGGTTTAGGTCATGATGTCAGAGTCGTGGGACTGAGCCGAGCTGGGCTCTCCTCCCCACTCCCCACCCGCTCATGCTCTCTCTCTCTCTCTCAAATAAGTAAATAAATCTTAAAAAATATTTACCAGAACGATCCACATTTCCACTCTCACTGCCAGCACCATCATCACTTTGCAAGAGTTTCCTTACTGATCTTCCTGCTCCCCACCTTGGTCCCATATTAAATTTGTGACCTTGTACATATTTCTTAACTTCACAGGGCTTCAGTTTCCTCATCTCTCAAATTGGGTTAACCTCTTACAGTTATTGTGGTAGCTTAAATAGAATCAATTCATATTGATTCAGAATCTCAGAATGGGATCATTTGGAAATAGAGTCTTTGCAGATGTAATCAAGTTAAGATCACGTCACAGTGGATTAGTGTGTGATTAGCATGTATGTATGTATTTACTTATTTTTAAAATACTTATTTCTTTATTTTAGAGGGGGGAGCAGAGAAGGTAAGAAAGAGAGAGAGGGAAAGAAGCAGACTTCCCACTGAACGTAGGGGGAGTCTACAGTGATCTGAGGATCAATTCCACAACCCTGAGATCATGACCTGAGCCAAAACCAAGAGTCAGGGGCTCAGCCGACTGAGCCACCCAGGTGCCCCAACAAGAGTGAAATTTAGACACAGAATTAGACAGAGGGAAGAAGATGTGAGACACATGAGAGAAGGCCATGTGAAGATGAAGGCGGATATTGGATTGGTGAATCTACAAGTGAAGGAATACCAAGGATTGTCAGCAACCACCAAAAGCTAGGAAAAGGCAAGGAAGGATTCTCCCCTAGAGTCTGCAGAGAGAGAGAGAGAGAGAGAGAGAGAGAGAGAGAGAGAGAGAGGATGACCTTGTCAGCACCTTGATTTCAGACTTCAAGCCTCCAGAAATGTGAAAGAATACATTTCTACTATTCTAAACCACCCATTTTGTGACGATTTGTTGTAGCAGCCCTAGGAAGCTAATATGGTTGTTTTGAAGATTAAGCAGGCTAGTTATAGCTGTGTCTGCAGTAAGCATGCAGTAAAAATTATTTTATTTGCTTCATCACTATGAATCTAGATTGAAACTCTTAAAACCTAAATATAAGCAGGGAACCTCCCTACTTAAAACTTTGCAGAAGTTCTTCATTGCTCGCAGGATAGGGTCCAAAGATCATGCAAAATGCCCTGAACAAAATCTAACCACGTACCCACCTCTATTTACTTCTTGCTCCTATATTCTTTCTTCTCCAGCTATCCAGACTTTCTTTCAAATCCTCATTCCCTCTTGTCTCCAGGCATTCTAAGATGCTATTCCTCTGTCTGGAGTATTCTTCCTTTCCCTTCCCAGGATACTCTCTTTTAGTTCTCTGTCTGAAGTCCTTGAAGGGAGGCTTTCCTGATTAGGAGACACTCCTTTGTCTTGCATCCCTGATTACCCTCTACTTGTATCTTCTGCTCCTTTCATCACACTTGTGAATGTTCATTTGTATTCCTAGTTATACAGTAAGCTCTGAAAAAATTGGCCACAATTGTCCTGCTCTTTGTGCTTAGCCAGTACCTGGAATATAGTCAGCCCTAGCTCAAGAAATATATATTACCTAAATAAATGAATCAGATTATTTAAATACAATGTCACAAATATAATAATAAACATACAACCATGACCCATAAATGGAGAATAGACAGATCCGTCATCAGATTACCTGGACAAACTAAGAGTCCTAGAACTTTATGGTTAAGACAGTTGCTACTGTGCATTTATTTCGGCCTCTTCCTATATTTCATAAATGAGTAACCAGAAGCCCAGAGAGGTAAAACATTTACCCAAAGCTGAACAGCCACCAATGGCAAAACCAGAACCAGAATGCTTTTTCCTTTCCAAAGAGTTGTTCCAGAGTATTTTGCTGCTTTTACCAAAGAGAGGCTGAGCCAGGACATTTAAAAAATAAATGAATGAGAGTGAACAGAACTGAAGGGATGGACCTGGGGAGAACACTAGACTTGCTTACAGAGGACAGGAATAAGGATGAGATGAGAGTATGTTCAAAAGACTCCAGGACTGCCAAATAGGGTGATTAAAAAATGATAGGAAGTAACTCAAATTCCTCAAGTGCAGTGAGAGAATGTGTAACTAAGGGAGGAGAAATTACATTCCTGCAGTGCAGCAAGTATGTAATCTGGGGAGGAGGAGAAGAGAAATTCCCTAAATTGAGATCCACCACAGAAGGAGCAGAGAATCCATGAAAGACCTATTATCTGGTGGTATCCGCCCTGGGGGCCCGCAGGGTCTGTAGGAGAACAAGAGCCAGGAACTGATGGTGCAGTTTCACAGGATAACAGCAGCACTGTGTATACCCGGCCAAGGAGGGGTGCCCGTAGTCAGATCCCTTTACCCACCAAATCCACAAATTCCAGGGTCAACGCTGGTGTTAGGTTTCCTCTGTCCCAGAATTCTGCCCATTTTTCCTATATTCTTTTCTGAGCAAAAGCCAGTCTTCCTATTCCTTCTACTTATAATTCTGGGTAAATAGAATTATATCCAGTCAACCAAACTGGAAAACTCACAGTTACCTGGATTTTCTGCTATATTTAATCCATCCCTAAATCCCAACTAAATTTCTAGCATGGACAAGAAGATCTTTCATGGCTTGGTTAGCTAACTTACAACCCTCTCTCCAGACATTTATCCTCATACACACTCTACCCTAGAGCCACACTGTTTTCTGAAATCTTCAGGTATTTTTTACATTTTCATACTTCTGTTTATTATTCATTTCTAGAGGAGCAAGGGATAACCTAGTTATTTAATTCTGAATTTTGCCAAAATAAATATTTGGGCTAAAATGATATATTCATATGCAATTGCTTTTTTTTTAAAGATTTTATTTATTCATTTGAGACAGAGAGAAACAGAGAGAGAGCATGAGCAGGAGGAAAGACAGAGGGAGAGGGAGAAGCAGATTCCCTGCCAAGCCGGGAGCCCAGCATGGGGCTCCATCACAGGACCCAGAGATCATGACCTGAGCTGAAGGAAGACGCTCAACCATCTGAGCCACCCCGGTGCCCCTGCAATTTCAATATATTATATAATTTTAATATATTTTCACATATAGAGAATATATAATATGTAATAAAGTATACGGCATGTGTAATTATGAATATATATAAAACATATATTCATTACTCCATTATACTTATGTGAAATTTTAGAGTTAGCAATTATATGCACATTAAACTCATCAAATGCCAATGACTGTTTAAACAATATTTAAGAGCAACTTCTTTGTAATTCTTTTAACAGCAGTAGTGATGATGATTAAGATAATTAAATGTAGCCTCTGGGAGATGAATGCCTAAAAATCCACGTATGGCTTTGGGGAAATTTTAAGAAGTTACCCAGATCTGTATGGGTTATGTAGCAATTTCTTTGAAGATGTGTTTAGTTATAGAAATTAGGCAATTCTGTACTTCATAACCTTAGAGTGATGGTTATTCCTTTTTATGTGCTTTCACAATCTCTTGCTTACAACTCTACTATAATATTTACTTTGTTTTGCTTTTTTAAAAATATTTTATTTATTTATTTGAGAGAGAGAGAGAGAGAGCAGGAATGCACATGAGTAGGGCGAGGGGCAGAGGGAGAGGGAGAAGCAGACTCCCCGCTGAGCAGGAAGCCAGATGCAGGGCTTGATCCCAGGACCCTGGAATCATGACCTGAGCCCAAGGCAGAAGCTTAGCCAACTGAGCCACCCAGGTGCCCCTGTTTTGCCTTTTATAATAACTAGCAAAATAGGCATGATTTTCCATTAAGACCACAAGCTCCTAGAATGTAAAAGTAAATGTATTTGTAGGAACACAATTATTGTTTAATGAATTCATAAGACAACATACGTTGTTTTAATTCTCTCAGTAAGTTAGGACATTTTTATCCTTAAACCAATTTTACTGCCTACCTATATCTCAGATTTTCCCCAAAATGATATGTCCATGAATATTGAAGTTTAAACTCTTTCAATTACTTTCTGAATTATTACAATAACCTATAACTTGTCTTCCTTACAATCTCTCCTCCATACTGCTACCAGATTGATCTTTCCTACATAAATCTAATCAGATCACTCCCTGCTTGTCCTCACCTTATTGGTCAGGATTGTGACCGGAAATTAATGTCACAAAAATGGGGGAATTGAGAGGAATTAAATGAAGGGACTGTTTTCAAAGAGGTGAACAATATTAAAGTAACAGTAAAGACCCCAGGACTATCAACAGGAGAAAGCCACTATCATGAGGCATCCTAAAGGAGAAGGGGAAAGAGCCTTTACTAAACCCCAGCAAGAGGCTCCAGCTCCAGGAAACGACAGTCAGAAGAAACTGTGGTCTTCAGCAGAGGGACACAGCCATCAGCACACCCAGTTGATTTAGATCTGGTGGCCTAGAAGCAGAGGTAAGACAAGTAGTCTTGTGCAAGTGATTTATGAGGGAGTTCTCAAAGGAAAGGGAGTAAGGAAAGCGAGAGAAGGCTGGGGCAGAGTCTGTAAAAATTATGATTTCAGGACAGGGATAGGCTCAATCTAATCCCATAGGAAATTGTAGAATGTAGATTGTAATGAGAGGTTTTCTTGTCTGGAGAACGGAGGTCTGCATTGTCATATGTGTGCATTAGTCAGTCCTTAGCTATTGGTTCACCCAAAGGGGAGGAGACTATTTAACTTCTCAGAAATCTCTGGGTGCGGCAACTTCAATCAGCCTAGGGCAATCCCCCAGAGTAATATGCCAGTTTGAGTAGTTCAGCTAAGACCCGCAGCCACTGGGGTGTGGATGCACCAGCTCAGCAAAGGGCATCAGGAGAGTCCCATAACTTCTGCTATAGCCCATCATTTGTTCTCAGATTATTCTCAGATCCATTTGCTTCTCACAATTAGCACTTCCCATGCCTTCTTAGCTTCTTCAGAAGCTTCAATTTCCAGGAAAACTTATAAGAGGAGCATTAGCAGGATGAATTACTGCTTTGTTTTGTTTTGTTTTGCTAGTATCAGTTTCAAGTTTGTAAGTGATACTCATCATTTCCTTCTCCTATCCTTCTAAATTCCTCTTATTCCCACCTGGAACTTCAGATGCCTTAAGGTGGCTTGTTTGGTGAGATGACTCAGACTCTCATCCTTGAGAGTTGATGCCCTGGTTACCATTCCTTTACCATGATTGTTGTACTTTCGATTATAATTAAAGTTTGTCATGGAAGTACCAAGAGACGTCCTGTAGTCCACCTGAACACAAATGTATTCCTCTTGTTAAGTAGTAGCCACCCTGCCTCCTTGGGATAATCAGGTTAAAATACCCCAGTATATACAATTGTGCCAGTAGAGTAACTCCTTTCTTTCCTTGTTGGTCTATTGAAGAACTCGAAGTGATCAGGTATCAGCCATGACTTAAGTTTAATGGCACTTCTGCCATGTCTCTGAGTGGAAACATCCCTCCTCTTAGAAAAAGGATTTCTAGATCTGTAAGGTCTAAAGTAGAGGAGACAGGAAATACAAATTCTTCCAGGTAAGCCCTGGAGTGATGGTGAAATAGAGTCATGCCTTCCTCTATCTCTTTGTTTCTGGACTCAAGTATTCTACCTATTTGGGACACAACACCATGTAACGGCCATTGGTTTGGGGAAAATGTAGTGCTCCCTATTACAGGGTATCATCTCCAAGCTGGTGAGCCTTTTAAAGCTGTGCTTTAAAAAGCTGGTGAGCCTTTTAAAGCTGTGCTTTAAAAGGGGCGTTTCTATGCTCTATCAAATCAGCATCCTCCAGATGATTGAATATATGGTAGTACCAGAGGATTCCTTTGTCATGTTCCCACTACCATGCCTCTTTTGCAATAAAGGTTATATCTTGGTCTGGGGTGATTTTATGTGGAATCCATCCAATAGATCACTCTGTGAGCTCTTGCATGTGATGCTGACTGAGATATTGCTGATAGGTAAGGTAAATACATACTTGGAATATGGGTCACCTTGTTCATGACAACTTATTGCCCTTGTCAGGGTGAGAAGGGTCCAGTATGATCAACTTGGAGTCAGGTGTCTGCTTGATTCCCTCAAAGGATGGTATCATATCAAGGGCTCAGAATCAGAATTTGTTTCTGGATAGGTTCAACAGTTAGCTGTGGCAATAGTTGGATCAGCTTTAGTGAGAAAATGGAGACCGTGCTATTAGGTCCATAGATAGTTCCCATCCCTGTCACCATGGCTACTCCATTCATGAGTCTCTTGAGCAAGCACAGAGGATGATTTATAATCTGTCAGACCCGTTATCCTCCATA
This sequence comes from Callorhinus ursinus, assembly GCF_003265705.2. Lineage (NCBI taxonomy): Eukaryota > Metazoa > Chordata > Mammalia > Carnivora > Otariidae > Callorhinus > Callorhinus ursinus. Next base: position 67,786,920 of record NW_027397063.1, read on the forward strand.
CCTGGTGGTTTTGTGTCTCTTCAACAATGGATGCTCTCTGAACTGTGTTAACATATCATAACTGTGTTAACATAGGTGGTAAACTCCTCCTACTTTGTGCCTATTCCCGTATGTCTATCAGCATTCTTCTTCCCTGGACCTCCATGTCTTGAATATGCCAGTTTTGCTCCTACATACCTCCAACCAATCAATCAAGCCATTTACCACTGGTCATGAATCTGTGTATAAGTTTATTTTGAGACGTGTGTTGCTCAATAAAATTGGATGATGAGTAATACTGAACAAAACTCCGTCTACTTTTTTCTCATTGCTACTATCTTTCAAGGTTGCCCCTGAGTAGGGCTGTATTGTAACAGCAGCTGATTTGGGTCCCACAATAAAATACAAAGCAGAACCATCTAGGTTTGTGTTCTTCTTCTACTAAGAATTCATCCAAGAGGTCACAATTGTGAGCTACATGACTGGTATCTGTCGAGACTGTGTTAAGGGATGTGAAGGTGTGGGACACTTGTTTGTTCAGCTTACTTATGCCCTTTGGACCTACTTAAGGCTCATACAAGATGTAATTCTTCCGTTTTAAGAATAACTTTGCTGGAGCTGCTAAAATGTATGTCTTGGTGAGCCTGACAGCTACCATCTCACAATGAACAACTCTGGTGTCATGCTTACTTGATGTCCTTTGGTCAGATATTTAATCTCCCCATGATCTAGGAAATTGGACCACTACTCCACAATAGAGGTAAAGAAGAGTATGCCTGAAATGCAGGAGATTCTTTAGGGCATCTCTTAGTATTACCATGCCCTGTGATTAATGTCAATGGAAAATTACAAGCTATTCCAGATAGGATTATTAATAGCCCAGATCCTTCAGGAATGAAGGTTTGGGTCACCCTGCCAGGTAAAGAATTATGACCACCTGAGGTGTTCGCTGAAGGCAAAGGGAATACAGAATGGGTAGTAGAAAAAGGAAGTTATAAATACCGGTTAGGACCATATGACAAGCATCAGAAAAAAGGAGTATAACTTTCATGAGAATTTCTTCCTAATTTTGTTATGAATAAGTTTCTGTGTATATAAGCATATATTAAGCAAATATCTTTGTTTTGTTTCCTCTCATATTTCCCTGTCATGTAACATAGAATTTATTGATTTTATATCAGTATTTAAGTATTGTTAATTTTATTTTGTAGTATTTAAGTTATGGATATGAGGGGAAGAGTATATATCACTCAAGGACTTTACCCCCTCTTCTGGAGAAGAGATTCAGCATTTTCAGTTATATAGAGAATTGCTGTATCATGTAAAGTGGAATTATGACTTTGTTAATGTCTATTTGGATATTAAATATGATTTAAGAAGATGCATACAAATGCCAAGTTGACAAACGGTGGACTTGTGATGGTTAGTTTTATCTGTCAATTTGACTGAGCTAAAGGATGCCCAGATAGCTGCTAAAACATTATTTATGGGTATGTCTGTGAGGGTGCCTCTGGAAGAAATTAGCATTTGATCAGTAAACTGAGCAAAGGCAAAGAAGATCTCCCTCACCAAGGCAGGAGGGCATCATCCAATACATTGAGGGCCTACATAGAACAAAAAAGCACAGGAGGGCTAAATTTGCTCTATGCATCTGGTTCTCTGGCCACTGAACTTGGACTGAATTATACCACTAGATTTGCTGGGTCTCTAGCTTACTGTTGGCAGATCCTAGGACTTCTCTCACTCCATAATTGTGTGAGCCAATTCTTATTATAAATATAAATAAAATTCAAATATATTACTAATAAACATGTTTTATGTATTATTGGTTCTTTTTCTCTGAAGAACCCTGACTGATACATCATGACCAATATTATTCCAGCAGCTGCATTTTGAATGGTGTTCTCTGTTAACAGATGACATAACCTTGCTCCAGAATCTCAGTTGCTTGTTTTGAAACTCTTCTGTTTGGTCTTGCCAGAGACTCCACATATATCTTTATCTCCTACAGACAACTCTTACACCATTGTAGGATCTTCCGGATCATATGACCCAAGTGGTACGACTGGATGTGCCCTTTCTTGCCCAGGGCTTCCACTGAAAACTGGCAGCTTCCCACATCACTTACTACCTCATTCAGGGATATATTCCCAAGTGAGGCATATGCTGCACTTTGCTTCTTTTTAAGTGGTAGGATGGGTAAGGTGCAATAATTTCCTTTTTACCTTAGAAGAGGTTGTCCCATTGTGCCCTACACCACTGGTCCCTAAAAGTGTCACAGATGTGACAAGCCACTCAATTTTTGTATGGCTTATCTCTCTGATATCTCCTATCCCATTCTCTGAAGCACACTTGTCTTATCATGGCATCCAGAGTCTTACCTAGGCTATGAATTCAGGCTTCTCTGAAGTTCTCCCATTCTTACAATTAAGTTCTGTGTCTGTTCACCAGCTCAGTATACCCTCCAGCTGCAGATTATAAAAATCTGCCAAAGAGGACCTCCGACCTTCATAGTTAGTTTTAAACTGATGATAAGATGTTTCTCTTCTGAATGTACCAGTGGGCACCCATCAATTGCTACTCAATTCCACATTCCTTAATTTAATTATTTTCCTGTATCTCTCAAATGCCAGAGACATTATACAAGCTAATGTATCTCCATCATCTTAGTAATTGTACTGCTACAAGATCCAAGAACTATCAACACTTCACTTAATCTCTAGGGACAGGGTCTTCATTGCCATCCAACTGGTGTATGATCCAACTCCAAAATTAAAATTCTAGAGTTTGCTTTACAAGACATTTCCTGGTGCCAATTATCTTAACTTCTGTTCCCTGGAAGCAGAGTCTGAGGCTGAGAATCTTACGCAAATGCTTTATTTAGGAAATACTCTTAGGGTAAACTTTTAAAAGGGCAAGGGAAACAAGTTAGGGAAAGGGCAGAAACTAGACAAAGATGTAGTTTGAGGAGAAATTCCTCCTCAGCCTGAACCCACAAAGAGCTTTGCAGTCTCAGTTACTTACAGAGGACGTACTCCCCAGATCCAAGGGTGCTGGGCTGTCGATATCCATGCATTAGCAAACCACTGGTTACCAGCCACTGCTAACTGGGAGGGTTGCATAACTTCCCCGGCATATCAATATAATAGCCCTCACTATCCAAGGGCTCTCCTCATTGCTGCTAAAATATGTTGTTGGCAGCCAATACCTGCAGCATCTGGGGGATGAGTGTACCATCCTGACAAAGAAGGTGGGGCGGGACACCAATAGCATCTGCCCCACTAGTGCCACTCTCCTCCGGCTCTCTGATTTCCTAAAGTTGTTTCTCACTGGTCAAAGCCATAGGGCAAGAGATCCACTGACGCAACTAGAAAGATTCACCTCCTGGGTGAGGTGAGCAGGGTGGAGACGATTGCAGAATGGATGTACAGGAGTGCACAGAAAAGCATTCAGGATTTCCACATAACCTAACAAATAAAGCCCAAAGTCTTTAGCACGTCAGGATCTTCACAGTGTCTCTTTCTCGCCTGCTCTGAGGCTTTCTATTTCCTGCCTCCCTACCTAATATATACTCTGGCCAAAATTTCCCTGACTTCTATTTCTGACACAGTTTTATTCTTGCCTGATGCTCCCCTTCCCAATCTCAGTACACCCTCCTGCTTCCCTACCACTACTGTGCCAAACATACACATAACTTTATCCTAACAGCAATCAGCATTTTGTACTGTAGTTCTTTATAAATCTATTTCTTAGATAGATTTTGAATTACTTGAAGAAAGGGATGGCTTTATTTTTTCATTGTTTTGGGGCAGAGCAGCAATTAGTGAATGAGTGGAAGAAATAATGCTTTATTCACATCCATCAATATTCAGTTTTAAGTACCATCTTTTTAATGCCAACTCTTGCCTCCCACTCCTTCAAGTTTTAAATGTCCCTTCCTTCTGTTTCCATAACCCTTTACCTACATTTTTCATAGAATTTTCCATATGACATTATAATGGTCTGGTCAGGTGTCTGTCACCTATACTGGAATATGAGCTTTTCATCATTATATTTCTAGTGCCTGGGAAATAACAGGTCCTTGAAAAACATGAAAGACGAATAAATGGTTGAATGAGTATAATAGACAGTGAGAAACCATTCCAGCTCCAGGACAGGAAGCTTATTTTTCTTTTTTAGAATCAGAGGAAGAATTGAAAATTATAATGGGATTTTAATAAGTGTGGCATGTTCAATGGGCTGCACAATATGTCGCAGAATATCACAGACAGATAATAGATTATACAGAAAGAGAAATGTAGAAATAGGTTATAAGGATATAGTAGTTTTATCTAATTAGTTTTCAATCCTTATAAGGGAAATCTTCCACTTGATAGTATATGTAATTTTATCTATAGTCTGTGAGTAAGGATACACTTCAGTTAGAGTGTTTTAAGGTACTCAACACTGTTAATTTAATATATTTAGAGTGTCATTGGCTTAAAGATTTCTAAGAATCTGATTGATCTCTAGAATAAACCCCTTTTAAACAAAATGGTTTTAAAATATCTTGATCTGAAAGTTATGGTTCTTCAGGGTTCTCAAATCCAAAATGTATTTCATTCAAAAGAGCACTTCCTTGCAGAATTTTACGGAAAAATGCCTTTGTCTCATACCTTGGGATGACCTTTCAGTGAGCACTTGCATAACATGTATGTTAATGCCTCTAGCATGAGAGTCTCAGTTATTTATGAACTTTGAGGAGTACAAAAGTTTATTTGTGTAAAGTCTGATAGCCTTTGACAGAATTGTAGCTCTTAGCAACAATATCCATATTCTTTCCAAAACACCTGTTTAAAATAAAACAAGAAAATGAAAAGATGTTTATACATCTTTCAGACTAATAATAATTAATGTCAGTCTAACCCAACTGGAAATACAACTGTTCTTTCCTTTGGCATTCCTCCTTCTAATCTTGGTTCTTAATAAAGCACAGTGTATGCAATCACAGTTCCCAGGCTCAGGTTGACTATTTTTTCCCAATTTCCTTACCTCCTGAGTCCTAATGTATCTCATCAGTAACAAAAATAAAAACATGCTCTGCTGTCTCTGATTAAATCATCTCTGTTTAATTTGTCTGTGCCTACTGTTTTGTTTTATTTTGAAGTAATATGAAGCAATTCTGCATTGCTCAATGCTGTGCTTTCTTACAGTCTTATCTTTGCTTCTACCTGAATTCATAAGGGAAAATTGTAAGAGTTGAAAGGGACCTTACAGAGAGTTTTATCTGGTCCCCCTTTTTTTAAAGATTTATTTTATTTTATTTTATTTTATTTTATTTTATTTTATTTTATTTTATTTTATTTTATTTGACAGAGAGAGACACAGCGAGAGAGGGAACACAAGCAGGGGGAGTGGGAGAGGGAGAAGCAGGCTTCCCGCCGAGCAGGGAGCCCAATGCGGGGCTCGATCCCAGGACCCTGGGATCATGACCTGAGCTGAAGGCAGACACTTAACTACTGAGCCACCCAGGCGCCCTGGTCTCCTTCTTTTATCTACGTGAAAAACCTAAATCCAGAGAAATCGCACAGATGAATAAGGTGGCTATGCTAAGAAGAGAACCCCAGTTTCCTGACTAATATTCTCCAAGTCTCCTTCATTTATCCCACACTACTTCTTAGTGTGGGATATTAATTAATTCCTTGACTCACTCATTCATTCACGAGTTCATACGTGTAAGCTCTTAGAATCTTGGACCTTAGTGTCTGGTGCCCGTAGCATCTATTAAAGCTTATTTTTCTTGTAACTAACTATCATTTCATTAAATTATTTCATTATATGTAATCATAATTTTTGTTAAATCAGTAACATGTAAATAATTATCTGTAATATATTTACATAGCTCTCTCTTTAAGGAAAATTGCTGTACTTTTCAAAACATTTACTCATCAAGGTAGGTAGAATAATAGCCTCTTCCAAAGATGTCTGTGCCTTAATTCCCCAGAACTGGGAGTAGGTCACATTACCTGGCAAAAGGAAAATTAAGGTTAAAGATGGAATTAAGGTTGCTAATCAACTGACTTGGAGATGTGGACATTAACTTGCACTATCCCAGTGGGACCATGTTGTCACTAGGATGCCTATAAGGGGCAGACGGCAGCAAAAGAGAGGGAAGTTGAAAGTTGGCCCGAGAAAAGTTCTTAGTCCAAAGTTGTTGACTCTGAAGATGGAGGTCAAGAAAGCCAAGAGCCAAGGGATGCAGGTAGCCTCCAGCTTCTGCAAAGAAAAGGAATAAAACCTCCAGAAAGGTACAAAGCTCTGCTGACAACCTTATTTTAGCCCAACAAGACCCCAGGTCAGTCTTCTGAACTACCGAACTGTAAGATAATAAATTTGTTGTTTTAAGCCACTAACTTAGTGGTAATTTGTTTTAGTATCCATAGAAAAATAATTCATTTAATTCATATAAAAACATTTTGAAAAAGTGCAGAACCTGTATTTTTTTATGCTTTTTATTGTTATGTTAATCACCATACATTACATCATTAGTTTTTGGTGTAGTGTTCCATGATTCATTGTTTGTGCATAACACCCAGTGCTCCACGCAGAACGTGCCCTCCTTAATACCCATCACCAGGCTAACCCATCCCCCCGCCCCAGAACCTGTATTTTTTGTCAAATGGCTTGCAGAACTATGACCAGAACACTCTAGTACAGTGCTAAACGATAGAAAAATCTGAGATGATGGAATGTTCTACATCTGCAATTGTCCGGCGTGTAGCTGTTCACTATACTGAGCTCTTGGAATGTGGCCAGTACAACAGAGTAAATGAATTTTTAATTTTAATTTTAATTTTAATTAGTTAAACTTTAAATAGACACGTGGCTAGTGGCTATCCAACTGGACAGCACAGTTATTATCTGAGCTATAATTAAATATTTCTCCCCTATTTCTTGGCTAGAAAGACAATTCTCACAGAAATGAGCCAATCAGAAACAAGTCTTTGCCAGTTCTGAGTACTGGATGGAGCCTTGTTTCGTAAACAATACGCTCAGTAAACATTTAACAGAGCTTGTGGGAATGTGGCGGCCCACCACCCTTAACATGGAGGGAGTAGAAAAGATAGTGATTCAGGGAAAGATACCAGCTTTTTGCAGACAAATTCTGGCTGGCCAAACCTCTGCAGCAGCAAAGCCAGGAGTATCCAACCAGCAAACTGCTCACATCTAGTGGCCCTGACCCCACAAATGTGTGTTACTGCAGGTCAGTTACGGGAAATCCGTTTCAAGTTCACTCCTAACTGGGAGAGTTTTGCAATGCCACATTCTTTGTCCTCTTCCGTTTTCTCGTGTTTACTCGCTGACTCTGCTTCCACCCGATTTGACCTCTACCTTGTGCAACTTTCATAAAATAAGTGATCTTTTCGAAGGCTTTCTCAGGTGGGGGGGAAACGGGATGGAAGAGAGGGTTGCAACAATGGCAGACTTCAGTTTGAGAGTTGAGTTTCTAGTTTGAAGGCAAAAGTACGTACATGTACACATGCCTTTGGAAATAATTTCAGTTAGCTTTGATTTTTTTTATATGGGCTATGGGGTCTTAATTATTTACTTGTACCTCCTTTTATGGCACAATAAGGCAGCTTCTCCCGTCGTAAAATCTCTCACCTCCACCCCATTCTCCATCCTCACTCTTAGGTAATGGTTCAGACCCCAATCATCTCCCTCCCATACCACTATTTTTAGAGATAAGACTTACTGAACAGTTAATAGGCACCAGACCATTTTCTAAATGTGTTTCATGTAACATTGCTCTCCTTACCACCACCCAATGATGACAATAATACTAGTATCCTCACTTTTCAGATGAAGAAAGGATCCAAAAGATAGTAAGCAATTTGCTGAATGTTACATAGCTAACAACTAGCAAAGCCAGGATTGGAATGAGGGGAAATCTGGAGATACAATCCCTGCTCTTTATCATTTTTGCCACATTGACATCAACAACTTGATTATGACACACGGCCAGTGGGCATCAGTTAGAAGATGAATGATAATTCACTTGTTAATATTATCAAATATTGTAGTTAATTTAATAAATTAGTAGGTAGTTCGTTTATTCCTTAGAGCTAACATTTGTCAATGAGAGAATAGTTTTTCAGAAAATAGAGGGAATTCAAGTTTATGTTTCTAAAAGTCTCAGGCAGAGGACCTAGAACAGTGAGCATACAATCAGGACTTAATAAATTTCAGGTATTATATTCTTGAATTGGGAAATATGTATAGCCCAAGCACCTGGAATTACATGTAATCTTGCACTACGCCATATAGAGATGATTGAGGGGGAGGAGGTTAAGATGTCTGTCCTACGATATTTTAAGTCTCTTAATTAGGCAGTTACCTAGTCCCCAGCATACCAAAGATCTAGTCCCATCATACTTTTTCAACGGCTTATTCCCATTTTTCTCTCCATTTGAACCCCAAATCCTGGCCTCCAGCTCCCCCCTCCCCAGATTATAGTCACATCCTTCTAGACGGAGTGCACTGTTGTACCAATTCACAATCCCTCTCCACAATCCATTCTTCCTTCTTCAGAACAATGTTATTAAAAACATTATCAAGTAAACCTTATTAGGTCTTGTTCCTACCTAAATCTTTTTCATACCTTCCTAATGCCCTCAAGAAAAAAATCCATATACCCCTAGGTGGAACTCATCCTTCACATCTGCATATTAGTTGGAAATAATCTTTAATACCCATTCTTCCTCACCAATCCTCCTTGTCCTAAGTCTTACTATTCCTCCATACAATAGAGCAGTGTTGCATTCTACAGACCACAATCATGCAGAGTATAATTGCCTTTGAATATCTCATAGGAAGGAGCCACATTAAAGACAGATCATCCTGTACAAATCCAAAAAGTCCAGCTTCTCTTCCATCTTTGAAATGGTCAAAACAGAGAGGGAGAGTCCCGTTTCCCATCCAATGTTCTCCTTCAAGGACATACATGTTTCTGCCCTGTACTGGTGGAGAAAGCCATTCAGCACTTTCAAAAAATTATTATCACTCTTGGCTCAGCATAAATATATAAAATCGCATACAGGTGTACAAGCTTCCTCTCCACCCATCTCTGGCAGGTCCTCTCCCTCTCTGCTTCCAATCCTCCTGGCTTTGACATTGTTCAAACACTCTCACCAGACTGTTCTTACACATTAAGACAGCCTTTGCATTAACTGATTTCTATCTCTGCCTCCTACAGCCCAGAAAAATCTAAAACACAAATCTACTCAAGCCCTTGCTTAAAAGTCTGTGAATTGCTTCTTATTGCCTAGTGCATGATAAAACCCACACTCCATAACATGGCATGCAAGTCCTGTCAGTTCAACTACTTTCTACACGCACTTCCTATGTATACATTGGCCCCAAAGCCTACAAGATCCAGAGAAGTAACATAAAGGCATAAGAAGAGCAGACACTGTGGAGAAATGGGAAACCAGAGAGCCCATCCAGAGCTGCATGATATTTCCATCTCTTTTTGGCCAGAATCTAGATAGTTTTAGGTGAAATCTTCCAATTTTTTCAAAGTTAAAGCTAGTTTAGTTTTTGAAAAATTATTGGGAAGTTCAAACAACATGCATGTTCAGGCCAAATATGAGATGCAGCTCATAAGTTTGTACCTTTGTTTTACGTTTCAGTATAAATTCTTTCCTCTGCCTAAAATGTTCTCTCCCTTAGGTAGCTGGGAGTTGAGTTCAAATATTGAGTTCAACGTGAGGAAATCACAGCTTGCTTATCTTTGACCACGGGACACTCACCCAGGTTCTTACAGTACAACTACCATTGATCAAACACTCCCCATGTTCTGGGTACAGGGCTCAGCACTTCATAGGCATTACCTCAATCAACTCTGTTTATTTTTCATAACACTATGAGTTACATATATGTATTTTATGTTACAGATGGGGAAAAGAGACCCAGAGACATGAACAACCTTGTGTAGCATCATGTCTACTGCAGGGAGAAAGCAGGACGTTATCCTCAAGTCTGTCTTCTCCCAGAGACCAAGGTATTAAAAATTAAGAACTTTATCACATTGCCATTTCTTTTTGTTGGATCTCCCGACCACCGCCACCACAAGAGCCAGGATCTCCTTAAGCATCAAAACTGTTTTTTCTCACTGTTGTGCTGTGGTGCCTCAGATGCCTCCGTCATAAAGAGGCATCCATCTCTTCACTCACTCATTCACTTAATTACTGACCCTTACTGAACACCTACTATTCACTCTGGTATGGCTCTGATTTGGGGACTTGTTGAGGGCTCAACTTGGAGCTATGACTGCACTCTCTGGGTGGTTTGGAGAGTCACAAAGAAGGTGGAAGAGAAGCATGTGCTTCAGGTTAGTACAGGGCATGACATAAGCGATTTGCCTCGGGAACCAGACCTACTGAGTTTGGGTGTCAATCCTGCCTTTTCCAGCTGTTACTTGGGTAAACTACTTTACTTATCTAAGCCTTGGTCTCCTCATCTACAGTAATCATGACCTAGCTCACTGGCTTTTTTATTCCTAAGTGAGGTCATAGAAATAAAGCCCTTAGAATCCAAATGATCAGAAGGCATTAGTTAGTGTGATGATTAACTTTATGTCTCCACATGACGAGGCCATAGTGGCCAGTTGTTTAGTCAAGCACCATCTAGATGTTGCTGTAAAGATATTTTTTAGATACGATTAACATTTAAATCACTAGACTTTGAGTAAAGCAAATGACCCTCCAAACTGTGGGTGGGCCTCATCCAATCAGTTGAAGGCCTTAAGAACAAAGATGAAAGTTTCTGGAAAAAAAAGGAATTTTTCTAAAGGCTGCAAGATTTCAGACTCAAGACTACAATATCCACTCTTACCTGAGTCTCCAGCCTGCTGGCCTGCTCTACCAATTTGGGACTTGGCAGCTCCCACAATTGTATTGAGCCACTTTCTTAAAATTAATCTAGCTCTTGGTCTCGCTCTGTATCTCTCTGTCTCAGTCTCTACCTAACATCATGCTGAACATCTCAGGAGATAGATAAAGACAGACAGAGAGAGATAGAAATAAATAGATATATACATAGCTCCTATTAGTTCTGTTTCTGTGGAGAACCCTGACTAATATAGTTGGAATTACATTATGGAGACTAAAAGTAAAATATCATTAGTAATTGGACCTTGATTTTTGATGATGAAATTAGTGGACTGTCTCTAGCGTCTCTAATGATTATGATTACAAGGAAACCTTTCCCCAAACAGAATGCAAGCGAAGGGACAAAATAAGGGAAGAGTCATTCACTAAGTTGTCAAGGTAAATTTTTATAATTCAAAGATTAGATTTTATGGCAGAAATTCCACCTTTTTTTCCCCCCTTTTTTGAAGAGATAGAACTGCCAGGCTGGGAGCTGAGGGGAGGGCATGAGGGGGAGCTATGCATCCACATGATAAGGCAGAGACTTAATAACAATCTTAAACCAAGGATTTTTCTGCCTGACCATCTGAAGAGCCACGCTGATCTGAGAGAGAGTTATTTGGCACCATGTCTCCATCCTCCCTCTGCTCTTGGCCTACCCCTTCTCAGAGAGCCCCTTAGCCTTTAATCATCACCATGGAAACTACACAAAGGGGAAAAATGTCTAGAGCCAGGAGACGGGGCTTGAAAATGTCATCTAAAGCCCCCATCCCTCTCCTTGCTGCCTTGTCCATTTCTGAATACAAAATTGTATCTGCCTGCTAGAAATCCCACATATCCTGTCACCATGATTTAACCGTGACACTAAGTCGGATTCTAATAGAATCCAGGCAAGAACAAGAGACTTCCTGAACAAATGTGAGGATCATTTGTAAATGGCAGTGTTAGCAAATTAGATATATCAGTTCTGCTTGAAATAATAATCATAAGGAATAACCCCATTTCATGTGCTTTTATTTTAAAGATTTTATTTATTTATTTGACAGAGAGAGAGAGAGAGTGAGAGCACAAGCAGGGAGAGTGGCAGGCAGAGAGAGAGGGAGAAGCAGGCTCCCCACTGAGCAGGGAGCCTGATGTGAGGCTCCATCCCAGGACCCTCGGATCATGACCTGAGCCAAAGGCAGACGCTTAACCGACTGAGCCACCCAGGCGCCCCTAAAGTTGTATTTTTTTTAAAGATTTTTTTATTTATTTGAGAGAGAGCAAGCACGAACACACGAGCAAGGATGAGGGGCAGAGGGAGAAGCCGACTCCCTGCTGAGCAGGGAGTCCCATGTGGGGCTCGATCCCAGGACCCTGGGATCATGACTTGAGCCAAAGGTAGACGCATAACCGACTGAGCCACCCAGGCATCCCCATTTCATGTGTTTCTTATGTACTAACTACTTTCCAAGTAATGCAACGTATGAACTTGCTTAACGATCATAACATGATGAAGTATAGTTTTACTCATGTGAAAGATAAAAAAAAAAAAATCTAAGGCCCAAGTATGTTTGTTGTATGGATATTCCAAGTTTACTCAATTAGTAACTGACAGAACTAGAGTTCAAAAGTTTGTCCTTTTAACCACTTACATCTCATTAACCTCTCAAAAACTGCAAGTAGATTCAAAGGGCTATTTCAAGCAGTTATGGTAGGTATGCACCAATGGTTTTTAGTATTGGTAACCTTCGTTTTCAAACACTAAAATTCATACTCAATTTTTACATCTGTACTCTGATCCCTCCCTCAAACCCTAAATAATTACACAACAGATTGTTTAGTTAGAAATGTGTCCATCCATTCTGCTTTTACCACCTGAGAGTCCTGAAAGGTCGGTGTTAGCATGCACTGCCACTAAGGGAAAAATTTACCTCCTGATGCCTTTCTTACTCTTATAACGAGTTTCTGAGAGTCTGTCACACTGCCCCTTGGGAGTGTGTTTTTTTTTTTGCCTGCACTCTATGACCCTTAGTCTCACCTCTACTCTCATCTCTTGGTGTATTTCTCAAACATATTCCTGGTTCTTGGGATGGTGGCTGAGCCCAAGCATCAGCCACAAATGGACATGGAGTAAACCAGCAGACTATTTGCTCTTTTCAACCATACCTCCTTCCCTGGCAGCCACACCTCTTCGGCAGGATCTGGATTCCCCGGGCCTGGATCTTAGTGGGCAGTAGAACAGGTGGAGAAAGGACAAGAAGGAGCAGGAGGGCAGTCACAGGATGGAGCATCTCACTGGAGCAGAAGCGCAGGATTAAGGATGTTTAAGCTCTAAAAGCCACTGGTCCTCAGTTGATTAGGTTCACACAGAGAACTGCCATAGATCTGTGCTTGATGGCTGTGCTCTAGGCTGAGGTGAGTAGTTTGGGATCCCAGAGCTGCCATTTACCAAATATGATCTTGGATGAGTGATTTGACATTTCTATATCTCTGTCGCCTTCACGTAGGGGATAAAGCATGTAAAGTCTGAGCTCAGCATCTAATAATAATAGTATGTTACCCACAAGGGTCAGCTATTATTACTTAGAGTCATAAAGTTTTGCACTTGGGTGACCTTTTAGAAGTCAATTCCTAATTTTTATTGGTAGGAAAATTGAGAGGAGAGAGGAAGCAATTTGTCTAAGGACGTAGGAGATCTTCGTACCCAACAGGCCAGGACATTTGCCGTGCCATCGCCAACCTTTCTAGAAACTTCTTGGTCACCATGCTGCCTCCGCTATTTATGCTTCATATGTTAGAGGCCAATGTTTGTCAGTTGTTTTTCCTCTTAAGTCGATGGATTCCTGCTAAGCCATTATCTCACTCATCATCTGAGGGAAAGACAGAAAACTAGACAGGATTAGGGAGGCCAGAGATGTGCATGGAACAGAGGGGAGTAAACAGCATCCACCACAACCTCACAAACAAGGCTGTGCGCAATGAAGTAATCAGCCTCACACAGCCCTGAAATAAAACAAAAACAAACACAGGACCATACTGACCACAAAATTCGTACTTTCAATTCCCTACAAACTGTAGGTTGAGAGAAACAGGTCCTCCTGCAGACGAAAAGGATCTGAGAACGAGTCTATCCGTTGAACACAAATCTTGACTTCATTATTCCAATCTAAGCAACCAGGAAAAAATAATTTAAGAACAGTCTTAATTCTGAATTGACTGGAACAACACCACCACCAAAAGATTATATGATTCCCGTGGTAATGGTCTAGCCCTATAGCAAATTCTGAGAACCTCCTTTGAGCTAAATATTCCTGAGGAATACACGGATCAAATGTGATTGATACCCCCTCACCCACACCCCCAGGCGCCCACAAAACATCCACCTGGACCTAGAAAGAATTACTAACTTCAGGCTCAGACTCTGGGGACTCAACCTGGATGTGGTCCTGCCCTTCAAAGCAGACTGGGAGAATTGCTGGGGTCTGAGAAGACTTTCAGAAGGAGAACAACTCACTTGTTTTAGTACGGCTTTACTCCGAATGAAACCTCTTCATCCAGCTCATGTAGTTAGTCCCTCTTCATTGTTAGTCCCCAGATTTCATTGCAGATCTGTCCTTTGGTCCCCTTTGGCTATCTGGAGATAGCCAGGTGGAAATGAGGTTGGTGGGGTTTTTGTTTGTGTGTGTGTGTTGTTGTTGTTGTTGTTGTTGTTGTTGTTACTTTTATATAGACTGTTTTAAGGGCAGCTTTGGGTTCATAGCAAAGTTGAGCAGAAGGTACAGAGATTCTCACGTACCACCTGCCCCCCACGTGCAAAGCCCACTTGTCCTTTCTCCATCAGCATCTCCCAAGTATTAGTTAGTTTGTTTTCATTCCTCTCACTCACCGTCTGAACTTTTTTTCAGTTCCTTCCTTGTTACAAACTGGCAGTTTTCATAGTAAATATGGGAACATATCTTGTTTTCTTCCTAACATGTTTATTCTGCCTCATATGGACTTCTGTTTTTACTAAAATCATAGAAGCATCTCCTCCCACCACATTCAAACCGCACACAAAAAGCAATTGGGAAAACATTTTAATTATTCCAAACCACAAGATCACTTCTGGGTAACTACGAAGAAGGAAGTTTTAGAAACCCATAGAGGGAAACTACAGGCTCAGCCAGACTAAAACCTGAGGGGGGTGGCCCCAGCCAGTCACTGCAAAACATGGAACCAGGTTGCTGACTTCCTAAATCCCAGCGCAGTTCTCTTTTCGCTGGGGCAAGACTTTGTACATGCTCTCACATTTGATGAATGGTTGTTGGATAATTCGTTAACAAAACACCCTTTGGGACACGGGGTGCACCCATTGGCCAGATCCCTCTGAGAAGTAATCACTGCTCTAAGACAAACTGTTGCAGGAAAGAGGCTAGTGTGTGTGTGTGTGTGTGTGTGTGTGTGTGTGTGTGTGTAAGGGTGGGGGAGGGAGGGCTGCATTTTCATAAGGATGACAGATTAAAGGGTATATATTCCGGTCGATTTGAGATGTAGTGGAAAGCAGAGTGGTCTGAGAACCAAGTATAGATATGCTACTAACTTGCTGTGTGATCTTATGAAAACCATGTTTCCTCTCTGAGCCTGTTTCCTGATCTATAAAGTACAAAGATTTCTTACAACCCATGCAGAAATGTATGATTCTAGAAGAGACCATGAAGAGAAGAAGGGAACAGGAGGAAAAAGGAGGGGGGTAGAGAGAGGAACAAAAGAGAGAGGTGTGGGGGGGAGGGTGTCCTGGGGCTAGATAGCAAATGCCTTTTAATAAGATAGTGAAATAAAGTTGCAGATGAAACCGTGGGTCTTTTGAGGCCTCTATTTTTCATCGTTATGAAGTTTTAGTGTTTCCACATACAAAGTCATTTTTGGATAAGGGATGAATACGGAGCACTGTTCAGATCTGATGCTCCCCAGGGAGTCCCCACACCTCAGGCGGACCTTCCTGCCCAGGACCCCTTTGCCATCGCGGGCTCCCGCGCTCCCCGCCGCTTTCCCAGAGAGCCGCTCTGAAACCGCCAGGGGGCGCTGCGCGGCGGCCGGCGGGCCGGGGGCGGAGCTGCTTTAAATCGCGGCGCCCAGAGGGTTGGCGTCTCAGTCCCGGAGCCTGGGAGTAGCGCAGCTTTTCGCGTCCCGACTCCAGCGCCGACCCAGACGGGACCCGGACCCAAAGCTTCTTCGGTGGCAGCTCAGGGAGCAGGGCTCTCCGCAGTAACTTCCTCCGCGCGGCTCCGTCACTCCGGAGAGTCCCCGGTGCGCACCTGCCAACTCCGCCTTCTGCACCTGCCACCCCTGAACCAGCGCGGGCGCCCGAGCGAGGCATGGCCAACGCGGGGCTGCAGCTCTTAGGCTTCATCCTGGCCTTCCTGGGCTGGATCGGATGCATCGTCAGCACGGCACTGCCCCAGTGGAAGATTTACTCCTACGCGGGGGACAACATCGTGACGGCCCAGGCCATCTACGAGGGGCTGTGGATGTCCTGCGTGTCTCAGAGCACCGGGCAGATTCAGTGCAAAGTCTTCGACTCCTTGCTGAATCTGAGCAGTGAGTGCCTTCCCCACCCCCACGGTCGTGAACCTGAGACCCCAGCCCCCCCCCCCCCCCGCAGTGGCTCCGCTTTGGGGTAGTGGCTACCAATTGATTCTGTGGTGTAATTACGTGGTTATGAAACTTCAGTTGATCAAATCTTCTGATCACGTGCTTTGTCGTGAGGAAGCGAGAGAACTGTGGTTTCGGAAAAGAGAAGCCCTGGCCTCAGCTCTGGTTTTCCCTCTAACTCGCCAGGTGACACTTTTCCTCTAGGTGTGGTTTCATCTTTAATTCCCATGACAGTGAGGTGGAGATTGAGTGGGTGAAGGCCAACCTCCAACTTGAGTTCTTAGGCTTGTCCTGGACATTGTAAGATTCTGTGTAAATTGAAGAATGGTGGGGTTTGGACAAGAAAACAGTATGCTTTGAAAAGTTTGGAGCCTGGCGGCTTTTCCGGATTCTTTAATTAATAGGGAATCCTAAAGTTTTAGGTAAATTGGGGGGGGTGTAAATCTATCTTTACTCTGAGTTTTCATAGTAAAAGTCACATTTCTACATGGAATGTCCCAACCTAGTGTCTACTACTCACACTTGAGCTTGAATCTTTTGATTTTTTTGATTTTTAAGATCCAGTAAGTATGGGGAGGCTCCTCTGCATCTTCTTCCATGACTCCTTCAAGAAGCCTCTTGAGATTCCCCTGAAGGGTTTAGCTTTCAGGCCAGGAGTGTGCAGAGGAGGCAGATTGTGTGGCGTTATTTTGGAAAGTGAAGTTTGGTGGCAGGTGGAAAGGGGTGGCAAGAAAGAAAAGTTCTAAGTAAGCTCCCCTCATAATATGAAGGAGAATGAAGGCACTGGAGAAAATGCAGCAGAGGAGACAATTGCTGAAGGCAGAGCTCAGTCAGGGAGGAGGGTAGTGAGAGAAATGGTGGGTCTTCTCCAAGCTTCCATCTTCCTTAAGGGAAGATGTCTGTGTAACGGATGTCCGTTCTTCTGTCAAGTTGAAAAGAATTATGTAGAGAGTGATATTTCTAAGGCTTATAGGGAGAAGGATGATAGGATGGCCTTTTTACTTTTATTTACTTATTTATTTTTAAGTAAAAGATTATGCGTACCTTTTTAGAAACTCATTAAATTCCCACTTACTTAAGTCATAATAATTCATGGCCGGAGTACTTTCCTTGAGATACTGTGTTAGTTGCCCTACACCTTTGTCTCTCATGCCCTCAAACTAACTTGAAGAAAAGCTTACTTAGTCTTTGCCTGGATAAACAAGCCTGACCACCAGCCCACCTTGTGTGCTGAGGGTGAGCCATGTTGCCATTGCTCAAGCTTCCTTCAGTTGCCCTGTCCACCTCCGGCCGGTGGTTTTGTCAAAAACCATACATCTTAGAGTTATTAAATCTATTCTGCGTCTGTTTAAACAGCTTGCACACCTATGGGATTTGGTTCATCAATGTGCATGGTGGTTTGAGGGTTGTCACTTCAACTTTTCAAAGCTCCTGTATTAAGATCTTTTATACCAAATATAAGAAGTGTATTAAGTATACCCCTTTATATAATCACTGAATCTCCCCATGAAAAGACAAGCGTGTGTAAGGAAATGGTGTCAGGCATTTTGAGTGTCATGTCGAGGACTTGGCAGATGGAAAACGTTTTAAGGGAAATTCCAGAGAGGTCTCTGATTCTTCTGATCAAAACAGTTCATTTTCAATATGCTTAAATAGGTTTCCTTTTACTTCCTTAGGTGACCAAATAGAATCCACGACCAAACTGATCCATGTTGCAAATACTCCAGCAGGTCATCACTATACACGATAATGTGTTAAAATGTTTTATTTTGATTTATTCCTAGTTAATACAGCTGTTACAGTTTTTGAAGCTGTAGTAGAAGAACTAAACAATCCCCCCTCCCCCATACAGATTTTAGAGATTTCTTCCTGATGATTCTTTTTAACTCCAGATCAGATTCCTCTTTTTGTTTTGGTCAAAACCAGGATTTATTCAAGGTGGAGCTGAGGCCTTTCTCTCAAAACTGATTCCCAGAAGAGGGAGCCTTGACTCATAGGTGCTCTCCCAACCTGCCCATGACCTCACTGGAGGCCTCTGAACAGAACCCAGGGAACCTGTCTCTGTTTCTCTGCCTGGGCAGAGGTCCTCACTCTCCTCTGATGTAGAGACCTGGGGTGGTGATGCATTGGCTGGTTTTGGTGCAATTTTGTGATGTCTGGAAAAGAACAGAATTTCCTAGATGTAAGTAGCTTTCCTTGTAAAGGGTTGCATACCAGGAAGTGCTTTTAGCTTATAGCTTGGCTAGAAGTTTCCTGAAATTGTATCTTGCTCACTTTGCCAGTGGAGCCCACTTGGCATCTTAGAGTAGAGATATAGAAATTTATCACGGTTTAAGGCAATGGATGTGTTAAAAGCCCTTGATCCCCTGCTCTAACTAGTGTCAGCTATAAAAAGCACATGACATTTATAAAGGGTTATAGGATGTTTAAACCAATATAGGAAATGAGATACAACAGGGCTTTTTTTAGGTGGTTCTTGCAGAACAGTTTATGAAAATGTAAACCGAGAAGCTTCCCTGGGGTGGGGGAATGTTACACTGTGTGTTGTGGTTTTACTATGGCTGAGACAATTTCAATTCCATCCCAAGTATGAGATGTTCATTCACACTGATGAGCCCTGCTGCTGAGAGTTGGCACATACAAAGGGCAGTGCCAGGTACCGCTGCAGCAGACTTTTTCTGGATTAAACTGTACATCTTGCCTTCTGCTGATCCAATTCTCAAACTTTTGGCAAGCTTGCACCTGTTTTAGGTACTGAGTTAATTGTTTGTTTCTTCTTGCTTGATTTTCATAGCTAAAGCTGTCCAAAGATTGGGCTGTCCTGGGAGGTTGCGTTGTGGGAGGTGCGCAAGGAGAGAAGTAAGCATTTTGTAGGAATGTTGTAGGGAAAATCCAAGCACCAGACAAATGGAAGGTTAGGCTAGACTCTCTCTAAGTCTCATCTAACCTTGGGATTCTGTAATTTGTTTATAAGCTCCTCTAGCCTGTTCAACTTGCTTTGCATGAATCCACATATGTGTAGGTGTGCTTAATGAGTATTGGTTGTCAGTGAGGTTTCCCAGCACTCTCCCCATGATGTCAGGCTCAATCAAAGAGACAAAATCACTGACTTGGATTTTAAAGTCTTGAGAGTCTTGGAAGCAAAGGCAGAGAGGAAGGCACCCACTTACACGTCCCCAGACTGCGCGATACTGCTACATCCCAAGGGTGTTCAAGGAACCATTGGTGTTCGAATCTGTTTCATCAATTAGTTCTGACTCTTGGAATGATGGAAGTAGGAAAAAAAATCCAAGCTTGAGGTCATAACTTCTCAATTCTGACCCTTGTTTTGTACTAACCAACTATGTATATTATTGTAAGCCACTTGATTTCTCTGGGCTGAAGAGAAATAAAATAGGGCTTATTTTATAAGCGAGGAATGGGGAGATGAATCGACGGTCCATTCATCCACTCAACGAACATAAGCTGGGCCCTATTCTTGCTCCCAGGGATTCTTGCTATCAGAGATTCTGCTGCTTGTATAGTGAGACTTTTACAAATCTTTAGAAAAAAAAATTGACATACTTGTCTGTGCTTGTCTTTCTACACTGATGTTGATTAACCCAAAACTAAAAAACTAAGATAAGTTATAAGGTGCCAGTGTGGATTCCTTCCTGCCATGATGGAAAACAAAGAAGAAGTGGCATAGTTTCCTTGATTGGAGTGATGAGTAAGTGGTAATATAGAAGCATAAATTTAATCATGAGGCAATTTCTTTAAGGAACAAACATAAAAGAGCAAAACTACTCAGGACATCCTGAAAAGTGGAAAGTCCTGCCTCATCCCAGACCACTTCAGTTACTGAGTGGGGTGGTATATTGAGGTCATACCCAGTGGCCACCAGCTTATGTACCAATAAAATAGAAATCCTAACAGTGAGAACTCCTAAGAAACTCTGAACTTGAGTACAAGTGAAAAAGCCATGGGAGTATAGTTGTGTGACAGTCTGTGATGAGCTCATTTAACTACAGAGAAGAGAACATTTTTGTTCTAGTCACCCGATGGTCAGTTCATTTACTTATCTAATACTTTTTAAGCAACCACTCATGCAAAGGGGTACTACATGAGGATGCAGATTTAATTAAAATCAGCTTTGTTTGATGCATACTATATAGGGTAATAATATAGCAATATGGCTTGTAAGTAGCATAACAATGTCAGGTATTTGTAGGAGATTCTGCTGCGTGTATGGTGAGACTTTTACAAATCTTTAGAAAAAAAAATTGACATACTTGTCTGTGCTTGTCTTTCTACACTGATGTTGATTAACCCAACTGTAGTAGATCAGTAACTTCTCACTCATCTCTTGTCTTGTAAGTAGAGATCTTTGTAAGTATTTTTTCAAATTATACTTTCAGGTTGAAAGTGGTGAGAACTCCTTAGGGGGTCTTTAATCTCAAGATTATGGGTCTAGCTAAATATAATTAAAAGACTGCCTCCTCTATCTACTGCTGAATAATGATGGGAAACAATAGTGTAACTTCTTGAATGTTTGCTAACTATTTTCTCCACAGACCACTTTAGTCAGTGATAATAATATTGTAGCGATATCTCCAAATTTAAAGAGCCAGGAAAGGAAAGTATTTGCATCTTGAGTTGATCCAATTAGACCAGCTCAGAAGGCTGTCCTGTATCTCTCTGGTCCAAAATGTTATTTTGTGGCTTTCAAATGTTTCTCAACTTCTGTACCCTGCTGATCATTATCCCACCAGGAGAAAAATTTTATCTCGGAAGCTCATTCAATGCAGAATTTTAAAATCTTGAAAATAAAAAAAAATCAAGTTAAGCAAAAAGTATGATTTGTTCCCTCCTTGTATAAATTTCTGGCTTTTAATGATTGAAACTAAGTTTGGCTTTATAAAGCAAAATTTTATTATCTCCAGGCTCACTAGGGAGGCATTTCTCAGTAGTATATCAAAGCTTAAGCTAACCACAAGAGAATAAGTATATTTCCCTATCATATTAGTGCAATTTTGAAAAAAAAATAAAAATATGTGCTAATTTGAATGAATTGAACACAGATTGAATAATCCATGTGGCCTGCCAGGTACTGTTCTTAGTGTTTTGGATTGAAAAATATCTGGCCCAAGACATCAACGAGCTCACAATTACATATTTTAGATCTCTGACTTAAAAGGCTTCCATAAGACCTTAATTTGAAGGATTCATCTGGTTCCAGCTTAAAACTGTGCAATTTAGATTCTATCTCCAGATAAAACCCTCATAACTTGTAACACAACACTTGCTTACTTTGACTTTGTAATCCATTGTTACATATGCCTGACTAGTGAGTTTTCATGTTGTTATGATTCTCACACTGTTTTTTTTTAACATCCCCCCCCACCCCTGCTTATCACTATAGTTAAGAATTCATGCAACTGTCTCCAGTGGAACAAGATGAGATTTTTGTGTTTGATGCCCATCCAGTATTGTAAAATACAGAGAAATTTTGTAAATCAATGGATGCCAAGATGTAGATGAGAAATACTGCTTTGCACAATAATGCTCTTGCTTGGGGCGCCCGGGTGGCTCTGTCGGTTAAGCGGCTGCCTTCAGCTTGGGTCATGATCCCAGGGTTTTGGAATCGAGCCCCGAACTGGGCTCCTTGCGCAGCAGGGAGCCTGCTTCTCCCTCTCCCTGCCGTTCCCCCTGCTTGTGCTCTCTCTCTCTGACAAATAAATAAATAAAATCTTTAAAAAACTAATGCTCTTGCTTTGTCAGATTTTTAAAAATGAAACATGATCCGCTGCTCTAGATGGCTTATATGATTCCTAAGGATTTTTCCCCATTTCCTCCGTTATTTTTTGTGCATTATGCAAATAAGTCATGATTCTGTAAAGAAATAAAACATAGGGGGTTTTGTTAGTGAACAGAACAAAATATCTGCCTCGTTCCCCCTTAGAAACTTTGTGAAAGAGGTGGAAAGAATAAAATGGGTATGGCATGAATCACGTGTGCTTTCCTGGAGAACTTGAAGGGGAAAAACTCAGAGATGAAAATCATGAATGTTAGAGCAGCCCCGGTGAGCCCTGGAGTAGTTTATCTGTGTGTGCTCCCTGCCTGGGTGGTTTTATGCAAGTCTGACTCATGAGACCGAGAGGCCTGGTAGACTCCTTGTGAAGAATACCTTGTGATCCAAGTGCTCGGACCTGCTGGGCTGGTGGCCCTGCTGTTCTTACGTGAAGTGTAGATCAGAATGATTATTATAGGAGCTGGGTCAGGTTGGGGGCCCTAGAACTCAAACAAAATGGAAAACTCGGAGAGAGATCAGAGATTAATAATAACGGTGATTAATATAGGTTGGAAAACTGAGTGTTTATGAGAAAAACAGCATAAGTGGCTGAGAGATGTGGAAGGCTATATGTATTTGAAGGGTTAGCATAGGAAGAATATTTACTAATTGTGCTCTCTCTACTGAAGGTAAAAATATTGTCACCCCTTCTTTAAAACCCTACAATGACTTCTGATTACACTTAGAATAAACACCTTACTCTAGCTTGCAAAGCCCAGCAGGATCTAAGCTCTCTGACCACCACACTAGACACACCTCATTTTGTCATATCCCGTCATCCTCCAGTAGAGTGACCAGCTGTCCCCATTTGTTCAGGATTCAGGTCCTTCTTAGGAGGTGGGACCTGTAATTTTAAAACCAAGACAGTGCCAGGTAAACAGATGGACAGTCATCCTATCCTCCTGGCATGTGGATTGTCTTTGTGGTTTTTAGTATTTCTCCTTCCAGCGTTCTTTTGCCTGAAATGCCTTTCTTCTGAGTGGCATTTAGGACCAAATCTGAAATTTGTGTTGTGTATAAGAACTTAGTTATTTTACTTTTCAATTTCCTGTCATGTAATGATTGTCTTGGCAAAAACTCTTCGTAAATCAGAAGGAAGGACATGCCATAACGGTGGATTCCTTGGTACTTTCCTCTTCTTGCCACAGTATTGTTTGTGATCCAAGCAAGAAGCTTTACACTAATATTATAAGCAGCTTCAGTTCCTGGGAAACCCACAGCCCATGGAACATGTGTTTTGATTCAGCAATTCTTTACACTGGAATCTTATGAGAAGTGTGTGGGTAGGGTGCACATGTGCCCCAGGTGTTTACAAGGAGCTGGATATGGAAGGGGAGTGTCTCCATTTTGCTGTTGACTTAAATCAAATAAAAATGTATCTTGGGTTCCAAAATATCTCTCAAATACAGTAAAAAAATACTTTTGATTCTTCTTAGAAAGAGGTTATTGTCATTTTAGCAGAGATTGGTTATGGCAAGGATATAAATATTAAAAATTAAAATTGAATGTTTTAGAAATCTCTAGAGTTAGTAATGATTAGTAATGTAAGTTTTCAACCCTGAGCATCATAAGACTGAGCTTAGGTATCAATTTGATAGTGAGATACAGATCCTTTCCATCATGTCAGCCACTTTTAAAGACCATCAAGAAGTAAATTGTTCCAGCTTCCTGGTTAGAGATATCATCATTCACACTTTACATAATAGAAACTTGGTCCCAAAGAATAATAAGTAGCTTACCCAAGATAGCATGGTTTGTTACAATGTAAATACTATTTATACATGGAAAAATAATTGTCACATGTAAACACTGTCAATAAGATAATGATCTTTGCCTGAAGGAGGAAATAAATCTAGAATTAATCAAATTCACTTACCAGAGTAGTTTCAGCTCATTTTTCTTTAAATCTGTGCTTTTATACCACAATGATAGTGTCATGTTTTTATTCTTTAAGAAACATACTGGCATAATCTCCCGAAGCTGACTATATCATGATTTAGTACACCAAGGACAATAACAGGAAATGAGAAAATTAGTGGAATCTTGAGAAATACTATATTAAATTATTGTCTGCTATTTTACAACATGACAGTTTAATAGTTTTGAACACTGGTGATATCTCTGAATATGAAACTACCATGTTCCAAAGTAACATCTCAAAGGTTATTTTGTTTTGTTCTAAGAAAATGGCATTTATATCCCCCACCCCCAGGCCAGTCACTGGAGATACAAGTGTTATTTATCCAGCCATGATAATCTTTGAGAAATTCATTACTTATCTTCCAAATTCACCTGTTTTTTTCTGCAGCTTGACGACTGGAGTATAAAGCTGTTGATTATTACCAAAGTATATTGTAAGCCATTTTAATTATAAATGGCTTAACATTAAGGATAATACATATGATTGTTATTTCAGAATCAAAATACTCTGTTAGTGAGGATTAAAGATGTATTAGTTCTGCTAAACCTATTCAACCAGATCACTAATTATTTTTCCAGAGGATGTGAAGTTCGTATTGAAAACATACATTGTGAGAGCTAGAGGGCTTCTTATTCATCATGCAGCCAGGCGTTTGTTTCTCTGGAGTGGAAGTTGTGTTGGTTACCTGCAGAAACATCATCGGAACTGGGGTCTTGTGACTCCTAGTTCATTTTTATCTTTCCCATACATTATTGAAATATACGTGGCCTTCAATCATTCTTCTCTTGTTGGCCTAGGCGTGATTTTACATGTTCTAAAACGTTCTCCACCAGGTACTTTGCAAGCCACCCGTGCTTTGATGGTGATTGGCATCCTGCTGGGACTTATAGCCATCTTTGTGGCCACAATTGGCATGAAGTGTATGAAGTGCTTGGAAGACGATGAGGTGCAGAAGATGCGGATGGCTGTCATTGGGGGCGTGATATTTCTTATTGCAGGTAAGAGAGGCCCTGCCTCCTTCACCTCACTAATCTGTCTCTGGCATGGGTAAAGACCTAGGTTTGAGTTTCCTTAGATTTTGTTGGATTTGTTACACTTGGGTTGATTTTTTCAGTTCCTTTAAAATCTTGAAGACATAAAAACCTTAAGTCTAGTTGACTTTCACATTCTCAAATAGGATCCGAATGTAAATTTGATATCTGTGTTCCCGGTGGGCAGGTCTATTCATTGAGGTTCCAGGTGCCAGCTGATTTGCTAGAAGCAGTCTCCCAGGTGAAGAGAGATATTTTTTATTTAGCAAGCATTCAGGAACAATTCTATAAAATTCAAAAAATTTCTGGAGTGTCCCCATAGACATTATGTGGCAAAGATGGGTAGTTTTGACAGAGAACATAAAGAATGTGTGAATCAAACAGGTCTATGAGGAATGGATGGAATTGGGATTCTTGGAGAAAAATGAGAACAGCATTCCGGACAGACAGATCTGATTCCAAATATACAGGATGTACTATAGACAAGTGAAAAGAAAGGCCAAATGGAGTGGAGGTAGAGGTTGGAACGGCAGGAAATTAGGTTAGATGAGTTAAGAAAGAGAAAACCTTGATAAAGGAATGAAGTTATGTTTTCCATAGAAAATACATATGTGTTTGTTTCTTTATTCAAGTGTTGACTGAGGAGTTACATATGTGACCTTTGAGAAAATGCGTACCAGGAAAAGACATGGATGGTTCCATTATGAAACCCTATTATAAGGACTGTATTAAATAAGGTAGTGTGTATGCGTGCAGATAAAATAGTATGTGTGTGTAAACACATAAAATAATAGACTACTATATGCATTATATATAACGTATATACAGTACATGGTATATGCAGTCTATTGTTTTTGAAAATGAGACCAGTGATACAATCTACCACTGGGAAGAGGTAGAATTAGAATTTCTTTTCTCATTTTCTCTTTGGAAAAAGACTTTCTAGGAGCCTTTAGCCCAGCATCATATGTGGACTTAACCAATAATGAAGGAAAAGAGTCTGTGGCTTTGCTGAAGATTTGGTTAAAGGGATCAGTCTTTCCGTTTATTCAAATTAGCTCCTGTCAGAAAAAGCATGAATGGCATTTTATTCCCAATGGTTTGATCCCAAAGGCTGTGAATAAACGTACTGCATAGCACCCTTCCTTTGCTTGCCTTCTTGTAACTCCTGTAAGTGACTGCAGCACCCCCACTTCCGTTTCAGGGACTTCCTAGGGAGTAAGGGTGTCAAGTTCCAGACCATTCTCATGGTGTATCTGAGCAGCCAAAAGCAGTAGTGTTTTCTGTCAAGTATTAGAGGCAATTAGATTGGACCAGGTTTTTTTTGGTGGGGGGAGGGGAGAGAAAGAGGAAATAGCATGGAAATATTTAATCTGTTTATATTGATGGTTTTGTATAATTACTATACAAAGAAGTTATTTAATTTCCTTGGATAAGAAATATTGAGATATTTTACACTTCTTATAAATGATAGAAGTAATTATGTTGACTAGTTTCTGTGGTATTACTGAAATATGAAATCCGTGGGAAATTGAGAGGTTGCTGTGCAAATTGATCTGGTGTGGCACCTCAGCAAATCTCCAGGCAGTACCTGGCATGTCTGGCCAGGGGGCTGGTAGGATTTCGGTGGTCTGGTCCGTACTGAGACAGGTCCTGCTCTTCTCTGCTATCTAGTTGTTTACTTCCCTTTTGATCCTGCAGAAATGTAAATTTTGAATTTTGGTTAAGAAAAATGTAGAAGGGTTTACATCTTCCCTTTTGTAAGTGACTCTGTGTATACTAATAAGGACCTTGGTTTTATTAAAAGTAGTTTAGTACACTGATGTGTAACAATATCTTTGAAGGAGCTCTTAATTGACATCAACCTGTTGAATTGTTTTGGAAAAAAGCATTATGTGTGCCCGTGACCTTGGACTGTAAGTGAATAAGGTGACATGAAGAGTATAAACCATGCCCAACTTCAACCTAATATTTTTGTCTGTCTTAATAGAATGTTTGGAATAAACCATGTCTGAATCTCTAATCTCCCTAAGTTAAAATTGTCTAAATTGAAACTGACTGAATTAAAAATGTCAACACTATTGATGGGATTTAATTCTTGTAAAATGCTTATAAATTTAATGGGCTGTATATTTATGCTCATTGTTCCATAGTGATTAACTGTCTTTTGTTTTGAATTTCTGTAGGTCTGGCTGTTTTAGTTGCCACAGCATGGTATGGCAATAGAATTGTTCAAGAATTTTATGACCCCATGACCCCGGTCAATGCCAGGTAATGCTATTCATGCGTAAAACTATTTTATTATTTATTTCTCAGAGAAAATACCCTATTTATCTCCTGCAAAGTTCAGCTAGTGCCATAACTTCTCAGATTTGCTTTGTAGAACTTTGTGAAATTTTAGTCAAACTTGAAAATAATCTGAAAGGCCTGTGACTCATGTTAAAATGAGTTTGATAATTGCTTTAACAGCCTATATTGATGACAAAATGCACTTAAAAGTAGAAAATTCTCAAGCTCTGTACTTTCAACTGTATACTGGACCTTTTTCCTGGTTCATTTTTTTAAATATCAATAAAGATGTTAACATATTTAAAATTTCCTTTTTGAGGTATGTCCCAATACTTCCAACACTTAATTAAGTGATTTTTTTGTAACTTAACACACGGTTTATGATTGATTGAAAAAAAAATACTACTACTCTAGGGGTTAATGAATATAACTTCATTCCCAATAGTTTAATTTTATTTAGGAAAACATAATTTAACTTATTTATGAAAAAAAACAAGTTGAGATGCCACTTTTAAATTTTATGTTCCATCACAACTATAAAATTGGCTTTGCTAAAGTCATTTTTATTTATATTGTGAGTTGTAGAAATAAAAGAGCTGATTCTGGGCTCTCATGTAACAACACTCTTTGATCAGGGTCAAGGCTCTTTTGTCTCACTGTGTTCGCATCATTAAAGCCTAACAACTTCATTCAGAGTCAGGACTTTAAGGCATAATTATTGTTTGTTGAGTGCTAGCATGAATGGATGCAGAATCTCCGTGGTCAGAGAGATAAGGTGTGCTTCTTTTCATATAATCACCCACACTAGGAGAACATTTACTGCAGTGATTGTGATCATGTTGGAGCCTTAGATCTATAAGACTTGTAACATAGGGACAGAAACTGCAAGAGGTCAATAGGCTAATTTTTTACCAGTAAAAATTATCAAGTGAAAGCACTTTATAAATTGCTTGGTACTGTTTATGTGTTATTTACATTGTCTCCCATGATCCTGAAAGCAATCCAGTGAGGCAGGTGGGATTATTGTGCTTTAAGAGAAGCAGAAATTTAAGGTTGGGAGGTGAAGTTACTAGCCAAGAGTGCAGCAGTAGAGAGTTTGCATCAGGACTCAACGCTAGGCCTGCTCTGCCCTATTGTCTGCCATCATTCACAAAGCCTCTCCCCAGAAGTCCGGCTCCATACACCAAGCTGTATCAGCTTAATCTGGAATGGTCCGTGGATTGTTTAGAAGTCTTTTTTACGAAACCATACGTTTCTGATTTCCGTGTACCTAGGATCAAGTATTGGAAATTCTAATAGTCTCCATCACTTGCCAGCAATTTTCTTTATAGGATACGGTTGCTACTTGGCAATAGCATAATTGTTAAGTTTTAGCCTGGGAATCATGGTCCAAACCCAACTTCTAAAATACAGAAACATGCTTCACAAGTCTCCTGCATGGGGTAAAGTCTTTGGAAATATTTGTGTGATTACCCTGGTGTTGCGGGCCATATTGCCTGAGTTACTCTTGCAAAGTGTCTACAACTGCAACGTAAACATTCTGGTGTCTGTGTTCATGAACCTTAGAGTACTTCCTCCAGGGGATCAAGGTTTTTTTTTTTTTCCCAGTGGAAAAAAATATATAATGTATACGATATTGATTTCCATCCTTAATTATATTACAAAAGTTCCCAATGATTCATTGATGAAACAAATGCATTGTCTTTTCAGGTATGAATTTGGTCAGGCTCTCTTCACTGGCTGGGCTGCCGCCTCTCTCTGCCTTCTGGGAGGTGCCCTACTTTGCTGCTCCTGTCCCCGAAAAACAACATCTTACCCAACACCACGGCCCTATCCCAAACCTGCACCTTCCAGTGGGAAAGACTATGTGTGACACAAAAGCAAAAGGAGACAACACTGTTGAAATAAATAGAAAATGGACATTGAGATACTGTCATTGACATTAGGACCTTAGACTTTTGACTACTGGAGTCTGAACTGTGGTATTGCAAAAAACAACAACAACAAACAAATGCAAAAACAAAAAAAAACATATTTTTTTAAAATACGCTTTGCTAAAAATGGCTTAGTCTTATTTTATCTCCTTTCCTCAATAAGGGAGGGAAGCCTTTTCCATTTTTATTACTGCTTCCCACTGAGTAATCATCTCAAATGTGGGGAGAAGGGGTCCCTTAATTATATATATAGATATGTACATATATATGTTTTTCTATAAAAAGCTAGATAGCAAAAGCTCTTCTCATTATGTTGGTACCAGTATACTTAAAATATGTCTAAAAAAACGAAAAATATATTTAATTCTATATTGATTAAGAAAGCAGTTTATTTGGTATATTTTTCTTCTATATGGACACACGTATAATAGGTAGAATTTCATTTTCCCTCTTTCATGAGCTTTTAGTGTCTTTGACAAAAGACCTAATCTGCTTTACCACGTTTGAACTTTTTTCAGTTCTTCACATGTGCTCTTTTCATGTGCTTCTTTGATAGTATTTTGATTATGATCTTATAGCCTGTGCTTTCATCATCCTTTGTGCCTTCTTTTTTATGAGGCTGAGTTTAAATCTTGAATCTGATAACACATTTCATATGCCTACAATAAAATTCCTAGAGTCAGGAAGAATCTCTTACAAATCAGAACTTCGGGAGCATGTCTTTCTGCAAGACCAGATGATATATTCCTGTTGACCTTCCCACACGATTTCTGTACCCTGACCTACAACTCTCTTGTTTGCTTTGAAAATATTTGTCTGATACAGTTGCTGTATGCTGCTTTCCCAAGTGTTGTAACACAGTTGTATTGATTGAATTTTTAAGCTACTTATTCACAGTTGTATATCCCCTCAAACTATCCATTTCTCCCTCTCAATTGTATTGTTTTCTCATATGTAATTATCGCATAGTTTACCTCTTTCTAGAGAAAAAATGGCTCATATATCTGTTTGTCTGAATGAAGTACAAGACTTCCTGTAGTGATAATATGATGACAGATATTCTCTCTCTAGCTGTAAGCAAGTCACTTAATCTTTCTCCTCTTTTCCCATCTGTCAAAATGAGATAATGATACTTAACCAGCTGGTAGAGGCAGTGTGAGTATTAATTAGTTGATATTATGCTCATTCTTTGAACATGAACTATGCCTAAGTAGTGTCTTTATTTGTTCAGTTGGCTGTTAAGTCACTGAATCAAACCTATGCACATGTTTTTATATGGGTCAGCACCTTCCTTTCTTCATGGCCCATTTCCTTTCTATGAGCTGTGTCTAGGATGCTATTGGTTCTCTGTTCCATTTTAACAATTGCTGTTAGTTTTCCTGTCTAAGAAATTGCTACTTCATTTGAGCAAGATGATGTAATGGAAAGGTGTTGGCTTTGGTGTCTGGAGACCTGGTTTGAGTCTTGGTGCTATCAATTACTGTGTGAGTTTGGGCAAGGCACTTGGCTGCCCTAGATTTAGTGCCTCATCTGTAAAAAAGGTGATTGTAATCCCTGACCTGCCTACTTCACAGGGCTGTTGTGGGGATCCAGTAAGATGGGATACATGCAAATGTGGTTTTATAAGGTAAAAAAAAATGTATACTGTACTTGGGAAAGAATTAAGGATTTAAATGCATTGGTTTTTGGATTACTTTTCAAATTCCTGAAAAGAGAGAGATTCTAAGAAATGGGTTTCTTGCCTTAATCTCTCACATGATGAGACACTAAAGTGAAATTCTACTTACTAAATGAAAAAGAGTCTAAGGAAGTCTTCGATTTCTTCAGTCAGTATGGCCTGATGCTTTTTGTGGCTAGGCTTTTCTCCTTTCAGTAATGCAGACTTGACCTAGGACAAGTTTGCAGATGTAATGGTAAAACAGAAGTGTAAGCATCAGCAAAGCCAAAGTAGGAAAGGTTTTTTTGAATTATAATAATTTGCAAGGATATACAAGGTGAGTTTCTGTTAAGTGATGCTATCAGAGGTGTTGCTATTAGCTGGCAGCTAGCACTGCTCAAATAGGTAGTGTGAGAATGGTAATTCATAGTGAAACCACATCGGGGGAGTTATCCAAAGGACTGCATCATATGAAGTTATGAACCGGTAAAGTTTAGTATGTCTCCCAAACCTGAAACTCTATGTTCTTAGAAGGTATAAATCAAAGAGCCTTTGCTACATACAAAGGTTCTAATAATGTCTGAGTGTAAATGCATAGTGGTTACTAGTTGCTAAACTCTACAGAGAAATTGATAATCCAAAATGGCCAACAGAATTGGTACACCAGAATTTATCCAATTTTGATGTTTTTGTACTCTGCTTCTGTGCCTGGAAACAGACAAATATATATTTTGGAGTTTTGTAATGGGAATTTGTATAAAGCATTACTCTTTTTCAGTAAATTGTGTTTTTTTTAATAAAAAAATCCTTAGCTTGTTTTTCTAATTATTTATTTCAAGATCACCATGCTTGGAAGACGATATGGTTTGGGATAGGATCTGACTCACTGTCTGTTCCTGGGAAAGCGCTATTGTGCCTCTGGGCCAGCCGTCAAGTAGTTGAGTGGCTCTGCCCACTTGAATGTCCTATTTCTCTCAAACTGAGTTTCTTCCTCATCAAGGCTGGTGATAGAGGAGAATGCCAAGAGAAGTTACTTTATTTTCCTCATCCACAAACAGGGGATATGCTACAAAGAATGACTAAATGGTAAAAATAGCCAGCTGGAAAGTATTGTCCAAGCTTAAGGTGGTTGTGCCCCTCAGAAGGTGGAAGAGTGACAGACGGTAGGCTAGAAATCCATTATCGTTTTTGTAATGATTATTATCAGAACTACCTCTGAGGAAAGCAAGTGATGAAACACATTCACTCACTATCTGAAAATATCAATAATTGATAAAGCCTTAATTGTAACCTCTCCCTGAGCAATTTTCATATTAAAGAGATAGGCTTGTCAACAAATGATTGCAGCTCTGTGTGGAATTTCAGGCATCAGCAGGTTGGGTGAGAGCCTAAGGCCAGTTTGATCTGAACTAATTAAGCAGGTGCATCAGAATCCGCACTCTTTCTGCAGAATTTAAATCTCTGGGGGTGGGGTCCAGGCCCATGACGTTTGAGAGGAAATAAAATGCCTAGGTGCTCGTGACAAGAACTCTTAAGGGAAAAGCCCGGACTGTAAATCATACCAACTAGACATCCACTTCTGTGTGAGCTCATCCTTGTTGGATGCCATTATTCTGTGAACCATGCTGTTTCCGCTTTCCTCATGTAGCACTTCCCATGTGGATGTGTGCCCCGGGTTCAGGGAAAACTCCATGCCATTTTTATATTCCCCATCTTTAAGCTTGTACCTAATCCTAATAAAATTTGGTAGTGAATTCTTTCCCTTCTTGCATGTAGCAGGGGGGTAAGATTTCCCAGTACCATTCTTTCCCACCCCAGACACACTCCATGTGCCCTCAGCCTGCCCTAAAATCTCTACAATTAGCTGGTACCATGGAAACTGATAGAAGGTCATTACAGATTCTAGGGTGATGTGGAGACAGCTTGTTGAGTCCAAAAATAAACAAAAACATTCTCAATGCTCTGAGCCTCTGCAACCCTCATGGTATTTTGTATACTTGACTTCCATAGATGGGTTTTTCCAACATGGCCAGTATTGGCAATTGGACATGAGATGGGAATTTATTCAATTAATATTTACTAAACGTCTATGATAGGCCCAGTGCCATTAAATGCAGACAAGGCTAAATGATGTAGGAAATGAATGAGACCCTCATCCTGGGCCTGCACAAGGTGAATGATGTTGAGTGGGAAGAGAACTGAACTTGAAATCTAGCACTGGTTCTGCTATTGATCAGCCACAATGAGCTATGGAGATCTTCATCCCTTGTTTTTTCATCTATAAAATGAGGAGCTTGGCCTCATGTGGTGGTTCTTATCCAAACAAAATCAGAATCACCTGTGAAGTTTTGAAACTTCTCAATTCTAGGGCCTTACCCCAGGTCACAGCAATCAGAACCTCTGAGAGGAAGGTCCCAGGTAGTAGCTTCCCAAGAGATTCCAGAATGCATGATCTGGACTATAAACCACTGGGCTATGTCATCCTTTAGGATCAATGATGCACAAAAATTTTTCTGGCTAAACACATACCCAAGTACTTCATAGATTACATTGTTGTCTAATTACCCTTTCTCTAATGCTATGGTTTTATTTTCTGGCTCTAAAGTTTTTTGTTGTTGTTTGTTTTGGTGAGGAGGGAAGGAGTTAAAGGGAGGTGGTTTTCAGAGACTATAGTCAACATTTTTAGTAGATAACCTCTTTTCTTGTCATTTTCTATAATTTTAAATTACCCCCCTCAAAAGTCATTAATACAAAGCAAATTCTGTTTTAAAAAACAGCCTTCTATTTAACAAATAATATTATCTTAAGAGCATAAGTGATTATAAAGCAGAGCCTGAGTTATTTTCCTTTGTTATATGAAATTTTCAGGAACGTCCTTAGCCAAACCATAATCTTGAAACATTTATTTTTAATTAATTAGTGATTTTATTTCATTTATTTCATCATCTCTATGACATATTGTTTTGATTCTCTTCATCCCCCCAAAAAAGAAAAAGTGAACACACACAAACACACACACATACACACGCACACACACACCCCAGTTTGGGAAAGGTAAAATTTGAAAACTGGACAAGTATTTCTTAATTAAGTTGACCTGAACTAAAGCACTTTATTCTCCCAAAGGGGCTTTTTTTTTTTTAATTTAGCACAAAAATTCATTCCATATAGGTTAAGGACTTGAATGTGAAAACCGAAACTCAAAAAATTTCAGGAGGAAAAAAAATAGGAGAACCGAGTCTTTACCATTAATTACAGAAATTTTTTATTAAATAAAACAAAAGCAAGCAATTTTCAAAAAAGTATATATACAACTCCATCAAAATGAAGAACTTCTGCTCACCAAGAACATAATAGGGACATACAAAGACAGTCCATAATCAGGAGAAGATATCATATCACCACACGGCATATAATAAAAATTTAATATCCAGAATATAAAAAGAACACCAATAAATCAATTTAAAATATGCAACTCAATAGAAAAATAAGCAAAGTTCATAAAAAGGCATTTCACAAAAGATGAATGATGTAAGGTCATTAAGATATGAAAATATGCCCAACTTCATTAATAACTTTAATAATAAAAACATCAATAAAATTAGTGAGATGCAAATTTAGACAATAGGCATAATTTAAGAACTCTGATAATATAAATGTGGAAGGGGATGTGGATCAATGGTGGTGGGTCTCTCAATTGGTCCAACAAAGTTTGAAATATTGCTGTATTATAAATTTAAACATCCAAACTCACATAAAAATGCACTACTGGAGAAACTCTTACATATATACCAGGACACATGAACACAAAGGACCACCATAGTAACTATAACACCAGGAAAACTAGAATACTTTCAAATGTTCATTGATGAGAGAATAATAAATTGTGGTGCATTCATACGATGGAATATCTTATAGCAGTGAAAATGAATAAACTACAGCTATACATAAAACAAATTATTTTATTCAATGACTATGTTATTTAGAAATGTAATTCTGAGTGATAAGAAAAAAAAAAAAAAACAAGTCCCACAGGGGCACACTGAGCATAATGCCATCTTTATAAAATGCAAACTAAGTAATATATTATTAAGACATATAGATGTAAGAGATGAAACTATGGAAAAAGAAAAGCATGGGAATGATAAACACAAGACCCAACACAGTGTTACCCATGGAAGAAGACAAGTGATGGGAGAGGTGAAGAACCTAGAGGCATATGGATGTTGTCGGCTATGTTCTAGCCCTGGGTTAGGTAGAGGGTTTACAGGTATTCATTATATATAATTATTATTCTTTAAAACTTGCATATGTTATATATTCTTTTGTTTGTATCCAATAGTATATTAGAAAAGACAATGAAGAAATACGTTATGAAACAAAGAAATGTCAGTAGGCTTTCACTTTTATGTCTCATTGGATAGAGTGGTGTTCCCTTGGCCCCATTCCATAGCAAGTTGGGAAGTTGAGTAGCACAGATAAGCACACTGCTCCCATCAATATCAGATTTTGCTTGCCTCTTTACTTATATCACTTCAGCCAACTTACTAATGTGTCTCAGCCTCAGTAATAATTTGTGTGTGACTTAACCCACAGAGTTTTAGTAGAAATCAAATGACATCATATATGTGAATGTCCTTTATAAACCAACAACACTGAACAAATATATGGAATTATGGTTCTCAGGAATAATTCTCTTGGTAAAATGAAAGCCACTACCTTGACAATTTCAAGTGCACAGTTGATTGGATAGGCTCTTTTCTCTGATTTCATATATTAACCTACCTCTGTGTCTGCCTTCCAGAATAATACACGGACTCAGAGAGTCCCATATTACAAAATTAAAAAGCCAGGTTACCATTTCAGGCACATTTCCTGATGATATGACTTTAAAAAGTTGATAAAACATAAAATGCTCATATAATAAAAATGTCACTTTACTATTTTACTTCTTCATGAGATGTTGGAAGGGAAGCGATTTTGTTGAAATGTTATCAGTGAAACTATCCTCTCCTCAGTTTAGTGCTTACTCTATGCCAAATCCTGATCCAAACAGAAAGTATAGGGATGAGTAAAACATAGTCTTTGCCTCAGGGCCACCTTTTTTGCAAAAACCCAGAGTGACACCATTCTCAAGGTGGTCTATATGAATGATGTTCCCCTAGAGATTGTGCAGGGATAGCCCAGAAGCCCACACCAAGGACCTCAAAAACAGAAATCATGAGAAAAATAAAAGTAAATCAATGAGGATACAAGTCAGGTTGTGAGAAAAACCTTGAATGACCACTAATAATCAGAGAAAGATAATTAATTTCCTATTCTTCAGAGTGGTAAAAGTCTTAAGACCTACAAATACCAAGTGTTGGCTAGGATATAAAGAAATGGGTTCTCATCCTCATTTACAAGTGTAAATTGGTACACCACTAACTATAGAGAACCAATTTCAAAATATCTAAGAAAATTGATCGTTTCACTGTGATCCAGTGATGCTAACTTGAGACAGAAATCCTTGAGTAGCAAACGCACGTGTATATCATGGTGGCGTGTATGGTAGAGGTGAAACTCTTGGTGTTGAGAGCTAAGGGAAGCCCAGAGGCAGGGAGCAGGTAAGATCCTTACAGAGTCCGAGAAAGCTGATAGAGAGGGAAGCACCTGACCAAGGCATGGTCAGGAATCTACCAGGTGGACAAAAGAAAGAAAGGCAGTCCCAGTGGAGAGCAGGGTATGCAGACGTAAGGGGTTTACATAGTGCAGTGAACGAAATGCAGGAGTTATGCTAAGTGACCCAGAATACTCAAAGCAAAAGTGGAAAAGAAAGTGTAATAGGGGCGCCTGGGTGGCTCAGTCGTTAAGTGTCTGCTTTCAGCTCAGGTCATGGTCCCAGTGTCCTGGGATCGAGCCCTGCATCAGGCTCCCTGCTCAGCAGAAGCCTGCTTCTTCCTCTCCCTCTCCCCCTGCTTGTGTTCCCTCTCTCACTGTCTCTCTCTGTCAAATAAATAAATAAAATCTTAAAAAAAAAAGAAAGTGTAATAAAGATGAGGCATATGCAAAGATTCAAACTTCAGAAGAAGGAATTTGGGTAGGTGCTTCACTATCTACAAACATTAACTTTTTTTTTTCTGAGAATTAATGGGAAGATATGATACAAGCTTTAGAGTTTAAGAGAATTTTACACTAGACACCTTTTTGTACTAGTCATCTTTAGTGATTTTTTTTAAGGTCCAGTATTCACTCCCCCCTTCTAATAAGAGCACTATGGTTTGTTTCAGAGAAATATCCTACATTACCCTCTGTGAGTATGGTTCAGATGGCCTGTCCTACCACCCAGCAAGATAAGAACAGTGGTGTATAAACATTTACAATTTTTGGAACATCCATGTATTCCATATTCTTGGCAGAGCCGTAATAATCATGATGAATGTTATTATAGAATATAGAGGAAAAATAGCCAAGACTCCCTTAGACATGCATATCCAATTTTCCATCTCCATTTCATCCCTAGGAAGATTGGTATGTCTGGTGGATTCTTCTTATATTGTGATTCTTGGTCTTTGTCTTGAAGAAAGATATTTAATCCATTAGTGACCCCTGCCAACTCTACCTTCAAAATCCGTCCCGAATCAGACCGTTTCTCTCCATCTGCTACTGTAGTCCAAACCACAATCCTCTCCTACCGAGACCAGTGGGGTAACCTCCCAAAGGATTCCCTGCTTCCAGTCCTGTGCCCTAGAGTCTATTCTCCAAATAGTAAAAAGATTGAACTTTTGAAAATGTAGGTTGGCTAATTCTCCTGTCTTTTCACAATTCTCCAAAATTTCCAACTAATGTAAATTAAAATCTTACACTAGCTATCTTCCCATCCTTGTAATTTACCACTGAACTCCTAAATCATTCTGCTCCAACCTCTGGTCTCCTCGCCAGCCTTGCGACACAACAAGCAAGCCTCTTCAATTTATTGTTTCGTTCCCAGTTTCTCTTTTCTCCCAGAAGAATCACAAATATCACCATATCAGAAAAGTCGTGTCTAATCACCCTATATGAAAAAGTGTCCTATCACTCTCTAGTCCCTTGTCCTGCTTCATGTTTTCTAACATGACAAGAATGGCAGAATATTATACTGTATATTTATCCATGTGTTAGTGTATTGCCTGCCCCTCTCTCTGATTAAATACTTGATGAAAGCAGGGGATTTATATATTTATATACTTGTTCACAACCATATCACAGATGTCTAGGGCCATAGGGCTTATCCCATAGTAGACCTCACGTAGTTATTAGTAAATAAATTAATTAAACAAGTGAATAGTGACTATTTTAAGGCAGAGCCTATGAACCAAGTTGGACCAATGAGACTTCATTCTTGTTTTAGTCTTTATTATAATTATTAGGAAAAAAAAGCCTCTCTTTTTCTAGAACTTGCTAGATGAAGAAAGAAAAACCTAGGGCCAAAATAATAATAATAATAAATAAAGCCCTCTCTATGAGAAAAGCAGCACTGCAGGATGAAGAGGAACAGTGCCTAATAACACAATTCCAGCCCATAGATGCAGCCCTACCTAAAGTTAGCTGTGACTCTGGACTTTTCAGTTATGGGCACTGGTAAATTTCTTATTTTCTTAATGCTTTTGACTTAAATTTCTGTCATTTGCTTCTGAAAGAGTCCTGTCTAATATAATCACCAACCTCTTCATATACAAATAGATCAAGGTGTGGGAAGCCCAGACGTAGGCTTAGAATGTCTGAGTCCAATTCCTGGTCTTTTTCCACTCTACTGCTTAGCTGGTTGCACAAATATGTTCAAACCTCCCCCCTTCATGATCTCAGGTTATTGGACATTTACAAAACAGCCTAGTATTTGGGCCAAGAATCCTAGGAAATTAAGTAGATTGAGATGAAGTTCCTTGTGTTATTTAATCTTTTAAAATTTAAACAGCTCCCTCACCATGGGGTAGTCTAGCTCAGAAAAAAGAAAAAAATTCCTTAAAAAAAATCAGGATTAATCCTCTCAAACATAAGCTATAGGTTCTCTAAAGAAAGGAAAATCGCTTTTATAAAGATTTGCTTTTCCTCAGAAACTTGTAACATTCATGCTTTTTTTCTTCCCCTGGGTTTATTGCACGTCATAAATCTCTTAATTCCCTGCATCCAGATGAATGTAACTGAATCATTTTTTCTGTGCACTACTGTGGATTGGCCAACCCCCACAAGTTCAACCCTGGGATGGTCAGAGAATCTAAGAAAGTGTTCAGCTCAGTATCTGGCATGTAGTAGGCATTTGAGATCTTCTGTTCTTGAAAAATGAACATGAAGGTGTCTTTTCCATAGTAATGAGGAAGTTTGTAGGGCAGTTTTCTTAATTTTTGTAATTTTCAAGCTCTGAACCAATCA
Source organism: Callorhinus ursinus (assembly GCF_003265705.2). Lineage (NCBI taxonomy): Eukaryota > Metazoa > Chordata > Mammalia > Carnivora > Otariidae > Callorhinus > Callorhinus ursinus. The sequence goes on from NW_027397063.1 coordinate 67,826,472, forward strand.
CTTCTATTGGAGTCCTATGGTTTTAATATATATTAGAAGATGATTAAAATAAAGCTAGAAAAGAGCAATCCCCACATTATATTTTGATTTCACCGGAGAAGAGAAAACATGAAATTTTGTAGATTTTATATAGAATTATTTTGTAGAATTTTGATAGACTTTCTGTTTTAATCCTCATTACTTTCTTATTGAATTTTAAGACATTTTAAAAAACTCTACTTACCTCAATTTCTATAAATAATGCAGTTTCTGGTTTATATTCAAGTATTTAATATAGTAAGAGAAATGTAAGTAACACCTGAATCTGTCAGAACCAATGACTTGGTTGTTGGGATAAAATTAGGTTAAAGAATGTTGTTCTTCAGATGGACTTTAGAGTTGACTGTTTTAAAATAAGGCATAAAAGTAATGTTTATTAAATATATCATTTGTACAAATATACCAGTTTGTATGAAAATACCAATTTTTTAACTCTTGAAGGAGATTATTTAGTCAATTGTTTAAACAGGGTACACTGAGATGATTTTACTACTAATGGCTTTTTAAACTCTCTTTATCCAGAAAGCAAAAAATATTACTGAATTCTCATTCTGTATTGAGATTTTGTAGCTCACATATTCACTTTATTAATATACTGTGCTTTTATACTAATCAGCCTTTTATTCAACCAAAATTATAAATTAAGTGCCCACAACAAACTATATATGGTGTGCTCTGAACACTTACCTCACACTAATAACTTAAATTATTATCATTTTTTAAATTAAGCTGTTTGCTCTGACATAGTCAGAAAACCAGAACTTCCCTATGAGACATGATTTTAGATTTCAAGTAGCCTAGTGTTTTCAGTTAAAAAACAAAAAACAAAAAAACTGCCCTAGCTGAAAAATCCTCCGGAGTGGGATAAATCTGAACAGGAAACAACTCTCAAAACTACTCATCCTCTTTTGGTTTCTCCTTTATGATTTGCTGTCAATTCCCTCTCAACTAAAACCATTTGAAATTTAAGGGCGCCTGGGTGGCTCAGTTGGTTAAGCGACTGCCTTCGGCTCAGGTCATGATCCTGGAGTCCCGGGATCGAGTCCTGCATCGGGGTCCCCACTCAGCGGTGAGTCTGCTTCTCCCTCTGACCCTTCCCCCTCTCATGTGCTTTCTCTCTCTCTCTCATTCTCGCTCTCTCAAATAAATAAATAAAATCTTCAAAAAAAAAATAAATAAAACCACTTGAAATTTAAGACTCCGGACTCAATTTGTCTCAAAAACTCCAGACTTGATGTACGACTACTTACTCAACATCTCCACCAGGAGTCTAATAGGAATCTCAAAACATGGGCAAAAACAAAGTCTTGATACCAAAGCAAACCAAATGAAAATTTGAGATGGTCTCTCTCTTTTCAGTTTAAGTGTGACGGCTTTTTCAGTGTTCTGGGCCAACGTCTTAACTCTACCTTTGACTGCATTCTTTTGCTCACACAGTATGTTTAATTCATTATTGAATCCTGTCAAAATCTATCTCAAATCTAACTACCTCTCACCACCTGACTCCAAGTCCCAAAGTCTCTCATGTGGACTACAGATGTTTCATTAGACATTTTCATTCCTCACTGGCTTCAATCCTCATCTTCTTGTGTCTACTTTCTAGGCAGCAGCATGATTATCTTGAAACCCAATTCATATCATGTCATTCTGCTCGAAACCCTCCACAGCTTTTACATCTTACTCAGAATAAAATTCCAATCCCATACCTTGATCCACTGACTGTGAGGCCCCATATATTATATGACCTCTGTTTCCCTCTCTGATACCATCTCCTCCCCCTGGCTCACTCTTTCTGAAACACAAATATCCCTCGCATAGAAAAACCATATTCCCAACTTAGGACATTTACATCTGCCGTATCATCTGACAACATAGCTTCTCCCTCAAAGAGCCATATGGTTAATTCATCCCTCATTACACTTGGGTTTTTGCTCAAATGTCACCTTGTTCAAAAAGCCTTCTTGACCAATCTAAACACAACATTTAACCAAGACCCCCTTCACTGATTAACATCCTACCTGCTTTCTATCCAAAATTCTTATCACAAACAGATACATTATATACATACTTGTTGTGGGCATATCTTTCATCTCTCCAACAGAATATGAGCTACCTAAAAGTGGAGGATGTTTCTGTTTTGTTCACTGCTATAGTTCTGACTTCTCTGACTGTGCCTGGCCCAGAGCAGGTATTCAATAACTTCTTAATTAATTAGTAATTAATTTTTCTTCTTTTCCTTTAACATTGTCATATAGCTTGTTCCATGGATTCTTAACAAAGAAGAACCGTAATAATTCTTTATGTCTGATTTTTTCCACACCCCTTGTTTAGGATGTAGTATTACATTTCTGTTTTAAGATACTCATTGTGAGATAATAGAGGTATGGAATAAAAGATGAAATATCCTGCTTAGTTACATGTTTGTAAAATTCCAGGGATAAACTGACTACCAGGAAGGGAACTTATGGAAATGACAATGATAAGGAGGAAGGCGATATGTTTTCTTTGGTCAAAATTCTCCTCTACCTAAGCCTGAATGAGATCTTAGAGTGCTAGAATCTAGACGAGGCTGAATCCTCCTTCCAGCCTCCTTACAAGTGATCATCCCTTTTACCTCCAAAGGCAAGAAACTCATGGAAGTGCAAGGCCATGGATGTTCTTTTTTTTTTAAATTTTTTATTGTTATGTTAATCACCATATATTACATCATTTGTTTTGGTGTAGTGTTCCATGATTCATTGTTTGTTCATAACACCCAGGGCTCCATGCAGAATGTGCCCTCTTTAATACCCATCACCAGGCTAACACATCCCCCCACCCCCCTCCCCTCTAGAACCCTCAGTTTGTTTTTCAGAGTCCATCGTCTCTCCTGGTTCGTCTCCCCCTCTGACTTACTCCCCTTCATTCTTCCTCTCCTGCTATCTTCTTCTTTTTCTTTTTTCTTAAAATATGTTGCATTATTTGTTTCAGAAGTACAGATCAAGGATGTTCTGGATGTTCTAAGTCAGAAACTTCTCCCAAGTAAGCTCTGCCTTCTGGAGTACCTTTTAGCACATTATGAGGTTATACTCTATTTGTCACTAGAGATTTTTTCCTGCCCAGTTCCCCAAAATCTACCTTCCAGATCCTCTGTCAGTCTTGACCCTTAACCAAGTGTCAAAACTGTCAGCATTTCTGAAGCTCAACAACAGGCCCTTCTCTCTCCGCCCAGCCTCAAGGTCTTGCAGCAATGTTGTCAGGCTTTCTGTAACTGTGACTCAGCTCCTAGATCACAGGAAAGAGACACTGGTGTCTGAGAACCTCCTGGGAGAGACTCTTTTGTCATGAATGTACAGGGTTAGATTATGTGAGGCTTGTCAGTGCCAGTGGTTAGTAATCCCAGGCACAGTTCAAAGAATGAGGAGCCAGCTACTTGGACATGAGCATTCTTAACTCTCTCTAACCAGTTCTGGAATCCACAATGACACTTAAATAGCTTTATGACTAAGTCTCTTCCATTTACTACCCTGTGACCTTGGTGAGGTCTTATTAACCCTCTCAAAGCCTCAACTTCCTCAGCTTTCATTGCAAATTATGAGTACTTAATTTATTGAGTTGATGTTAGTATTAAATAATTATACTTCTTGCTCATAATAGTCACTCAGTATGGCATGGGGAAAATAGTATCCAGATTTACCTTCTAGTATTCTTTGCTATTGGTTCAGTGAAAGTTCCCACTTAAAACTAACTAAAAGTTAAGATTTGTCAGAAATTGTAAAAAAAAATTGAATTATCGATCATTCAGATAGAATTTTTATATTTTGCAAATATATTGTTCTATTAAAAGGTAATCAAGTACTTGAGGACATTCCTCTTAATAAATATATCATAATCACAAAAGACATTTTATTCAATTATTTAGACAGTTTGATAACTTTCATTTACATTTATCCTCTCTTGGCATTATTAACAACATTTACTCTCCATGGTAACACTGGGTCTCTCAGGTATAATAAGGTTGGATTTTTGCAGACATGGGATGGTCCTGTCAATGTGTTACAGAAAATCATAAAAGTAAAGTCTTCTCCAGTTCTGCAGCACAATGACTCAAATTCATAGGTTTTCAAAGTTTGATGTTCAGTCTTTTGGGGGACCCTGAGACTTGTTCAGGGATTTCTGACGTCAAAACTAGGGTACCGTTTTTGGCAATGGTGTGAAATTTCCAGTGTGTGAAAGTGGATCAAGACTTCAACATCAAACTGTATTCATAGTCACTGTATTCTTCTCTGTCACATCAGTTTCATTGAGGAATATTCTTCAGGAAGTGCTAGGGATTATTGATTTTGTTAAACCTCCACCCTTGGCAATATGCCTAGTTAGCATTCTGTGTGATGAAATGAGAAGTATGCATAAAGCACCTTTACTGCATACCAAAGTATGATAGCTCTCTCAAGGAAAAGCTTTTGTATGATTATTTGAGTTGAAAACTGAACCAGCTGCTGTTTTCATGGAACACCACTTTTACTGGAAAGAATGAGTAAAAGTCAAACTATGGTTATTCGAACGTGAGTATTAGGCAAACATTTTCCTGAAAATAAGTGAAGTGAGACTGTCACTTCACAACAAACAACTAAGATTATTTGTTGCCAATGATAACATTTGCACTTTCAAATGAAACTGTATATCCATTTGCAATTTGTAAAATGTTTATCTGCCCCCAAGAGCTTGACAGCTTACCAATACTTTCATCAGGACTTTCCTGATGAAATTGGTGGTATTAACCAAGATGAGTTGTCAGTATTGTGGAATGACATGTACCATCTCTTTAAGAAGATCTACATAACTTGGTGATCTTAGTTACCTACATAACCACCGTATTTCCCATCATGGCTGTGCCAATTTACATTCCCACCAACAGTGTGTCAGGGTTCTTTTTCTCCAATTTCTGGCCTAATTGCTGGGGTTAAGACTTCCAGTAGTATGTTAAATAGAAGCAATGAGAGTGGGCATTCGTGTCTTGTTCCTGAATTAAAGGAAAAGTTTTCAACCTTTCACTATTGAGTATGATGTTCACTCTGGGCTTGTCGTTTATGGTCCTTACCATGTTAAGGTACATTCTTACTATACATAATTTGTTGAGAGGTTTTTTTTTTTTTTTATCATGAAGGAGTGTTGAATTTTGCCAAATTTTTTTTGCATCTATTCAGATGATCATAAGATTTTTATCCTTCATTTTGCTAATGTGGTGGCCACATTTATGGATTTGTATATGTTGAATTATCCTTGCATCCCACAGATAAATCTTAGTTGCTCATAGTATATGACCATTTTAATGCGCTGTTGAATTTGGTTTGCTAGTATTTTATTGAGGATTTTTGCATTTATGTCTTTTCTGTTTTTTCTTGAAGGTGGTAATCTTATCCCTGTTCTACCTAGACGAGAAAAAAAATTAAGACATGTCCTAGTCCTCCAGTATAAATCAATATATCAGCTTTTTGCTGTAAAGTTTGATTATAAAATACCTAATCAAGAACATCTTGAGCCCAGAAGAACATCCTATTTCTACCCCATAGAATTGATTTATGCACCTAGTCATAGGCTGTCGAGTTGAAAAATGTCAGGAATTCTCCGCAGAGGCAAGGCCTGTCCCAGGATGCTAACCCATAGGAGGATGCTAGAGAAAAGGATGTCTGAAGCCTGAGCCTTGGCCAGGACCCAGAAAAGAGAAAAGGCTGGATTTTACAGGAGCAGTGACCTCTTTTCCCCAAATCACCAATCAGATAAATCACCCGTCTCTCATGGGTAAGGATGAGTGAGGGAAATGGAGAGAAGGCACACTTTCCCCCTGCAAAATTCCAACATGATAGAAGTTCTTTTATGAGCTGCTGCAGAAAAGCAAGCCCACAGAAAGAAAGATGTTTACCATAATATCGTCCAGAGTCTGTCTATGGACAAATGATTTTTTTCACTGCTCTTGCCAGAATATACCTTTAATTTAGTGTTCTGTTTATTTCATTCAACATTGATTGTATTACTATCTTTTCATGGTTCTGCTTAGTCTCCATAATCATAATTTTATCACCTAATATTATCCATTAAAAATGAGACATATTTTACTTAAATATTCTCTTACAACTGTACATTTTAGTTGTTTCCCATTTTCAATTTGGTGATGATCTTCTTGTATATAGCCCATTTCCTACTTTTAAATTTTCTTTGCTACATTTACATAAATGGGATTACTGACTATTTTTATAGTACTTCATATGTTTTACCAAACTGCTATCTAATGGATGATGCACAAATGCCAGACTTTGGCCTAAACATCACAAGGTAAAGGACTTCAAATTTGAAAATGATGGTTTTTCAAGACTTTTTAAATCCCCTTTCTACCTCGTAAATATTTTACACCTTTCCTTCTCTTATCTTCCTCCTCCCACTGACAAGTTTGCCAAAGCTCTAAAACAGATGACATCCCTTAGCTTTTATGGAGTTGAATAAAGCTGAAAACCCAAGGCCAAAGTCAAGGAACTTTCCAGAGAAAGAGACATGAACATCACTCTGAATCTGCTCAGAAGCCCCCACTTTCCTCTTTTCCTCTCCTGCCTCACTGCCTAACAAATCCTTTTGATTTGAGGACGTGCTTCTTGCTTGCTTAGAACGTCAAAATTTCTGACTGGACTCTGATTGTAGGTATCAAGGTTCTTGGACAAGTCCTGGTTCTATCTGTAAATCTTTTAATTATCTCCCAATGTAGCTCTATTGTTTTTGTACCTGTAGAATGAGAGTTAGATGTTAATACCATCCACAAAATCAAAGATCTCAATCTCAGTAGTTTGGTCAACTTGCCCTTCGTATATTTTCCATCAAGACATTTGTATCTGCTTTTCAGATTCCCAGCACTGACAAGTCACCTGATTTCCTAACTGGTTTTCAATTATTTTCCTTTAAAGATCATCCAATTATTTTTATTATTATTATTCCTGATAGAGAAATACATCTCCTATAATTATCTTGTTGGTCTTTAGAGATCCTCTGCAGGTCAGGATAGCATTTGGGGGTTTTTCTGACATGACTAACTGTTTAATATCTCTTTGTCTGTCTCAAATTTCTCATTCATTCTAGTTTGATAATATCCACATTAAAATGATCTATTCAAATCCTGCAACCTATATACATATATTAACTTTTTCTGATTCAAAAATTCATAGAGTCATAATTTTTTTTCCCATGAATGTAGATGGAAGTTTCAGTATATATGAGATCTCAATATGTACCAGGAAGGTGAATTTGCTGGGAATTCAGTGTTATTAGAGCGAATAAATTTCATTACTAAAATTAAAAATGAAAGGATTTTGTTGTAACTGTGCTGAAATTTGCCCTACATTTCTCTGTAGTCCTTTCAGGAGCTAGCATAAAGTGCTCTGCATAGGGTAAGCACTTAAATAACGTCCCCTTAGTGGGCCATAGAGATACTTTATCATTATATACTTGGATTATTATTAATAAAATTGCTTCAATTATCTTTTGCTCACATTGTTACTAAAGTTTAAAATTTATAAAATAATAGTAATGGAAGCATCTCATGTCGGGTTTCTGGCTCTCTGCTGAGGACTTAGCAGGCAACAGCTGCTGACAGTGAGTCTAGGGACTACTGAGCTCTCTTGTCCACTCCACTTCACCCCCCCTTAAATGCAGGAACAGCTGCATGAAACAAGTCTGCAGCCATTTGTGTTCTGATCTGTGAATTCCTTAGCCACACCTTAGTCTCCACCTTTGTTCTGACACCTTGAACTTAAAACCTTATTTTTGGACTGCCTAATTGGCTCTTTATAGAAATTCTCAAGGTACTTTCAAGTACTTAATATACACACACACACACACTCTCTCTCTCTCTCTCTCTCTCTCTCTCTCTCTCTCTCCTGGCAATTACCGTAACTGCTTGCTATGGTATCCTTTTCATTTTTCTAGTGAGTTGGTCTTTTTAACTAGTAAAACAATACTGCTTTTCAGTCTAAAGAGATATCCAGGAGATGTATTATTCCACAAATCCTCCATTCCTCGGTTATATAACTTGCTGTTCTCTTCTGTGGCTCCTGATAACAATAACCAATGACAATAACCGTGGTAACCCCAGCAGTAGCCAATCTCCTTCTTTCTCTGTGGTCCAACCAAATGCTGACCACTTTTTCTTGCTTGTTAATAATTGGAGGAACAATGTGGATAAGCACTCAGGGATTTTTTTTGAGTGGCAGCCTTATTATTCTGCAGAAACTACAAAACAAACCCAATCAATGAACATGGTTAAAGTATTTCACAACACTTTCTTCCCCCTTAATTCTCAATCTAGTCGGTCACTAAGTCATGCTTTTTTTCTTCTCATAAATATACCTCAAACCATCTTTTTTTTCCCATTTCTCTGCCACTACCTTAGTCTAAGCCACTGAACTATTTAAATACCTCCAAATATGTGACCCCTCACCCGTCTGTTCCCACCTCCTTTGCCAATCCCCTTAGATCAGTCCCTCCCTCTTACCATGTACTGCTTGACATTGTAGGAGGCTGACCCTTGCAGATCGTGATAACTAGGCTACCTGTCAGCCGTCTTCCTACTGGTTCTGCCAATGGGAGATAGTGGCAGGAGACTGAAGGATGAAAGAAGGGAGAAACCAGCTATTTCTCTCTTCCTTCTCTACCATGGGCAGCCTCTCTGGCACTGTCTCTCTTCTGTGATTTAGTTCCCATTTCGCATGGTTCCAGCTTCTGCCAGGAGACCCTGGACCCTAGGCACCGGTTTAACTAACACCTCCTTCCTTGGTCCTTTCAGCTTTGGCGTGTTAGAGACTTCCAGCTGTTGCTAACTCTGGGTTACCTTGTTGTCATCCGCTGACTTTAAAAATTTTTTTTAATTATTATTATTTTTTTAGAGAGAGAGAGTGCATGAGCAGGGAGGGGCAGAGAGAAAGAGTCAATCTTAAGCAGGCTCCATGCCCAGCACACATGGGACTCCATCTCACAACCCTGACATCATGACCTAGCCAAAATCAAGAGCCTGTTGACTTTTAATCCACTCCATCAACTGTCAACCGTCAGCAGACTCTTCCCAGACTCGACCTGTCAGGAGAGAAAGCTGACAACTATAACCAAGGAATTTTAGGGTCTAGCACTGTTGTCCTACTTTTTAACTCCAGTGGCACAAAGTAACAAAGCTATTATCATGATATACATCAAGAGCCAAGACTACAAACCCACCCCTGAAACTGAATAAAGTCACCAGTTAGAAGGAAAAATCATCAACAACATACCAAAAAAAAAAAATCAAAACCTGACTTTGAACTGTTTACTCCCCACATAGACCGCTAATGATTGTTTATCATGTGGATTCTCTCTGGCATTTAACTCTTTCTTTTTGAATATGATGACTGGTGGGAGCATCTGCATCTGGCTAGACAGACTACATGAAGGTAGATGCAGATGCAGCAGTACACCAATGGTGTTAAAATGAAAGTCTCTGGTGAGCAGGGTCTTTTTTGTTCTGTTGTTTGTACAATTACTGAGCAAAGAGTACCAGTATGGGCTTCATCTTTAATTGCCAGATTCCTCTGCAGTGCACACAATTACCTTTCTGCAACCTTAGCAGTTTCTCAGCAATGCTGGTGGTCAAAAAACCCTGTAACATTCAAACACTTCAGACCACTGCATAATTTTAAAATGTACACACTTTTATATTTATATCCCATGGAAATCATACTTTGAAACTGGCTAGGTCTTCTTTCCTCACAGACTTAATTTCTTATAAACTCATTGCAACGAAACTGGAGAGAAGCAAAAAGGCCTGAAACTATATTCAGTCAGATGCCATGTAATGTTTATAGTTTAATAATTATGAACAGGAAACATCATGGTCTCCTTCCACTGGGGTTCTGACTACATGACTACCTATCTTCAAGCTGAGTTTTTCAGAAAAATGAATATATAAATATTTGGAAGACACAGTCCAGTCCTTAAGAAGTTCAAAATTAGACAGTTTCACAAATGATGATGCCCAATTATTTTTTTGAATAAAGTTACACAAGAAACACAAGAAATGTGTTATGCGGGTGCAAATAATTGGAAGAGATCACATCTTGTTAGAAAATTTAGAAAAGACTTCATGGAGGAGCCTTGAAAGATAATTATGGTTTCATCATGAAAAGATAAAAACAGCAAGAGCAAAGACATCCCAGGAATGTCAAAGGTATTTGTGGGGAGCACAGAATAGTCTATTGTCTGAGACTTCTCCTGAGTAAAGGTATCCAGTAGCTAAAAGTGAGAAAGGGGTTGGGACCATTTTGTGAAAGTTTAGAACATCAGAATGAACAATGTACATCTTATCTGATAGCCAATAAAGAAATTTGCAAGGCAAGATAGCAGTGTTTATTATTGTATTTTTGTATTTGCCTTTTACTTTGCTACCTAGGTTCAAATTCTAGAATATTTAGACATGAAATATAGCAACACTCAAAATCCAAGAATAAGATCTAGCCAGTTCTTTTACTTAAAATATGAACATCTGGATTATTGCTTGAAGATTTAAGCAAATGGTGCTTTTTGTGCTTTAAATTTTGGGGGCACAAAAATAAATATATTTATGCCTGTATGTTTGCATATTTATTTAGTTTCATTACAAGCCATAAGACATGTCAGAATAGCTCAAGTCACATTCTCCTGCCTCTTGTAAACATAAAGAGTTTTAGTTCAATTCACTTGATAGAGAATTGGGAAATTCCTGTCTTTTTATGGAACATCAAGGAAGAAAAGATTGTGTTCTATATTATGTGTTAGAACATTCGGGGAAGATAAATACCTATTTTTTAAATCAGCAATTGAAAATTTTATGAGGAGTATCATAAATCCAGCTGCTATAGTGAATCCCTGTGGAAACGGTCGATCATTTATAAACAACTGCTTTGCCAAAAACCAATACAGCATTTGCTGACCCACATTTGCCAAGACACTGCCCACGGTAACAATCTTTTCTTCATTCTACTTTCCTCCCTCCTTCCAATCATTAAAGTAAAACAAATCTATTTTCCTTCTTGTCTCTCTCTTCCCTTGCTAATCTTACCAAGGATTGGCAGTTATTGTTAATTTTTCCAACAACTAACATTTGATTATTTTTGGAATCTTCTCTCCAGTATAACTGTTTCTTATTTCATTGATCTCTGTATTCTCTTTTGTTCTACTTCATTTGGATTTGTTATTTTTTAAGAAAAAACAACTTCTCGGGGTGCCAGGGTGGCTCAGTTGGTTAAGCAGCTGCCTTCGGCTTGGGTCATGACCCCAGGGTCCTGGGATCGAGCCCCACATCCGGCTCCCTGCTCAGCAGGGAGTCTGCTTCTCCCTCTCCCTCTGCCTGCCACTCCCCCTGCTTGTGCTCTCTCTCTCTGTCAAATAAATAAATAAAATAAAATAAAAAAAGATAAACAACTTCTTAAGATAGATGAGTTAGGGTTCATTGATTTCCTGCTTTACTTCTTTTCTAATACATAAATTTAAAGATAAAAACATCCCTCTAAGCACAGCTTTCCCTGAATCATCTAGGTTTTGAAACATAGTATTTTTGTTATCATTCAGTTACATGTATGTTGTAACAACCATTTTTATTTTATTGCTCCATGGGTTAATTTGAAGCTCTTTTTTTTGAGACCCATTATAACAAAAGTTTAATTGAGAAAAAAAGTGTATAGGACACTATTTTTTTTAAAGATTTTATTTATTTATTTGAGAGAGAGAGAATGAGAGATAGAGAGCACGAGAGGGAAGAGGGTCAAAGGGAGAAGCAGACTCCCTGCTGAGCAGGGAGCCCGATGTGGGACTCGATCCCGGGACTCCAGGATCATGACCTGAGCCGAAGGCAGTCGCTTAACCAACTGAGCCACCCAGGCGCCCTTATAGGACACTATTGTAACCTATAGTTACCATGCTATGCTTTAGATTTTCAGAAGGTGGTCATCCTGTATAACAGAAACTTTGTGCCCTTGACCAATGTCTCCCATTCCAGCTCCACCTTGTCTATCTCTAAGTATCATTCCTCTCTTTCTTCTGTAAATTTGGCTTTTTTAGATTCCACACACAAGTGAGATCATACAGTATTTGTCTTTCTGTGTCTGGCTTATTTAGCATAATGTACTCCAGGTCTATCCACGTGGTTGCAAATAGCAAGATTTCCTTCTTTTTTTTTAGACTAAGCAGTATTTCCTCATACGTATATACCACATTCTCATTATCCATTCATCTGTCAATGGACACTTGGGTTGTTTCCACATCTGGTTATTGTGAATAGTGCTCCTGCAGGAACGCAGCTATCTCTTTAAGATCCTGATTGATTATTTTGAATAAAAACTCAAAAGTAAAATTGCTGGATCACGTGGTAGGTAGTTCTATTTTTAATGTTTTGAAATACTGTTCTCCATAATAGCCTTACCATGAAGTTCATTTTTAATTTTAAAAAATGTGACAATTTTTGTTTTAGCTATCTCCCTTTTAAATCATTAATTTTTATTTTAACTGCATTTTGGTCAAAGGACATACACTGTAATGTCAGTCCATAGAAATTTGCTGAGATTTACTTTATGATATAGAATATGATCAGTTATTATAAATGTTCTTTTGGTGATTAAAAAGAATGCACCTTTTGAAGTTTGGAGTATAGTATTTTATGCATGTTAATTAGATCAAGTTTTTATCTATATTTTTCAAGTATTCATAGAGGAATTTTTAGCATTTTGTTAAATAGTTTTTATTTTATCTTATGTAGTTTGAGTTTGTGTTTTTAGTACAATGTGTGTAACTTGCATATGAACGTAAATTTATTATATCTTCTTTGTGAATTAAATCTTTAATCATTTTGAAGTGACTATTTCTATCTCTAAAAATGTTTTATTTTTTTGCCTTGCAAATCTGCTTGTCTGATATCACAATACCTACATCAACTTTCTTTTGGTTAATATTTGCACGGTATATGTTTTCCATCCTTCGACTTTCATTCTTTCTATATCCTTATGTTTTGTGTCTCTTGTAAACAGTAAAAAGTTTTATTTATCCAGTTTAATAGGCATTCTCTTCTAGCTGTGATTTAGACTCCAATTAGGTTTAATTTAAATATAATTTTGCTTGTTATATCTGCCAAAGATTTTGGGTCTTTCAATATGATTGTCATTTTATGTAATTTTAATTTTTTCCTTATATGTCATTCTAATATCATTCTATTCATAAAGGTTCTGTCTATTTAGTGTGGATTAAATTTTTTTCAACATAAAATGATGATTTTGATCCAGTATAATTCTTTTTGCTTCGAATTGTCATCATTTTTATTATTATTATCACCTTCCACCTCCCCTTTCTCTTGTTTGCCTTTGTCTGATTTATTTATTATAATTTTCATCCTTTAATTTTTAACCTTTGTATAACATTTTGCTGTAAGTTGGTCTCTTGCATAGTTAGACTTTATTTTATTTTTAAGTCTTTGTTTTTTCGTAAGGAATCTAACCTACTTATATTTTTTATTCTTGCAAAAGCACAATATTTCTGCATAATGCTAAATTATCAATGGACTAGGAAAAGTAATAAATGTTCTCAAATATCACCTGCTCCTTTCAAAATGGGAAAGGCTAAATTACTTGATATATAAGGATAAGTGCTATCTTATACACAATAATATTTCTATATATTCGCATAGTAATTCATAATTTATAATGTATTTGTGTAAACATATTAATCATTATATAGAAAGCATCCAGCAAAATGTTTGCTACATAAAACATGTTAATACATTTTGTATTAGCCAACTTCTTGTAACATTGCTTTGAGTCATATTGTAAGTTCTTCCCAAAATCTTGTGAAGTAAGCAGGACACATCTTCTTATCTGATTATTTAGAAGAAACTGGTCACAAAAATGGCATGATTTGTACAGGAATGCACATCTTTTAATAAGGAGGATTGGATTCAAACCCAATTCCAAAAATTTCAAGTACATCGCTTTGACCTTGAACTCTAAGTTTCAGCTTCATTTTTGTAGTTTTTATTAATGCATTCTTTCTCATCTAGATGTCATTGCATAACAATATGCTGATCTAGTGTCATCATTCAAATAAAAAAAATGATCTTTTCAATAACACTGTCTACTGTTAAGAGGCCCAGATAAAACACATACTGTTTGTTAAACTTCTATGAAGATAGATAAAATTAAGCTATATTATTTTCTCGTTTTTATCCCTCTCAATTGAATGATTCTGCTGTATTCTGACATGTATAGAAGAGTGGCAATGAGTTCATAGAAGTCAGATGTCATTTTCTGAAAAAAGGACTTTCCTGACCTGCAGACTTGGGCATTTTAGGGGGGTGACTGACATCAGCCAGCTTATTCCATAGGGTTGGACAGGAGCTGGGCTTGGCTTTTCTGAAAGGATAGTAACAAGGTGGCAAGTTTACTAAGACACAGAAAGGATTTCCTAATTCCATTTAGTATAATTTTTATGGATGAGACATGCACAAAATCATTTTCTAAAAGTGATGAGGTAGAGAAAATTCTCAGTGTTATGGGTTTCAGCTAACTTCAGTACTACTCTTATGTTGAACATTATAAACAAGCAGATGTTTTGGTTGGAATATTTAATTACTGAAATGCATTGAAAGCCTCTTCCTTTTTAGTTTAGTGCTATTTTAAAAACCCAACTTCTCTGTGACAACTGGTCAGATATATGGAGAAAGAAATCTTAGCTATAAAAAGGATGGCAGAACTGGAAAATTTCAATGCATCATAATTGTTGCTAATTCTGAGTGCATGGTGCTTATAGCTCTGTTCTAAAAGTATTTTCTCAAAGGTCCTTGAGAAAAATGCTAATAGGTGTTCTTATAAAACAATGATGAGAGAAATACTTTCCTTTTATAATTTAATTTTATACCATATTAAAAAATAACAAAGATATTTTGTATCTTTTTTTCTTTTTTTAGGGAGAGAGGAAACAGGGGGTGGGGTGCAGAGGGAGAGGGAGAGAGAGAGAATCTTAAGGAGGCTCCACACTCAGCCTGTCACTGGGCTCAATCTCACAAACCTGAGATCATGACCTGAGCAGGAATCAAGAGTCGGATGCTCAACAAACTGAGCCACCCAGGTGCCCCTGTATTCTTTTAGTATTAGAAAATGCAATGTCTTTTATGTTTATGTTGAATACCTACATTATACAAAAATAGATTCTGTGGAGAAAACTTAAAAAAATCTTGAGGTTCTCAAACTGTGACCAAATAGAATAAGCAAAAATCAGATTTCCCCAAATTCAAATTAAACAACCAGAGACTTTGTTTTTAAAAAAAAGGATGATGCCCAGGGGGTGGGGGTGGGGGGTGGGGGAGGGTGGTGGGGATAGTGATGGTCTTTCCAAGATATTAGTATTGACAATGTTTGAAAAAAACTTAATTCAAGTCTATTAGCTTATTGCTAAGTACTTCATTTTTTTTCCTCTTTACTATGACGGATATGCTATACTCTATACTATGACGGGAAATAGGACTTTCATATTGAGTGGTACTTAAATAAATATAAAATAATTTGAATTCTCTATTTTCCTTTGTTATAAGGTTGAAGGGAACACATTTGAAAATAAATTTTTATCATTTATTCTAATAATTCGGTTGTGAAATCATTTTTAGTGTCTACTGATTTCAAAGGATTTATTCTAACTCCTGATTCTCTGTTGGGTTTCTATCAATACACTATAGCATTAAAAGTATTTTTGTGGTCTGCTAAGTTAGGAAAATGTACCTAAAATGTTGGGAAGCATTTATATAGGAAAGAAAGAAAAAAAAAAGTACATATATGTTTATGTATACACACACACACACACACACACACACACTTTGGGTTGAGACAGTCCTAGACTTTAATTTTAGTTCTGCTATCTATGACTTTGGGCAAATATATTAGCTTACACAAGGACCGTTATTATTGCAAGGAACACAAAGATGCTACAAGTGGGAGCACTGCCATGGACTTTCAGTACTGGAAGGAACATCAAGACAACTCTTTCAATACTTTGATACTGAAAAATTTTTTATAACATCTACACTTCAAGCAATATTGCTTGAAGTTCACTGATAGACCAAGCATCTACCAACTGAAAGAGGTATAAAGAAGAAAATATCTATGTGTCACAGAGTAAGATAGTTATTCAATGTATTATCATATTATTCAACTTTCACAAAAATGATAATATATTATTATTATTATGGCTTTAGGCTCAAGAACACTAGATGACTTGACCTAAATCATAAAAGTGAGAGAGTGAATATATAAAGGGACAATATCCAGACCATATATAAAAACTGGCCTCCTGGTCCACAAGCTGCAGGAACTTGCCCAGGAAATCGACATCTTATCTACAATAAATAGCCCAGAAAGCCAGCCTGCTACAATGGAGACTTGTAGGAAGCCAGATTTTTATCTCTAGTAATAATCCAGGAAGCTAAACAATAACTCCTCTAATAATTGACCCCAAGTGACCAAGACTCCATATTAATTGACAACTTCCTTAATTTTTCCCACTTCTACCTTTCAACCAACCAGAGAAAGTCAAATATGCACCCCTAACCAATCACATAGGATGGCTTGCTTCTAGTTAGCTCACTTACAGCTTCCACAGGCCAATAACCTACAATCATGGTACACCTGAAACCTTCCATTTTTTCCACCACAAAGTTTTCCCACTCTGCATGCCTTTGAGTCTCTATCAGAATGCAAGTGATTGACTTGCATGGTGGTTGACTCATTGACTCCCTTACTATAGCAAAGTCTCAGTAAATAGGTTTTGCTTTTCTTATTTAGTTGCTCTTCATTTATTTGCACAAGAGTTAATAAAAAGTAGGATTTAAGAAATTATTGCATGTGTACTATAGGCTACATGTGTAAGAACATTCGTTGTGACATAGTTTATAATAGACAAATGTCCATCAATAAAAAACAAATAAATTGTGGTAGAGTTATACATTGGAAAACCTTACAATAATGAAAAATGAACAAACTACAACTATAGACAGCAACATGGATGACTCTTTCTTTCAGGGAACAGGTATTTGTGATTATTAGGAAGACACATATAGGGGATTACAGCATGCCAGCATCTGCAATATATTGACTTGGCCGGAGGTTTCATGAGACTTCCTTCATTCGTAATCCAGACTCCTTGGCTAGAACATATTCCATTCCTAGGATAAAATTCACAATAATTTATTAAACTTGCAGTTTGGGTGCAAAAGGTATGGGACATTCCAACTACTGGGAGATAGGTTCTTGTTTTATGCTGAGAAAAAAAATTTTTCCTAGGAGCACCAACTCCCTTTAAATTCTACTCCTAAATTCCCATCTCAAACCAAATTTGTGCATTTCCCACAGCCAGAGCTTTTTGCTCCACAGCTGTTGGGAAAGAATGATCACTTAGCAAACTTGCTCTGGAACTCAACTGGATTCCTAAAGGAATTCTAACGCATGTATGCAGCAGGCAAGGAGTGAGGAGTCATTTCTTAGACGGTGACTAGGTTTCTCTTTCTTATCTAGGCTCCTTCTTAACTCATCCCATTAGGAATGAGAAAAACAGCTCTGAAATTATATCATAGAATTTCAAAATTCTGTTATATAATTTCCCCCATAAAGACTTATGGGTGAAAGGACAGATGGCTCCTGGTGGGGTTTTGGTGAAGGTTTCATGGAGAGGTCATGCTGACTTGGGCCTTCAAGTCATATGAAGTTCCTTTGTTTAATCATTTTAACATGTCATATGGCCTTTTCTAGCCTTTTTCTTTTCTTTTTTCCCTTTTATTTTGAAATAATTTTAGACTTACAGGAAAGTTGCAAAGATACGGTGGAGATTTCCCACATATCTCCACCCAGCATCCCCTGATGTTAATATATATTGACCAAGCATGTACATACTCTATGTTTACATTTCTGTATCTGTGTGTGTATGAACACCAGGAGTACATGCTGGTATCTTTGATCTGACCACAAGTTTCATTCTAATCTAAAATGGTAAGATTTTGATGGCAGAGGACCTTTCTATATGAATGCAAACAAAAACATAAAGGTTAATAAAACCCTTAACTCTGCTGAAGGCATGGCCAGGTTTTGGGTGGATCTGGTGGCAAGAGGAGAGTCATAGTGTGAAAAGTGTTGCCAATAGATGTACTGATATAAAGTAGAGCCACACAATGAAACCCATATAAAACATTTGTTTCATTTATTATTGAACATGGGGCTCCAACATAAATCTACATCCTAATGAGTACTTCTTGCCTTATTAGGAATTCTGTCTCCATCATGAAGAAATTCTCTCCTCCTCATGTATTTTCCTCGTCTCCCAAGTCTACATTCTTTGAACACTCAGAAATGCAATGATCTTGCTTCCTGAAAGTTAGAATCAGCTACTTTAAGATTCATTTCCTCTCTCATGATCTTGGCAGCATCTGGGATGTTCTCTGCCAAAATTCCAGGCAGCTGTGTAAAGCATGGTGCTTGGGAATGAACAGACATGTGAATTAAGTGTGTGGGTGCTATTGTTTGGTGAAAATTTATAGGTTTCCCTTTTGAGTTTCAGATTTATAAGCAGCAGGAATAATAATGTGCTTGGTATAAGGTTGTAATTTTATTAAAAAATGCACATCTAACACTGCAAAATATTATTATGCTTTTGTATTGTATAAGTGTCTTCTATGACTTATGCAATTATTACGCTTAAGAATATTCACTGATTCTGGTGATTAACTTAATTATACCAGTTTCTTTGTCCCTTTCTGTTGACTCAACACTAACACTTTAAAATCTTGTGAGCTTCCACTCTATTTTGGGCATAAGATAAATACAAAGTTCAATAAGATACAACACATATATGCCTCTTTCATAAAGACATTCATTCTACATCCAACAACTTCTGTCTTCAGCTCTGACAATATAAAGAACTTGGAAGTCATCACTCCTGAACTTACAACAACAACAACAATAACAAAAAGATGGACAAATTGAAAATCAATTATTTTTCCTGGACTCATCAGAAAAGTGAGATCCCAGGAAAACTACCACCCTAGAAAGACAGATAAATTCAGAGAGAAGCAGCTGAGCCACTTACCTGAAGTTGAGGGTACTAAACTAGTAGGAACACTTAAATGATGATTTAAATGAATTGCTAGAGGCTGAGTATAAACTAGCACGAGAATGAGAAAATCCTGGGGGCTGCAGTCTTAGGAAGATTCCCACATTTTTGTAGGTTTTACTTCCAGGGACCGCACCAGGTTCTTAAGTTGAAGATCCAAGCAAGATGCTCTTACGTCTCTGTCAGGGGGAGGAGGGGAAGTATAATCATTGTGAAATATACAAACATTCCCCAGTAACAAAGGCCTGCTCTCAAGGGAAAAAGACTACCAGAACCTTCTAGTTGAGGGAGGTCATTCTTCCCACTCCAGTCCCCTCTAGCCTTCCCGTATCACCTGAGTGGGGGAAAGCTATATCACTGAAGAAACTCTCATGAAGATCACGGCCAGAAACAAAGACCCATTAAAAGACTGAGATTTAAATCATAGGATTATAGAATGTTTCCCTTCCCCCACACTTTACCGCCAACAAATTCCAGCACAATAACAGTGGATTAGAGCTGAAATAGCTACAAGACACAGACTTTCTCTGAGGACGAGTACTTGGGGAAGCCCAAAGTCAAGACAGGAAACAAAACAAGGACAGCACAGGAATTGGAAGCCTCTGGCACTTACAACTGCAACAAGCATTAAAAACAGTCTAATTCCTAGGCAGGCTAACATAAATCCGTACACTAAAGCACTATTTATCTCACTTCCTATTATGTGATACATGATATTCAGCTTTAAACAAAAAATTATAAGATATACCAAAAGGCAAAAAAAAAAAATATATATATATACAAGCTTACAAGCTAAAGAGGCAAAACAAGTATCAGAACCAGACTCCGACGTAATCCAGATGTTGAAAGTATCAAGGAATTTAAAATAATTATGATTAATATGTTAGACTTTAATGGAAAAAGTAGACAACATGAGAAAAACAGATAGGTAAGGTAATCAGAAATATGGAAATTCTAAAAAAGAATCAAAGGTAAATAATAGAAGTCAAAAATGCTGTTACAGAAATGAAGAATGCCCTTGATGGTCCTACCAGAGACTGGACATGGATGAGGAAAGAATCAGTGAGCTTGGAGATAGATCAATAGAAACTTCCCACTCTGAAAAGCAAAGAGAAAAAAAGAAAGAAAGAAAGAATAAAATAACAACCCCAGAACATTCAAGAACTGAGAACAATTTCAAACAGTGTAACCTATGCATAATTGCAATACCTCAAGGAGAAGAGAGATGATGAGTAGTTTATGTCTGAGGAAAGATGTCAAGATCCACTTTGAGGGCATGGAGGAAGCCACAAAGCCTTAATGAAACAGAAACAAAATATAACAGATCAGAAATAGGATAAAGAGATGTGATAAGATTTCTTTTTTTTCAGTCCATTCCAGAATTTGCATTTTTTTTCAGCTGAATGACTGTAGGGGCTGCTACAGTAAGAGTGCCAGACAGGTTGGGCCAAAGCTTTACAGCTTTGTTTGTGCGAACACCTGCCATCTACAGCATTCTGCTCTGTTTCCCCTTGTTTTTCCCTATCAAAGCAACCTTCTCCAGAGACAGGATCATAGCAGGGATGAGGAATAAAAGAAGTTACTGCAACAAATACCTTGTTTGGCCCCTTCTCAAGCACCTTTGACATCCTTTGCATATATAGTACAATCCTTAGTTATACAGTTGAGAGGAAAGCATGAGTTTTTCCAATATTATTATATCCCACATAAAAAATTTCCTTATCCAGATCCCTGGCCTGTCTTTCAAGGCCCACTCGACTAACTTATTATCTAGCATAAATTAAAGGCTTTTTAGCAGCCTTGTTGAGATTGGCTTTTTGGGAGATAAGCCTGGCAGCAGAACAAGCAGGAAATACAAAAGGAATTCCTATGAAGGGGAAGAGGGTCTGAACTAAGACAGTGGTGATGTTGAGGAAGAGTAGACCGATGAGGGAGAGAGGCCGTGGGGCCAGAATGAATGCTGGGCAAAGATAGAGAAGCTTGTAAATGAAATAATATTCCCTGAAAAAGACACATTAGTATTATTGTTTATAGGAAACAAGACTTACAAACACGAGTGGAACAATGATGGGAATCGAGTTTATATTTTAAAGAGTCAGAGAACAGTTTTCCAAAGGTAAGGGCAGCAGGTTATGAAAAGCCACACAGGTTTGATGTATTTGAACCTGATGCCACAGACAGGAAGGAGCCAGTGGAGAGGCTTGAATGACATCAGGCAGCAATTTGAAGGATGAGTGGGAGGAGGGGAGGTTGAAAGTAGAGATAAAAAAGCCTTTGCGGGATCTCAGGCTTGGAGGGAGCAGCACTAAAACCAGGTAGATGGAAAAGGGAAGTTGGAGAAGACTCCAGAGTAATCAAAGGCACACAACAAATACCTGTAGAACTCAGTTTCTCGTCTCTAAAGGAAGAGTGGCAATCTAACTATCACATCGTTACTGCAAAGCTCAGAGCAGCCGTACAGCAGGATAGATGTGAGTACACAGTAGAAACCAGACTTTGTGGATTAAAGTCCCAACTCTGCTACTTACTAGTTGAATATCCTTGTGCAAGCTGCTGATCCTCATGTGCCTCCATTTCCTCATTTGTAGAATGGAACTTAAAACAGTACCTACTCCATAGGCTTGTGAGAAGGTTTATGGAATGTGTATACACAAAGAACTCCATTCAGTGCATAGTAAATGCTACAATTATATATATAGAGAGAGAGCACCTTGCTCAGTACCTAATGCCCTGCTCAATAAATCATATAGCTTATATTTTTAAAATATAATAGTTGGGGAAAAGTATAATAGGTGAGGACTTAAAGGCCACTAGTTCAATTAGAGACTCTGCCTCTAAGACTCCCCTTACAGCATCCTTGTATCACACCTGTCTAGCCTCTGCTTGAACAATTCCAATAGCAAGGAGCTCTGAAAGACATTTCACGGAAAGTGCCCAAACTCCAGGGTAAAATTTGCTCTCTGCCTCAACCTCTCTCCGGCTTCTGGTTAATAACCCTGAGTCATTGCCCAGTTACTCTCATTAGGGATCATAAAACCAAGGCAGACTGCAAAAGGACCCTGCCCTTCCGCCAGTGGTTGCAGCCCTATTTTCTTTAGTCTGTGCTTCTCCTACAGACCGAAAGGATCTGCCTCCTTTTTCCCTGGGCAGGTCTCTTGGACATTGAGTTGGATCCTCTGTCTTCTATCACAACCCTATGAAAAGTGTAGACTTCCATATCCTTGTCTAATTAAGCAACTTCCTGCTGTACTAAGTGGGGATGATATATGTAAAAAGCCTAGAACTTGATAATTAAAATAATTCAACCAATACTTATTGAGCATACACCAAATATTAGGCACTGACTTAGAAGATGAGACTAGGATTAAATCAAATGTCACTCATCTCTTTGGGCAGGGTAACTGGGACGACTGGAGCAGGGCCCTTGACCTGCTGCCAGCATGGAGTGACTCCTCTTTACCTCAAAGGGAGAGCTTCAGATTTTATAGAGCTTGATGCTGCTTTCTGCTACCAGATTGCACAGCCCCTTTATTTTAAGAGATCCTTGATGCTGTACTGAAACTTAATGTGTATTCTTTTTTGTGGAATTTTCCAACTGGACCCATATGTTCTGCCACAGACTGGTCATATTTTCTAGACCTGGGTTACTTCTTAACCCATGCTATTATATTCAATTAATAGCTTTATGCTGAGCTCTGTGTGTTAGGCCCAACGCCATTGTGTGCCACTAAAAATATAGAATTTAATAAGGCATAACCCCTGACTCGTGGGGAAAAGATGCACAACAGATACCCAATGAGTTTGTACAGATGAATGTAAAGTATTGATAAAACACAGAAGATAGAGATGAATTGCCTGAAGGTTTGTCAACAGAAATTGTATTTTCTTCAGACAAGCTCCCAGTCCTGGAGCTCTTGCTCCCTTTCCCCTCCCCCTCCCTGTCCACACGAAGCTGTAGCTGTTTGTGGGTATTAAGTGTTCCTCTACAGGTGCAAAGACGTCATTTTAGGAGTATGTTCCTGATCTTCTTGACTTGCCAGTTAATGTACCATCTGACTCATGGTGCCACAGGTATTTATTGCTCAACAAGCCAGGTGTGATAGCTCTGGCAGATCCAAGTCCCACAGCCATAATAAAAGCTAGAATTTTCATTTAGTAAACAACCTGGTCTGTAATTTTGGTTTTGTTTTCTTACTTGATTGAGCTGTTGCCTAAAAATACAGCCTTTTCAAAGCACGTATTTTACTATAAATTTATTTCTAGAAAGTCTGCCAGCTTAACTGCAAAATGTGGAATACATTTTCCTACGCTATTTTCTTGAAAGTCTAATTAGATGCAGTGTTTCTTAGAATCTTGTAATATCTGCATAGGAGTGAACCTTAAAACGAGCTAATCTGGGCCTCCTATCTGATTCTCGAATCAGCTCTTCATCATTTCTACCACATGGACATCTGGCCTTCCAGTCACTCAACAGTGGGTGGCATGTAACTAGACTTATGATCAGTCCTTACTACTCTCTTTATGAAATGACCTATAACTTATTTTGTGTGTTATGTTTTCTGGATTTTAGAGCAGACGCCTCATCATAGCAATCCTATTATCTTAATGTTGCACAATTTTCAAATTGCTCTCACTTGCATTTACTCATATGATTCCTACATTACTGTGAAGAGGACAGAACTAGTATTATCACCATATCGCCAGGAAAACAGCCACCCAGGTCCCCAGTCCTACTTTATGCATACGACCTCATACTATGATGACTGTCAAAATCTTTTTCAACATACCCACATGACTGTCTCAAGGACTTTTATCATCCCTCAGCTTGTGCTGTTACAGATTCCTCAGGGACAAATGTAT
The DNA here is from genome assembly GCF_003265705.2 of Callorhinus ursinus. Taxonomy (NCBI): domain Eukaryota; kingdom Metazoa; phylum Chordata; class Mammalia; order Carnivora; family Otariidae; genus Callorhinus; species Callorhinus ursinus. The sequence continues at coordinate 67,850,529 of NW_027397063.1, forward strand.
CATGCCCCTATGCTTAAATTAACCTGATGTTCCTTAATGTGGTTTTATGGAATTGACTAGGGAAAAAAAGAATTATATACTCATGCTACTGTGCTTCACCATCATTGTGAGAAAAAGAACACTATAATTTTTCACTTGGGAATACATGTGGATCCTTCAAGCGGTCAAACCTTTTAAAATGTTGCCAGAGTTTAGGCCAGGAGTCACATCAAATAATAGCCACTGTTGGTTTAGTGCCTACTATGTGGCAGTCACCGCGCCAAGTTCTCTGTACACATTACCTACCTTCACAGTGAACTAATGACCACTCTGCATTGAGTGTCATTAATTCTATGTCACAGTTGAAAAAACTAAAGCTTAAACAGTTTGAAGAACTCACCCAATGATGGATAGCAAGGGACTTCAGGTTCTGGGATTTAAACCTAGATTTTTCTAACTTGAAATCTTGAACTCTTAGATGCTGTGTTGGCATTTCTTAAAATGTGCTGTTGAGACCATGTGCCTTGGATTTTCTGAGTTATCTGTCAATAAATCAAAGCTACCGAATGGGAATTTCTGGAGATATGGTCCAGGCATCTTCACTTGGAACACTAAGGTTTGAGAACCATTACAGTCTGCGATCCTCCCTCTCAAACACCTTTATAAAGGGGAGGAAAGGGTGAGGGGAAGCTCTGGCTTCATTGGACATATGAGTGCTGCCACATTGTAATGATTGTGACCAGTGTTTACTGAGTTTATAGCCATCAAAGGGTTTGTACTTGGCTATTTTGACACTGCATAGGATGGCATGAATAAAGCATTTAGAATTGGAAAGCGGAGAGTTTTTGCTGCTTTCCAGCCATGTTTAGAGACAATGAGGATAGATGAAGACTTAAAATCTCAGAACTTTCTGTTTTTTAGAAAGGCTGCACAAGTTTTTAAATAGCATCTCTTCTTCCTATTCCAAAGTCTCTACAAGAATGTTGTTACCATCTTCCTGGGCTACTCCTGCCACAGCACTTTCTCCAAAAATGGGGGAAAGAATGAGTATACCTCACTGAACCATTGAAGAGTGTTTATTGAAAAGAGAGATGCCAGGAGAAGAAAATCGTCATTTGCATTTGTCAGGAAGATATACAATGTAGAGAACACAACCCAAAAACTCTATGAAATGTACAAAAGGAGATGTCTATGGGGTGACACATAGGATGCCACAGTGTCTTCAGGGTTTAGAAATGCATCCAATATTATATATTAGAAGCCTTCATAATTAAATTATCAGTGTGAGTTTACACATCAAGATTGCTTCTTCCTGCCTGACTCTTGTGTGTAGGTTCTGCTTCTTTTAAAAAAAAAATTAAGATTTTATTTATTTATTTGAGAGACAGAGTGAGAGAGAGAGAGAGAGAGAGAGCATGAACGGGGTGAGGGGCAGAAGGAGAAGCAGACTCCCTGCTGAGAAGGGAGCCCGAAGCAGGCTCAATCCCAGGACTAGATCCTGGGATTCTATCCCAGGACTCCGGCATCATGACCTGACCTGAAGGCAGACACTTCACCAGCTGAGCCACCCAGGCGACCCTGTAGGTTCTGCTTCTCCCGTGAGCCCATCTGCCATACTTCTTTGTGACTCCACCAAGCCCTAGTGCAGTGAAATACACCCATTTGGTGTTTTGCTAATGCTGATTATGACAACCCAATTGTACTTTGGGTACAGTGCACTTTTTTTTTTATTATGTTCAGTTAGCCAACGTATAGTACATCATTAGTTTTTGATATAAAGTGGAGAATCTTGATTTTCAAAGTTGAAGTGAAAGTGAGATATTACTTTTCTGTATGAATACATGGATCGATCGATCTATCTATCTATCTATCTATCTATCTATCTATCTATCTATCTGATTAGCCAGTCCAGAGGGCTGCCTCGTGTAGGCAGTATACACCTCATTTTTACTGATGAGAAAACATGGCTCTGAGAAATAAAGGTAAAGTGATAGAGCTAATGCCAGAGTCAAAACAGTAATTTAAGTCACTCCAGACTGAGGGCATTTTTGTCTTCAAGAAACTTCCATGGGAAAAAAAAAATTCTTCAAAGGGGGATGGAAAGTATAAATTACCATTGTTATTGCTGTACACTATTGGTATTATTATGCCTCATGTTGATTTAGCTTCTCTCCTTCTCAAATGCTGATGCCTGTGCCAGGGACTTCATGATAATAAACTGTAAAAGATTTCCTGCTTCTGAATGTTTTGAGATTAAAAGTGCAAAACCTGCTTGCGGGGCTAGGCATTGTTTTCATTTCTTTCCCGTGTTGGGTGGTCTGCTGTGATTCCCAAGACCACCACTATTGCCGAGCTGGAACACTACCTGATGGTGCACTAGAGAATTAGGAACTGTTGTTTTGTCTTCCAAAACAACAGCTGAGCTAGCCAAGCCCAGGTCAACATGCACACACACACACACACACTGGCACACAAACACACACACCTGCATAAAGAGATTAGCCTCCAGATTCAACTCCACCCACTCAATCCTTTCATCAAAAGGAGCTTCCCTCGCCTTTCCAAGACTCCCACTCCCATCTGTAGACATCTAGAAATGTATGCATGCTGATAAATCAAGACACCAGGGACAGGTCTACAAAAGGAACCCCCAATTCAGGGACCCAGATTTCTCAAACAGCAGCCTGAGTATAGGGTCAGGGAATTTACATTTCTCAGGGTAGTTAGTTCTGCTATCTTGAAAATGCAGTTACTCCAGAACTGCATCTACCCCAATTTCTGCCTTTCTGTCCTGAGACTCCTTGTATGCATTAAGCACAAAAAACAATTCCGCCACCCATCATGATACGCTGCCATCTGGCTATTTGGCATGCATCAGGTGTACTCAGCAAATCAGACGCAGGCCTGGAATCTGCCCAGCCTCTGGACTCTAATTTTCATATTTCAGTTTACCGTCTGTGCAGCTCTTTAGAGAAAAGCTCTACCAGTAATTACCCATAGAACTTTTACAGTGTGCCACTTTAAAGCCATGCTTTTGGTAAATCATGTTGTACAGTCCCCAGAGGAGATGCCAAGTTACTGAGGGAGTTAGCCATATTTCAACATTCCAAGTGAGGGAGAACTAACTCAAGATTGGTGGAAGTACCTCTGACATGCTGGTTTTAGACAAACTTAAATTGAAAAAATGCAGTTGTATTTTCACTTCTTTTGTTTGCCCCAGTGAACTTTTGTTCCATTAGAACTGTTCTTTCTTCAGAATCTGGCATCTGCTGTTCAAACCACCCCCTCATGCTCAGACATGTTTATGAACTTTTCTCAGAAAGTTCTGACGTTACCTCTCTGGGAAATTTTGTCAGAAGCTTTTCCATGCAGCCAGACTTTAATGAATTCACAATGACTCTTCTAGCCACCCAGGGCCTCCCTCAGAAGCTGCAGTGACTAGAGTCAAGGTGGTCAATCTCTACCTTTTACAGAGAGAAATGGAGGAACAATAATGATCTTCAAAGATTAGTCTCAAGCTCATTCCTAGGATAACTCTCCTGTGAAAGGTGCAGCTTGGGACCTATATAACCTCACCCTAGGTTCAGAAATTCCCCTGGGAATGGGGAGAAGAGATGAGTAGCCTCAAAAGGTCATAATAGAGGCTAAGGGAAAAGGTAAAGATAGAAAGGATCATAGCGGAGAGCCCTGGTGGCTTAGTCAGTTAAGTGTCTGACTCTTGATTTTGTCTCAAGTCATGATCTCAGGGTTGTGAGATCAAGCCCCGAACTGGGCTTCATTTTGGGCATGGAGCCTGCTTCAGATTCTCTCTCTCCCTTAAAAAAAAAAAAAAAAAAAAAAGGATCATAACAAAGAACAGAAGGGAGTGTTTTGGGAGAAAAGTCAGCAACGAGGGTAGCACTATACAAAAGTGAGTGAGAAAACTCATGCCGTTAAATAGCTATTATGACATAGGTCCTTGGGAAAGCATTTAAAGTGAGCATCGAATCTAATCTAATTTCCATAAGGAAGATTGAGTTGTTTCATATCACCCATCCCCCAAGTCCATTTGTTGAAGTCCTAACCCCCAGTACCTCAGAATGGGACCTCACCTGGAAATAGGGTTCTTGCAGATGTAACTAGTTAAGATGAGGTCTTTTGGGTGGACCCTAATCCAGTACGACTGGTGTTCTTATATAAAGGAGACATTTGGTCCCAGACACCCCAAGAAGGAAGACAACGTGAAGTGACACAGGGAGAGGACAGCTATCTACAAGCTAAGGAGAGAGACTTGGAACAGATCCTTTCTTCATAACCCTCAAAAGAAACCAACCCTCCTGACACCTTGATTTTGGACTTCTTGTCTCCAGAACTATGAGGTGGTTTATCTCTGTTGTTAAACCTGCTATTTGTGGTAGTTTGTTACTGCAAGCCTAGCAAACTAATACAGAAGGTGTAGGGGCCAAGGGCAGGCCAACCCAAGATGAGCCACTTTGGCATGAAGATTATTTTGAGTTAAAAGCAGTCAAAACCCAGCAGATTTGGAAAAAGCTCTTCACCATCCCCACAACTGCCTAAAAAGAATTGAGATAGAGGACCTGCTCATTTTGCCTGACTGTCTTTGGAATTTCCACATCTGTGTGGATTCCTTGTACATGCAAAACTAAATCTGATTTTCTCCTGTTAATCAATTTCATGTCAATTTGATTCTTACTCCAACTAGAAGGACCTTGAAGTGCAGGGAAAATTCTTCCTCCCTTCCTCCCTGTTTACATTTCACACAAGAGGAAAGTAAGGCTTGAAGAGGTTACTCAGGCTCACTCATAAGTCAGTTGGAGCTTGAGCACAGATCTGCTTGAAGCCAAAGTCCAGTACTTTTTCCTGCCACCAAATTAGAGCTTGTTGCTAGAATAAAATATGGCCCCCTTTGAAAAGAACATGATAATTCTGTAGTTTTCAAGCATTTTGTCTGGAGATGCCTTTGTTCAGTGTAATGAAGAAGTTCTGTGCACTAAATCTGCAGTGGGTAACTGATGTCAGCCTCCTCTGACTGTCTCCAGTGACCTCAAGGAGAAATAAAAAACGGGAAGAACTGGAAAACCAGTTAAGCAGACAGAGAAGCAATATTTTTAAAAAATCAGAAGTGACAGAAACATAACGTTATGTTCAGATGACATAAGGGTCTTTCTCCTGCCTATGTGGTGGAACAAATTATTACAATCATAACAAATTAGATCTTGTGATGTGCAAGTATTTGGAAAACTGCTTGTAAACACATATACCCCTTTCCCTTTTCATATGTATAATCCCCTGTAGCTAACAAGCTTCGAAGCTGTTCTTCAGAGCAATCAGAAGGACTGTCTTCCTGGGCTATCATCCTCACTAAGACAACAAAGAAAGCATTTACTAACCTACTTTTGGGGTTGGTTTTCCTTCAGTCTGCAGTTTGCTATGTAAAGCAGATAATGGCAAAGATGTTCCAGCTGGAGTGGGGATGGTGCCTATGATCTGACCTAATCATCCCTCTCCCCGTCACCACATTGTGATGGTCCTTCAGAGGCCCATGAAACCCACTGTTCGAGAACACTGCTTAAAAACCACTATATAAAGGGATACCAGATGGGCACTGACATAGTACCTACATTAGGCATACCAGAGGGAGAAGAAATGGTCATTATTAAATTTTATGAAATGCATCATATAAAATCAGACATTATACCCCTTCTTCCAGCATACATAAAGGATGTAAAGCCTTAAAAACATCTCCCTGTCAGGCTGATGGATTATGTCAGGGAAGAAAGAGCATTAGACGGGAGGAAACATGTCCCTTAACTAGCCATGTGATGCAGGGCAAGCTCTTTCCTCTCTGACTCTCTGTTTCCCTGCCTTTAAGGACTAGGTTATTGTGTATGACCTGTGTACCTCACACGCTCAGAGGAATGACTAATGACTTGAGAAGAACATGCAAATCGTGGAACAAAGTGCCCCAACATGATGAGGATTATTCTTTTGGTGAATTCTCTAAGCATAAAGAAATTCTGTAAAGGAAGATCAATACTCAGTTAATCATGCTGAGGAATCAGGGAGGGGCCGTGGGGTGAAGGCTCCTGATTCCCAAGCCAAACCAGTACGAGTTGGGCTGAACACCATGTCTGGGAGAGTCAGCACACCATGAAATTATGAAGTGTGATCGTTAACCAGACATTCTGCACAGGCCTTCATCTCTGCATTCAGCATTCTCTTTGAAGTCCATGACCTTCTATGTGTCACTGAACTGCTGAATGACTACTCGGAACTGAATCAAGCATCCCAGCCCACCCTGTTGATGCAATCAGACAAGGTCCACCCCGCACAGCCAGAGTCCCTGGTCTGCATTCAGCCTAGCAATTCAACTGGAGTGCGTCTGGCGTATTAAAACGTGTAAGACCTGCATTCGGGCATAAGCCACCGACTTCAGGAATAAGAACGACTAACCTATGGTTCATTTTTGTTCTTCTAGTCCTGTTAGAAACTCTTGGAGAGTCATTTGTTTTTCATGGGGAGTTCAATTAATACTCAGCTGATAACAACGAAAGGGCACCATTTCACTTTACAGCTAGATCTCAAAAATTCCAGAATTTAAGAGGAAGGGAACTTAGAGGTCATTTGGCCCAACTCTCTCATTTTATAGCTGGTCGAACTAAGTGCCCTCAGTGGGTAAGCAGGAGAGCAAGTTTTAGAACTCACATCAATGATCTCCCAACTTCACGTCGTATTTACGGACTACCAAAAGAATGAGCGTATTAGCATTACGGGGCTGCTCGGGAGGTTGAGAAGGTGAGATCTCATTTGTACAACATATTTGGAGCCTCAACAACACAAATTTCATTAAGTGCCTAAGTGTGTGGCTCTGTACTGGGCAGAGAAATTGTAGGTTGTGTTAGCTAACAGTACTTGTGAAATAATGTTTTGAATATACATTTCGAGTGGATGCATATATCAATAAGCTTAAAGTAAAATATTACACAGCTCAATATCAGTACATACATTTTCATAAATTGCCACCTGATGACTTAGTTTGTGGTTTCCAAACTTTGATAAATCACATAAGAACAGCTTCTAAGACATCACCGGCATTCTAAATGAATTAAATAAAAACGCAGCTCCTCACTGGAATGAACAATAGCTTCTCTATGTAGGTATGTATTTAAAGAATACATGTATGCATCCATGTATCTATAGAATACACCTCAGCATCACCCTAGGAAAATCTTTATAAAATAAAATTTCACTTCTTCACATTTTATTCCAAGAAACTGAGAAGGGAAAAGACACATCCAGTTCTCACACTTGCTCGCTACACAACTATGGGCAGATGCCTGAACTAGTCTGTGCCTTAATTTCCTCCATGGAAAATGGGGACAGTAGCTCTATCTGCCTCACAGGATTGTGTGTGAAATAATGTGTGTATAGCACTTGTTAGGGATGAGCTCCCTTTGTCACTGTGCGTTCAGTTCAGACAGAGCAGAAGTTGTGCGGCTAAGAGAGGAATCTGTGGTTTCTGACTCCAGTTTCTCTGCCCTTCCGTTCTTCTGCTTTTCCTTTTCATCTTTGTCCCCTTGAAATGTTTTAAATTCTCAGTATTGTGTGGATATGTCTACCCTTGGAGAATTTCTTCCCCTCACTTTGGGGCACCAATGCCTCCCCATTTCCATTTTATTTTAAAGTAGACTTCATTTTAGAAGTAATTTGAACTTTTCTAAATATCTAAATAATTAAATTTAGGTATGGCCAGCTTTCATTGTGCAGTTATAAATTGATAATCTGAAGGCTTTTTTTTTGGAAGGAAATAATATTTTACTGTTTTAGAGTACATTACCAAGATAAGATGCTTTCATACCCATTATTTAATGTTATTTTCAAAAGAACCCTGTGAACTACATACAGCACACATTTGATGGTTGAGGACCTGAGACCCAGAAAAGTTAAACAACTGCAAAGTCTCAAACAATCGTAAGTGGCAGAGTGAAGACTAGAATCTAGTTCAAGTGCCAAGAACTCAAGTTCCTATAAAGTCTGGACGGGAGCAATACAACAGGGAATAGGGAAGTCTGTGGAAAAGCAGAGAGCTCCAAACACAGAAATGTTGGATCAATGTTCCTTGGCCTTCTGATTTTTAAAGAGAAGCCGGAAGTATTTTTATGTGAGATCCAATTTTTAAAACATTTTGAATTCCAAATAAAACATATCCCTGGGCCACCTGAATGCAATTCTGGATCTAGACTGATAAATTCCACATATGTGTCTTTCTCCTGCTCGGACTGAATTTATTTCAGAAGAGATTATGCTTATCAAAATGTTTCTTTTTCTCTCAGACTAGAACAAGCCACGTCAACTTTTTCTAAACTCAAAACCCAGACTCGGACGTCTAACAACCAAGTCAAACTTAACGTAGCACTCCCTAGTCCTCTGAATGATTCCCCCGTCCACCTGGTTGCTCACACGGAGACCCTAGGAGTCATCTTTGATTTCTGTCCTACTCTCACATCTCACAAGCAACATATCAGAAACTTCTATTATTTGTCTCTGGAAACAAGCCCTAGTCCAGCTCTGTCTTGTCGTGACACAGCTGTGAACTACGCTCCAGCTACACTTAGTTCTACTTGTCCTGCGACAGCAACATTCTAAGTGCTCACTTTACCTCAATTTGGCCCCTGAGATTCCATCTTCTGCACAGCAGAGCTACCAAACAAAAGGCAGATAACATCACACACACCTTAGCTTAAAACCTCTTCAAGGCTTCCTATTGCAAGGAGAATAAAGCCCTATGCCCTACATCATCAGGTTCCAGCCTAGCTCTTTTTTTTTTTTTTTAAGATTTTATTTATTTATTTGATAGAGAGCGCAAGCAGGCAGAGAGAGAGAGGGAGAAGCAGGCTCCCAGCTGAGCAGGTAGCCCGACTCGGGCCTCAATCCTAGGACCCTAGGATCATGATTTGAGCTGAAGGCCAACGCTAAGTGACTGAGCCACCCAGGCGCCCCACCCTAGCTCTTTTGCTTCTTCTTCTCTCCCCCTTGGTCGCTCGGCATCAGCCACATTGACCTTCTTTTGGTCTCTCAAACACATCACACTCATTGTGTGCTAAGACCTCCGTTACTTGTATTTCTTCTTCCTAGAATATACTACTGGCCCAGCTTACTGAGTGAAGCTGTGGCAGAAGAGTGCAGGCTCTGGTGCTGGGCTTCCTAGTTCAAATTCCAGCTCTGTCACATCGGGCAAGTGGTTTCATGTCTCTGTGCTTCAGTATGTTCATGTGTGTAATATGGAGATAATAGATAATAGTACCCCCCTCCTAAGGGTTGCCATAAAGCTTAAGTTAGCTAATAAAAGTGGAGCACTCACAGTCCTTGCACACAGTAGGCAGCCGGTTAATCTTCAGATGTTATCTCTGCGTCACTCACTGACTTCCTCTTACTCAGGTCTCAATTAAAATAGCACCTCCTCAAAGAAGCCTTCAACAATTGCCTCTTAAAAGAGCCTCCCCCCGTCTCTTTCACATTCTTCTTTTTTTTAATAACACTTCTCAGTAGCTGACATTTTCATATTTACTTATGTATCTACATGTTTATAGAATCTCTCTCCCCATTAGAATGTGTGTATGCCCCAAGAGGACAAGGTTCTCCTTTTTTTTTTTTTTTTAAGATTTTATTTTTAAGTAATTTCTACACCCAGTGTGAGGCTCAAACTCACAACCCCGAGATCAAGAGTCACATCAGGAGACTTAGCCAGGCACCTAGGGATTCTGTTTTGATAAGCACCTGAAATGCTGAATTCAAAACACCCCCATATTAACAAGAATGCCTGGCACGTGGTGGGTGCCTGACAAAGATGTGTCCTGGGTGTCCCCCCAACATCACTGACACGCAGGGGGTCCTTAATGAGGATTTGCTCAAATGAATGGCACTAAAATCCGTTTTAGCCTGCTTTCCCACTTAAGAGGAAACTGACACCTTCAGAACTTTAGAACAGCCTGTTCTTGATTCCCTAATAAAGTACCATCGCTCCATTAGAATTTTATCCTTCTTTCCATCATCAAGTCCGGAAGAAAACAAAATGCTAAGCTTTTTCACACATTAGACACAATTGCGCCCTGAGTGTTTTATGCTATGAAGAATTCTACATAAGAGATTTGCTTTAGGCTTTCCCACTTCAGGTTACAGGACTCTAGTTTTCCATAGACTTCAAAGAGAAATGCTACATTTTTCATTATTAAAATATTAGCAATAGAAAATCTTTGTCAAATAAAACCTCTCCATCCACAATTGCTATTACCCAGAGATATTCTGAATTGTATTCAAGGGCAGTATCTTGCTTTTAAAAGTGCCAGTCACTGTATCTGGTTCTATTAACATTGTGTATGAGGATATTCAATACAGGATTACAGCAAGAAGGATGCTGGTCTAACCCCTCATTTAGCATAGGAGCGACTGAGGCCCGGGGAGGGCACCACTCAGGGTCAAGACCAGACTCAGGTGGTTTTGTTCCCATTCCAGAAGTTTCTCCACTATCTCAACTGAATTTACACATTCTATCCTTTTTTATCCTTTTTGCCACCCCATTTTTTACTATAAAAAATTTCAAGCAAATGAAAAAAGGAAAGAGAACAGTGTAATGAATACTTTTATTTCCATAATCTAGACTGGACAATTGTTAATATTTTGCTATATATACATCATCAATTTTTTTGACTAGAGTGGTTTAAAGTAAATTATCCATAGCACAGCATTTTGTCTCTGTGATGTTTCTTTCTTTCTTTTTTTTTTTAAATGTGGATGAGGCAAATCTTTTTTTTTTTTAAGATTTTATTTCTTTATTTGACAGACTGAGAGAAAAAGAGAGAGCACACAAGTAGGAGGATCAGCAGAGGGAGAGGGAGAAGCAGACTCCCCACTGAGCAGGGAGCCCGCTGCAGGGCTTGATCCCGGATCCTGGGATCATGACCTGAGCCGAAGGCAGACGCTTAATGACTGAGCCGCCCAGGCGCCCCTCTGTGACATGTTTCTAAAAATAAAGATATTTCCTTGTGTAACCACAACAACATTGTCATACCTAACAACATTTAGGATAATTCCTTAACATCATCTAATATCCAAATCATATTCAAATTCTTCCAAGTGCCGCCATAACTTCACTTATAGCTGATTTATCCAACTGGGATCCAATTAAGGCATCGCCTCTGATGGTTGTTTCTTAACTCTTTTTTAGTTTCAAATATTCTCCCTTTTAATGTCGTAACGTGATTTCAGTTTATTATTTTGATTTTCAAAATATTGACTTGTTGAAAAGACAGCCAAATTATTCTATAAAATGGTCCCCCTCAAGTGCCTGGGTAGCTCAGTCGATGAAGTGCTGCCTTCAGCTCAGGTCATAATCCCAGGGTCCTGGGATCTAGCCAGCAGTGGGCTCCCTGCTCAGTGGGGAGTCTCCTCCATCTCCCTCTGCCCCTCCTCCCCACTCATGCTCTCTCTTTCACTTGCTCTCTCTCTCAAGTAAATAAATAAAATCTTTTAAAATTTTTTTAAAAAGTTTTAATAATTTAAAAAATAATTTAAAAATAAATTTAATAATTTAACAGTTTAACAAATAAATAAATAAAAATAAAATGTTCACCCTCTCGGTAAAAATTCTCCCTTATTGGTGTTTGATTTGTTCTTCTATCCTCCATATTTCTTATGAATTGGAACTAAGATCTAAAGACTTGATTATATTAACATCAAAGTGCCTCGGTTTTTGAAGATATAAGTTAGCAGCCATATCTCTATTATAATTAATTGAATAAAATCCTGAATTGACTTACAAAGAATAACAGCAAAGGCCAGCAGGTGGTATGAGAAGGAGGAAAATATCCCAATTATACCACTGCTTTTGAGGGTCTGGTATTTAGCTGTGGTCCTCAGAACTTGGATGGATTTGAAGGGACACACAAAGGGAATGAAATGCAAACCATTTTGCATTTGCATGAACGTTACCTTTATGATTTGTACTGAGATATGTAAGCATTAAACCCACTGGAATATTCCATTGGTAAAACTAGTATATTTCCCCCTGTTGGCAGTGGTTTTGGAGCCTAATTGCCTATCAGAATCCTCTAAGACTCAAAAAAATATCACCACCCTAGATTCTGATTTAATTGGACTTGGAAGGCTGGGCATTGATATTTTTTTAAAACCTCCCAAGGTGGTTCAACAATGTTACCAGTGCTGGGAAACACTGCTGTAGGTAGGTCAGAAGCCAAATTGTTATCAGAAAGTTGTTTTGGAAACATAAAACCAGAATTCAGGGTGTTAGTGATAAGAATAAAGAAAGTCTGAAGAGATAATACCAGTCAGTGGTATTCCAACATCGGTGCACATAAAAGTCATTGGAATATGCTTACATTAAAAACAAACAAACAAACAAACAAACAAAAAAACCAGGAAAGCTGGATCCGTACTTTCCACTCCACTCTCATCTTCCCCATCCACTAGGGTGGGCCCCCAGATGCTGCTCTGGCAAACAACAAAGTTGATTCTGATGTAGGTAATTAGTGGTCCCCGCACTAAGGAATACTAGTCTGTATCCTCTGGGATACACTTGCTCTGAGGAGCAGATAAGACCAGTGTTGTTCTCAAACTTAAACTGCCTCAGAAGGAATTGCAAGGCATGTTGAAACACACCCCTTTCCCCTAGCTTCTGATTTAGTAGGTTTGGGGTGGAGCCCACAGTGTGCATTTCTAACAAATTTAAGGAAGTGGTTCCCAGCCAGGGAGATTCTGCCTTCCAGGGGGCCTTTGGCGGTAACTGGAAGCATTTTTTTAAGACTTAATTTTTTAGAGCAGCTTTAGGTTCACAACAAAACTGCGTAGAAGGTACAGAAATTTTTCCCTGTACCCATGCCCCACGCATACATAACCTCCCCCATTATCAGCTACTCCACCAGCAATATTTTGTCATTTCAAGCTCCTCTTTCTGATTTTTTTCATCTACCCTTTAAATCTCAGGCTATTGGAGACCTCTTCAAAAACATCCCTCCATTTCTTCCTTTTTGGAATCCTTTACAGAGCTTTTATGTGTGAAGATATTTGTGTTTTCTGTACCTACTCTTGAAAGCCATCTCCCTTGTAAGTCCCGGTCGTGAAATAATTGCTAGTTTTGCTCAGAAGTGTTTGGAATGCTTTCATCTATATAGCAGTATAAAAAAGAACTTAAAATATAGTTATTTGGTGACAACAATAGTATTTATAATCGTACTTATTCTTTTAAAGATTTTCATGATTTTTTTTCATACACAACTTGTGCGAAAATACTGCTTTCTTAAAGATAAAAAAAAATCTTAAAGTCTGGTGCATGTATCTATGTTATGTTAGAGCATGATATTAGGTTTCCTAAAATGAGAAAGGGTGGAACCTCTTTTTGAAGTGAAGAGCTCTTTTCAAGGAGGCTGGAGAACCAGTCTTGCAGGTTTGAAGACAGCCTCTAGGGTGCACAGGTAACCTCAAAGGACCACAGGGTTGGAGGGTTATAATCATGACATGCCTACTCCAAAGTGCAGGAGCGAGGCCTGATACTTCTTTTTTAACCTTGAGTCAGATATTCCCATTATGATTTGTTATTGTTTTGATTTACTGTTAATGCTGATTTATTGTTGCACCCACACTTTTCAGAATGGGTAAGAAATAGGTATTATAAGAGCTTGTAAAATCACACCAAGAAACACACTCTAGTGAAGCAGACCAAGCGATGCCCGGTAGGAAAGACTGAACATTATACAGGTAACTCCAAAACAGCAAGAAAACGCAAGGGCTCAAGTGGACACAAGCTATGACCTGTGGTTATATTTGACTTGAGTAATCAGAGGAGGCTTCATGAAGGAATTGCCTTGAATGGTGCTGGGATTTGAAAAGGTAGAGCTGGTAAAGAACACTTGAGGCTGAAAGAACACTCCAAGCGAAGATCTTTGGATATCTGAAGATAGATAGTGCAACAGTGCAAGAGTTAAATGCATCTCGTAGAGCGGCTGGGGCTCCAGTGACGAATACAGAGGCTTAGTGGAGAATACAGTGGAATTTCTCATTGACATGAACTGAACAGGAACAGTCATCTGGCTATTAGTGTTCATTTTAAGAATGGCTCTGAGTTTGGCTACATAGTGAGGATCTTGGTGGGCATGTTGGTTTAAGGGTCTCTAGAAACTGTTGCTATTTTTTGTGCTGCATCCCTAGGGTAGATAGGAAGGGGGTGAGATATTGCAGGCCCCGGTGTCTCCGCCCTGGAAATCAAGTTGAGCTCACTCTTAAGGAACACAGTTAAAGCCTTACCTCTGGGTAGGACTACAGTTTGCACACTTGTTATGCCAGGCAGTATCAAAGCACAGTCTTAGTGTCTTCACTATTCGCTGGGGTTTGCACTTGGGGGTTGTTTTCTTCTTTAAATCTTTTGCTCACATATGCATATTGCGTTAAGTGGAATGTAGCTAACCCTCCAGTTCTCAGCTCTAAATAAATCACTGTTGCTGAAACTTTTAAACCGCTGCCTATTGCCTTGTGTCCCAAATATGTTTTCTGTGACAGGGTTGGGAATCTATTCAGAAAGATAAAGCAGGAGGACATCCAGTCATATTTTTCAAGAACCTTTAGTAAGCTATTGAATTAGGCCTTCCGCTGAAGCAGACTATGCTCCAAGTAACCAACCTGAGGCGACCTAAAGAAGCCTAGTCAGCCACTGGGTTTGAGCAATCCCCGGGGTGGAGCCCTATAACAGTGGTATTCTGATGACAGAATCAGCCGAGAATGAACTCCCTGAAAGATCCCAGAAAGTCTGATGTCATTTAAGATCTCAATTATCCAAGTAAAAGAAGAAGAACGTGAAGTGGGAATTTCCCCTGGCAGCTCCTTGGCACAGACCCCAAAGGTCTGAATGTGCCACAAAGGAAGCAGTTCTTCCTCTAATTCTGTGATGTTTCCTTCATCAGGCAGGGTTATGTGAGTGGGGTACCTTAGATTTATTAGTGGATCTTTAAGTCAGAAAGGATTGCTGGAGGTCAGATCTGGTTTCAGCATAGGTCTTCATATGAAATATTCGGGAGCTCTCAGATGGAACAGAGAAGGTCTGTGACGGAAGAAGCACAGGCTTCAGAATCAGAAAGTTGATGTTGAAATCCCTCAGCCACCACTCCTGGCCATGTGACTCTGGCTTAACTTCTCTGAGTTTCACTGGAAAATGGGAGTTTGGGGAGGGCAAGGTATTGATGCTGTTTTTAACAGCGTGGTCTCAAGAATCAAATGACATAATGTAATGGAAAGTGCTCCACGGGCTAGCGAGTCTCAAACTTTAGTATGCATGCAGATCACCCAGAATCTTGTTAAAATGCAGATTTCATTCAGTAGGTCTAAGGGAGGGCTGGCAATCTGCATTTCTACCAAGTTCCCAGGTGAGGCTGGTCTAAAGGGCACATTTTGAAGAGTATTGTGGTAGAGAGTAGAGTGTCAGATACGCAACTGGTTGTTTTTAGTCTATTTTAACAAGTTTTCTGAGAAGGATATTCTTTAGTCTTTACATTTTAACTTTTTCCCCTTCTTCACCAACTCCTGCCCCAGTCCTGTACATCAATCCACACACTAGTAATTATACAAATGCTCACTTAATATAGTGAATCTTGCTCAAAATGATAGCCAGCAGTTTCACTGAAGAGTAGGCTTAGGGGAAAACTGGTTTTACACAAGGTATTTATGTACAATAATTCACAGTTATCTCTGTGTACATCAAATAGTTGGGAATTATGATGAGGACAAAAACATTTTTTAACAAGTGCTTGATAGATTGCCAAAGAGACTTGGAGGGAATTTTATGAAGAGGATCCCTTGGAGATCATTCTATAATTTGTATATCATGTGTATTTGTATAATCTGTACATTTGTGTAATATTTAATATAAAATTTGGCCATTTTCAGGATACTTTCTCACATGTGGCCTCATTTATTCTTCACAAAATGTTAATATGGGCAGGTATCATTAGGTCCATTTTACAGATAACGAAACTAGAACTCCAAGAGATAAAGTGAGTTGCTCAAGGTTATACTCAGACAGTTGCTACAACACTAAGACAAAGTCCTTTTCTTCTGATTCTGAATCCAGGCCTCTCTCCTTTGTGTCCCTGTCCACAGCACTTCGCACCCTGACCCAGGAAAGTGACTGCTTGGTTTGTTGAACCCTGCTGATGAGTCAGGCTCTGGGGCACAGAACATGAAAAGTGTCGGACATCACAGATTTAGTCACTGCATGTGCACCCTCAGCAGGGAGCCCGGGAACATGGGTATCTTGCATGCGAACCACATGAGAACCTACTCCAACCCTGCATTTTCAGATGATTCATTTGCTTGTTTCATTTCCAGCCAAGAATGCAATGTCCTTTTCGTCTTGGAATGTTTACAGATGAGAGTCAGAGCCTGGGGGTGGAGGACAACTTGATTATTACAATCATCTTGAATGGTGCCTGGATTTCTACTCTTCCAAAATATTCTTCTTATGATATGCCTCTGACCACTCCAACTCATAGTGATCTCAAACTCTTTTTCCCTGTTTGTATGAACTCTGTTGTGAGTAACACCTATAAGGCACTTGGCATCGTATACTGATATTTTGTCTGTGGTGGTTTTACTCACGGGTGTGTGTGTGTGTGTGTGTGTGTGTTTCTATTTCCTTGCCAAATGAAACTGGGAGTTCTTTGAGAGCAGGGACAAACATTTTTCACGTTTCATCTTATATTGAATGATGGAAATAAGAAATGGAGCTACATGGTGAACACTGTATTGAATGTGGAGTCAGATCATCTAGGTCAACTGCTCATTAGCTGTGTAATGCTGAAAAAGACACCAAAACTCTGAGCTTTTGCTGCCTCTTGTAGAATGTGAGAATATTAGTACCTATCTCATACTATTGTCATGAAAAGTAGGTGAAATAATCTGTGTGAAAGTACTTCACCAACTCGTTAGGAGCTGTACAAATGTAAAGAATGTGTTTGTACTTACTTTTAGAAAAATGTGCATTAAATAGGAGGAGTCTGCTGGCACCACCAGCCATGTACAATGCATTTGCTTCCTCCCAGAGCACTTTACATTTTTACGTCCTGCTGTGCAAAGAAATATAGCCAAGTGGAAACAATATTATTAATTTGCTTTTGCAAAAGTGGGAAAGAAAAAAGATCTATGATTCAAAGAAAGCTGATATAATCCAGATACCAAAAATGTTCATTAAGAGCTGTCAACATTGCCGTTTCATGGAACCCAGAACCTAGAAGTTCAGCTTTCACTTAGGAAATTCCATTTTATTTTATTTTTCTTAGATTTATTTATTTATTTGTTTGTTTATTTATTTATTTATTTATTTGCCAGAGGCAAGGGGGGGGGAGAGTTAGTTTGTGAGCACGGGGAGGGGCAGCAGGAGAGGGAGAGAGAGAATCTCAAGCAGACTCCCTAATGAGCATGGAGCTTAATGTGGGGCTTGATCTCAGGACCCTAAAATCATGACCTGAGCCAAAGTTGAGAGTCAGACACTTAACCAACTGAGCCACCCAGGGGCCCATGGAAATTCCCTTTTAAATTCCCAGTATTTTGTGGGAATATTAAGAGAAATGGCATAACTACCCAAACCTCTAAGGGGAGGAAAATGATTCACTCTCTAGAATGGGGATGCTAATATAAGCAGAACACATATACCTACCAGCTCCTCTGAAAGTGATTCTAAAAACCCAAACCCAATTTTCCCTTCCTACTTATCCACTTTCTGTTGGTATCAAAATGCTTCCTGTTTCTGGCCCTGAGACCATTCCATAGCATTCCCTCTTCTCTCTTACCCCACCACACATGTAATGACAGTTGCCACATATTGAATACCTACTAGGTGTCATGAGCTACACTGATGATCTTCATATCTGAAATCTTCAAATATATCTTTCAATAAGGTTTTCATTGTTCCCATGTTGTAGAAACCAAGTTCCCAAGAATCAAGTACCTCACTTAGAGTCCTTCGTGGATCAGATAGGGCCAGAATTCCAACTGGGTCCCTGTGATACTTTGTCTTTGTTCTAACTCATCATATCCATGAATTCACAAATTTAGGACCATTTTTCCCTAATACTCACAAAACTTACAGCATAACTTAAAAATGTTTATCCCTGTACCCCAAATCCTATATATCATCAACTGTATACAAATCACACTTTGGGAAACACATTTTCCAAAGGCTACTGGTGCCCCACAAGCACACCTGTCCTCATAACCGAGAAGACAAAGGCGGCCTGTGAAGGAAAGTCCAGGGAGGATGAAGCCCGCACCCTGTCTGCCCTCGCTCTCCACCTCCCAATTTCCTTTCAACACCTGTGCAACTCACCAACTCTACCCATCTACTCCATTCTGGAAATTTCCAGTCTCACCTTTCAGAATCCTTTCCTGTGTTCTGTGTGTGGACAATTCCCTTTCATGTCCAAACACATCAAAGACAAAAAAGCACATGAAGTAGCAACTTTATTTATTTATTTTTGAGGTTTTTTTTTTTTTTCAGGGGGGGAGTAGTAACTTTAAGAAGCATAGGGTTTTAGTTGTGCCCAGTCCATAGTCTACTTGAAGAAGAAGATATTTTCTTTTTTTAAACTTTTTAAAATTTATTCATTTGATAGAGAAAAAGAGAGAGAACACAAGTAGGCAGAGCGGCAGGCAGAGGGAGCAGGAGAAGCAAGCTCCCTACTGAGCAGGGAGCCTGATGTGGGACTCAACCCCAGGACCCTGGGATCATGGCCTGAGCCAAAGGCAGACACTTAACCAACTGAGCCACCCAGGCGCTCCAAGAAGATACTTTCTTATGTGGACTGCATATTCTTCTTCTGGATGTCAGAACACCCTAAACTGTTCACCCTAGAAGTCATTGAAGTCATTCTGGCCTTGGGTCTCTTAGCAGCATGGTGTGGAACAAGACCTCATTTCCTCTTTCTGGTTCCTTGGTTGTATGAGCCAACAAACACTGAGCTGGTTGCAGTCCTAGCTCTACCACCAAGTGGCCCCATATCACGAACAAGTGATTTTGCAGCTCTATGCCCCAATTATTTATAGGTAAAATGGGGAAACAATTTTTACAAGTTGTTTTGTGATACTTAAATGGCATAACATGGGTAAAACACCTAGCATAGCATTTGGTACAGTTCTTATCGAATGTCATTTCCACCTTGAGTATCTGAAGCATAGTTACTATATGGCTATGCTTGCTGGTTCCATTCTGAACTAATACTTGTCTTCTTTAGTTACATTTAAACTATATTTCCTTCTATGCTCTGGGAGAGACATTATGTCAGCTTCCTTGGCAAGACCTTCATGCCAAACACCTGACTTCTGAAGGACTTGCGATTGTGTTCTGGTTTTGGCCTATAGGCAGCTAATTTAAAAGCAGAATTCATTTGACTTACCATGAGTGTTTAAGTCCTTTCTGGCTTAAAAATCCATAATTCCTTTCTGATGACCTATTCAACTACTTACCTCCACTCACAAGAGATAAAATAATTCACATGTTCAGTAGTGATAACACCCACTCCAATATTCGGCAAAATGTTGATATTTATCAGCAGGAATATAAGGGACACATGGAGGTTCATGATACCACTCTTTTCTGATGTAGGTTTGAAAATTTCCCTGGTAACATATAAAAGAATGATTTTCTTTTTTTTTTCTTTTTTTTATTTATTTATTTGAGAGAGAGAGAATGAGAGATAGCACGAGAGAGAAGAGGATCAGAGGGAGAAGCAGACTCCTCGCTGAGCAGGGAGCCCGATGCGGGACTCGATCCCGGGACTCCAGGATCATGACCTGAGCCGAAGGCAGTCGCTTAACTAACTGAGCCACCCAGGCGCCCTAAAAGAATGATTTTCTTTAAAAGTTTCTAAATTACCACCCGAATCCCTCTAAAACTACAAGTGTTTCTCCTGCCTCTTACCTCTGACTATCTCCAAAATACCTTGCTTTGCTCCAACTCCTATCCTTTATTCTGACCAGAACATTTATTTACCTTCCTACGTAAATGAAGCAGTTGATTTGTCTCTAGAGCTTACATATATTCTTTCTCTTTTGCATGGCATGTTGCCCACATTCCTGGCCAATGAGTGGAGCCTCTTTTCTTCTGAACACTGTTAATGGCTGTTTCTTCCATGAAGGGTTTCCACGGCATCCTATGGATTCAGTCTATCTCTGTGTGGTCACGATGTATAAGGATGTGTGCAATGTTTCTATGACAACTTCTGCCTTCTTTGTTTTTCCAAAGGGGTCGGTTCCACCTTCATTTTAGTTTGAAATCCCTCAAGAACAAAAATGATGTTTTCCACTTCCTTAAGAATTTGCCACAAAATCAAATGCAGTATATTTGTCAGTGTGAGCCCTCAGGAGGTGTAAATTCAGAAATATTTGTTTTCCTGTTCGGAGATCTGAAGAAATCTATGATTTCTCCAGGAAACCAAAGTGACAAATTTCCATATAATTAAGACCAGGGTAGAAGTGATGTTGGGAGTCTGATGTCTGGACAACTTATATAAGAAAGACCATTTTCTGACTTTATCTTTCCTTTTACTTTAAATGTGGGAATTTGTTTTTGATCCTATCCCTTCTTACCGATTTAATAGCTGTTAGTGGAGAAAAGAAAAGAAATATTTAATATAAAATGATAGTACCTTGAAGGTGCTTAGGAAGTATTTGCTGAGCAAAGAATTGAATTACCATCACCAGCACCCCACACAAAACTCTTCTTTTTTTCCTTTGAGGAAAGGTGAGTCTTGTGTAAGGGCATTGAGAGGTAAGCTAGTTTTAGTGTGTTGAACATACAGAGAAAAACACTCTCGAGAGAGAGGGCAAGAAGCAGTAGAGCTATAAAGGAAAGAAATAAATTGTTTTATCTCGGGGTCCTGCTACATGCCTAGTCAACTGGCAAAGTAAGATTTCTGATGAACCCGGAAATCCCTAAGACTTTGGTCCCAAAAATCCAGGCAGGAGAGACTAGAGTAGAATATCACAAGGATTCCTTCAAATATAAAACTCTGAGCCTCATATTTTAGCATAAAAATATATTTTGGCAATTTTTTTATTATTATGAAGGAAGAAGGGAGAGAGAAAGAAGGAATATTTGGAGAAACAAGGAAAGAAAAAACTGAAAGAGAAAGAAATAACCCTAGACTGGCAAAGAGAAATTGGTTTCTCTGTTAAAGAGAAAAAAGAATGAGAGAGAGAGGGAGAGAGAAATATATCTGCTTGGGGATGATTTAAGTTTAAATAAATAAATTAAGTAAGTAATTCTAAAAGTAATTCTAAATACATAAGTAATGTAAGTAATTCTAAATATATATATAATATAAGTAATTCTAAATATATATATAAGTAATTCTAAATATATATATGATTAAGTAAGTAAGTAATTCTAAAAGTAATTCTAAAAGTTATGTTCATGTGGCTCCACCTATAGGCATAAAGATTGTCTTTCAGATCCTTAGTCACTGTGGCTGTCAAGTGACAGTCTGATTTCTGACAGTTGAAGCCTTGGAGCAGAGCTGAGGCGGTTATATTCTCCCAGGAAAATGTGTTACACACTGCCCTGAATAATGAGATGAACTACTTAGCTTAGAAATATTGAAGATCTGTGAAATCACTACTGATTTTATTTTTAAGAGCTACATTAAAAGACCTTGTATTATTGAGACATTGTAATAAAAATTTAACAAGACCACACACTCTAGAGGCCGTATTAAAATACAATTTTTGTTATGATTTCTTTGGAGTCCATTTTCAGCCCTGCTGGAAATAACCAATAACCATGAATATTTATAACAAAATAACAACTTTTATAGAACGCAGATTTTATGAAGCCATTTTTTATTAGTTAACCCTTTGAATAGGGCAGAATTATAGCAATGCCATCCTTTCAAATGAATAAATGTCAAAACCAAGACACAAAGAGAGACCATTACACTAATTTGAATGCAAATTAGCGGCTGAGGTACTGACGCAGAGCTGAAGAACTCCCTGTTGAAGAATCAATCCCCTTAGTTGCATGAAAGTAGCTGAAATGTTTCTCTCCCATTTCTGCCTCTGAAAATTACAATGCTACATTAAGGCCCAGATCAATTACAGCCTTTCCATCATATTTTCCTGGTTTTCAGACTCAGGAAGTAACATTTTTTCGATTCTATACTCCTATCACGTTTTACTTATACCTCTTTTATGATCCATTTAACATTTACATGTGATGATTTTTGAATTTATATTTATTCTGTGATCTCCTTGTGGGCAAGAGCCACACGTTCTTATTTCTTGGCTGTCACAAATTTTCACTGGGATGAAAAGCAGTATCATTAACTAACTATAGGTTAGTTAACTTCATTTACAAAAGCACTGCATAGCTGTCTCTCCTCTCCTTCATCTTTCAAGTCTTTGTTACATCGTTAGCCAACTTGACAATAAACTCATGTTTTACATTCTTTCCCTATCTACTGTATCAGTCAATGTTCTCTAGGGAAACATAGCCAATAAAATGTGTGTGTGTGTGTGTGTGTGTGTGTGTGTGTGTGTGTACATACATCTGGAGCTGGGGGAGGGGGGAAGAGAGCAGAAAAGGAATAGGGATTTAAAGGAGTTGTGTAATTTTAGGGGTTGGCAAGTTTGAAATTTGTAGAACAGTCCAGAAGGCTAGAAACTTAGTCTGGATTTCTATGTTATAGGCTCGAGGCAGAATTTCTTTGGGAAATCTCAGCTTTTGCTCCTAAGGCCTTTGAGTGATTGGATGAGCCCCACCCACAGGTAATCTCCCTTAAAGTCAACTGACCATAAAAGTTACCCACAGCTACAAAATACCTTAAAAGCAACACCTAGACTAGTATTTGACCAAATAATTGGCACTATAGCCTACCCTAATTGACATAAAATTAGCCATCATACCTACCTTTTCTCAGACTGGTTTTAGAAGAACCCAGGCTCAGAATGTGGTAATTAATATAAAAAGAAACCCATTATCCTGGGTTATGTGATTTTTCTCCAGCAATAGGAGGTCAAGGAACTGGCGGATGAGAGCCTCAAATGTCTCCTTGGCTACTGAAGGCCTCTAGAATAAGTCTTTGTATTGAGAGACAGGATGCACGTTTTAGAGCATAGGCTCTGGAGCTAGACCATGGGGGTTCAAATGCCAGGTTGCCACTTACAAGCTATGAGACTCATAGCAAGTGGTTACCTTCAATCCGAATGACTTTTTTTCTTTTCAAAACAGGGATATTAATGATGTCTGCCTCATTGGGTTTTGTCGGAACTGCATTAAAACATGTAAAATGCTTACAACAGTGTCTGTTATGTACTAAGTGCTACAGGTGTTTTCTGTGGCAGTAACGAAAATGAGCATGTGATAATGGTGATGATGATGATTGGCAGGGTAAGGGGAGAGAGCAATTCAGAAGATAGAGTTTTCAATGAACAAGGCCAGGAGATGACAGTTTTGTAGAAGCCTTGTGAATGACACAGACAGATGGTACGAGCCTGAGAGGAGCTGAACTTCTGAAGAAGGAAGAAGAAATCTTTTTTTTATTATTTTTTAAAGATCTTATGTATTTATTTGACAGAGAAAGACACAGCAAGAGAGGGAAGGAACACAAGCAGGGGGAGTGGGAGAGGGAGAAGCAGGCTTCCCGCCGAGCAGGGAGCCCGATGCGGGTCTCGATCCCGGCACCTGGAATCATGACCTGAGCCAAAGGCAGACGCCCAACGACTGAGCCAGTTACGGTTCTTAGGAGGAGGCAGGGAAAACACTTGTCTTCACGTGAACTTCCTAGAAAACATACCAAGGAAACACTTTAGTGTCGAGATAAACAGGAATGTGAGATATGTTGGAATTAGCCCAGATTATTTTTCAGAAAAAGAGATATTAGATCAAGTGTGTAGCATTCGGAGAACTTCAGAATGATGGCTCTTACTTAAAGCTTTCTCTGTGGTTGGGGTGTCTGGGCAGCTCAGTCAGTTACATGACTGACTCTTTAATTTCAGTTCAGGTCATGGTCTCAGGGTCATGAGATCGAGCCCCACCCCACCCCCACCTTGGACTCGGCTCAGGAGGAGCCTTCTTGAGATTCTCTCCCTCTGCCCCTCATTCTCACCCCACCCCCTCATGCTCTCTCTTTTAAAAAAACAATAAAATAAAATAAAACAAAGCTTCTTTTCTGTTGCAATTAAAGGAAGTGAAAACAGACCATAGGATGGTATAGGACGGGAAGTTAGTAAGTAATGTGTGTGTGTGTGCGTGCGTGTGCGTGTGTGTGTGCGTGTGTGTGTGCGTGCGCGCGCGCACATGTGTGTTAGGGAGTGAGAGGGCAAGCCACGTGTGCAGGAGCATAAAGTAATGACTATGTCTCAAGTACTTATTGTCATTACTATATTTTAAAAATGAAGTTGAAATAATATTTTCAATTTAAATCTTGCCTTTTTCATTTAATATTACATCTTGATAATTTTATTATGTCTTAAATATTCTTCAAATTTAT
Organism: Callorhinus ursinus; assembly: GCF_003265705.2. Lineage (NCBI taxonomy): Eukaryota > Metazoa > Chordata > Mammalia > Carnivora > Otariidae > Callorhinus > Callorhinus ursinus. The sequence goes on from NW_027397063.1 coordinate 67,875,050, forward strand.
TTTATTGAGGATGTTATATTATACCAAAGTTTCACAAGGTCTTTACGCCATTTAGATATTTTTTCCTATTTTAAATCATATAATTGATGATAGATAAATAAATTCTGATCACATTTAGAGGGCAATTTTCTTTTTTTTTTTTAAAGATTTTATTTATTTATTTGAGAGAGAGAGAGAATGAGAGATAGAAAGCACGAGAGGGAAGAGGGTCAGAGGGAGAAGCAGACTTCCCGCTGAGCAGGGAGCCCGATGCGGGACTCGATCCTGCGACTCCAGGATCATGACCTGAGCCGAAGGCAGTCGCTTAACCGACTGAGCCACCCAGGCGCCCCTAGAGGGCAATTTTCTTCAGTAGTTTAAATTGTTTCCAATGTTTTAGGTTAAAAAATATCTTGTTATTTTTATTGAATTTTGATTATTAGGGAGATGGAAATTTTATTTCATTTGTTTAATTGATAAATCATACTTCTTTTTTGTGAGTTTGTATCTTTTGCTTATTATTCAGTTGGAGAGCTAAAGTATTTTTTTATATAAATGAGCTTTTTATGTGTTGATTATATGAACATTTCACCTGTCATATGTATTGCAAATATTCATTCTTAGCCTGTATTTTTCTTTTTAATATTATCTATGAAGTTTTGGTACCAGTCTTTCAATTGTCTGTCCAAATTGTCTATGATACTTTTGCATGCTGATTTATTTTTTTATTTTTATTTTTTTTTTTGCATGCTGATTTAATTTATTACTTTCATTTTTAGTAGAGTCTTCTCTATCTTGTAAGGGTAAAGGCAGAATTAATTGTGAAAGATGAGTAAAGATAATTTTTAAGATGTATTTTAATGTTATAGTAATTAGAGTAGTGTGATATTTTTATAAGACCTTAACGTAGCACTCAGACCTCAATCCGAACATCTAATTGATATGGAAGTAAGTGTAATTTCTGGTGTGTAACTGTCATTTATCAAGTTTTTTCCTCTAAATTTTCTGGCTTCTCCTGCTGGGTCATTTCTATTTGTGCACGGGGTATATATTCCTGGAAAATGTGGAATTGATTATTATGTTTCAAATGAGTAATGCAGTCTCTTTTTTAAAGAAAAAGTATAATATTGCTTTTGAACTAGACCACACCAGTTGGTCCAGGGGTTCTATACTTTATTGAAGGTATAACGGTTCACCTTCTATTTATTTCTGTCTCTGAAAATACTACATTTCTGTCTGTGTCAACTTGAAATAAATGTGGAAAACACAGTATCAGGTAGGGACCTAGAACACTGTCTTAACATTGAACCTCATAAAGCTTTGTAGTTATTTCTTTATAACCCAGAAATGGCTTTATTGCTTCTATGCAGCCAACGTTCTCTATCTCCAGAGAGGCAGGGAGAAGGGTACTGAAATTTCTTACCATTTTCTTACTTGACTTTGTTATTTTGTTTTATTGACATCGTTTTAACTGCTGCTGCTATTGATATTCAATACCAAAAGCACTACAGAATTCAAACACAAGTAAAAATTTACTCTGCTTTTGTAAATTTCCATCTTGCTTTTACTTTGATAAATGTGTGCACACAAACAAATGCCATATCATAGAAACAGCCATTCTTCTTTTCCCTCTGACAAATAATATCTGTTGAGATGCCTCTCCCTGGTATTTTTAAAAAAGATTTATTTATTTATTTAATTGAGGGGGGTGGAGGGTAGGAGGAGGGGCAGAGGGAGAGGGAGAAAGAGAATCCCAAACAGACTCGCTGCTGAGCGCGGAGCCCAATGTGGGGCTCGATCTCACAACCCTGAGATCACGACCTGAGCCAAAATCAATACTCTTGACACTTAACCAACTGAGCCACCCAGGCGCCCCATCTCTCTGGTATTTAAAAAAAAAAAATTCAGGGACTAGCTATGGGCTACTTTATGTAATCTTTAAGAAACTTTCTATAATATGATTTAATAGAGATATCTAAGTTACTAAAGAAGCGATGCCCAGGGTCAGACTTCTTTTAAAATACCGATTAAATCTCAAATATCATGATATTCTATTAGAAGAGCTACTTGTCATGTACTAAAGTCATCCATGGCTCTTCATGCTGCCAGATCAACACTTAACAACCTAATGGTCCCAGTGGCTGTGGCAGTGCATTTAGAAAGATACTTTCTGTCTGTGAGATTCTACTTCTCTATGTGTAAGTTGAGTCTGTCTACTCGTGGTTCTTCACCACAAAATGGGGAAGAAAAATGAGATAATGTCTTTAAGTGTGTTAAGTATCTAGAACTCACTGTCCAATAAGTATAGAAGAGATCATTAGGCATGCAAGATAAAATAAAAAAAAATTATTAACATATAATATATTATTTGTTTAAGGGGGGGCAGGTCTCTGATTCATCAGTCTTATATAACACCCAGTGCTCATTACAACACATACCCTCCCCAATGTCCATCACCCAAACACCACATCCCCCCCACCCCCCTCCATTCCAGCAAGTTTGTTTGCTGAGATTAAGAGTCACTTACGGTTTGTCTCCCTCTCTGGTTTCCTCTTGTTTCATTTTCCCTTCCTTCCCCTATGACCCTCTGTCTTGCTTTTTAATCAACGAGACAAAGGGGGCAGAGCATTTACTGCCATTCATTTATTCATTTATTCATTCATTCAAAATGTCATGGAGAGCCTACTCTATCCCAGGCAGTGTAGGGATTGCAAAGTTGAAAATGATATAGTCCTTTAAGGAACCATCTAGTGGGAGGAACTGATAGAGGTACAAATAGTTGTTAGCACCTGAGGTGATGAGATTGAAGTGACTATCACCAGTATGGGATAGGAAAATATCAGCTGTATAAAGAGAAAAGGGGAGTAGGGGTTTGTTGCAACTGACTGTTATTATGTAAAGCTAGTGGCAATATTCTATAATATTTATGAACCGCTCTAAGAAAAAAAATTAAAAAATGATACCAGTGCTATAATATCAGAATCTGCTAGTATTTCTCTTCATTAATTTTTATCCACTTCAATTAATTTTCTTTAACTGACATATGGAATTTAACCAATATTTTAACCAATATTTAAGTATACAAAACTAGCCAACAGAATGTGAATCTCTTATTCCATGGCCCCCAGCCACTACTCCTCCATCCCCCGTCAGAGGTACCCACTATGGATGTCTTTGTGTAAATTCTTGTGGTCCCCCTCTATGAATTGATGTGCATATACAAATACATTAAATACATCTTTCAAAGATAAGTGAGAAGCATTGCTAAGCAACTTGTGCTTTTTTTTCCAATTATGATGATTTCTTGGAAATTTCTGCATCCTTTCATCATCTTTTTAAATCACTATTACATAGAATTCCACAATATGATTTATCTTTAGAATAAGGTATGGGTATGTGAGTACCCAGTGTTGCTCATAGATTTTCCAAGAATGTATGGGAATGGAGAAAGGAAACGATTTCCAGATCTTTGACTTTCAAATGAACTTTTCCCTAAAATTGATTTGCCTGAGAATGATCCTATTGTCTGAAAGTCTTCCTTTCCTGTCTCCACTTTTGCAATCAATCAATCAATCAATCAATCATCATTTACCTATTTAACAGCAGAGAAGCACACCTCTCACTAATTTTTATTATTCACTGTGATGCAATTGCCTCAAGATAGAAATGATTTTTGGGGGACACCTGGGTGGCTCAGTTGGTTAAGCGTCTGCCTTCAGCTCAGGTCATGATCCCAGGGTCCTGGGATCGAGCGCCACATCGGGCTCCCTGCTCGGCGGGAAGCCTGCTTCTCCCTCTCCCACTCCTCCTGCTTGTGTTCCCTCTCTCGCTGTGTCTCTGTCAAATAAATAAATAAAATCTTTAAAAAAAAGAAGAAATGATTTTTGGGTGCAAATCAAAAGACAGTTGGAGAATGCTTAGCTTCTAGAGGGAAGGGGACAGGAGGAACAAGGCACAGAATGTTCTAACATATTGAGATATAACATCGATTTTATTAGGCAATTGGAATAGCTTAGAATTGGAAATGAGATGGTTGTCCCAGGTATTTATATGCTGTTTGAATTGAAAATGAAGTAAAATATTTTCGACACAAATATAAGAACTATCATTGCTATTTGGATTACATGGCAGATACTTTTCATAAATTGAATGAGTGAATTTATAGCACCTAGATTGAGATGAAAATATATTTAAAGCATGTGTACCATATTAAAAACATCAGAAATCATACATTTCTCAATAAAACATTATTTTCTTAAATATTTTATTTATTTGTTTGTTTGTTTGTTTATTTGTTTTAGTGGGGTGGAAGAAGAGGGAAAGAGAATCACCAGCAGACTCCACCCTGAGCACCGACCCCAGGCTCAGTCTCAGGACCCTGAGATCATGACCTGAGCTGAACCCAAGAGTAAGATGCTTAACCCACTGAGCCACCCAGGCGCCCCACAATAAAACTTCATGATTAAAATAAAGTTGATGTCATAGTTTCTCAAAGGCCGTTTGAGGAACAGGTGAACAAAATTTTAAAGATCAGCATCTTATGATATTCTCTTATTGGTAGATTTCCATCATTCCTTCAATCAGCAGATCCTTACGGAACACCTACTGAGTGCCCAACAACCATTTTTAAGAGCTGGAGGTACATGAGTGAATAATAATAAACAGAATTATCCAACTAACCCGACAAAAAACCCAGTTTAAAACAATGTTAGAGGAGGCAGAAAATAAATACACTAATTTGTGTAAATTTGTAAAGCATAAAATACACACTATGTCAAATGGTAATGACGAAGTGTGCGATTTTAAATAGGGTGGTCAGGAGAGGCTCAGTGAGAAGGTGACATTTAAGTAAAGGCTTGAAATAGGTCAGGGACCAACTGAAGAAATACAGGCGGAGGGAACAGGAAGTGAATGGGCCCTCTGCCAAGGTTCTATCTGGAGCTGGAAGATTTGGAAGGAGGGCCAAGTGTCTTGAGTAGGATGAGCCAGGACAGAGTGTTGGTTGGGGGGTGGGTGGAGAGGGCAGAAAGTCAAGGAGAGGGAGTGCTGGGAGGAGGAGAGATGATGTTGAGGTAAGATTTATAGGACTTTGTAAAAATTCTGGCTTTTACTGTGAGTGAAGTGGGAAGCCAGGGGAGAAGTCTAAGCAGGAGAGAAACAGTATCTGATTTTCATTTTATAAGAATCATTCTATCTGCTCTGTTAAAAGTAGACCACAGCAGGGCGTGGAACTCTGGAGACCAGTTAGGAGACTGTTTGAGTCATTCGGGTAGGAGATGGTAGTGGCTCAGGCCAGAGTCCTTCGAGTGGAGGAGGTGAGCGGTATTTGGAATCTTCCCATGTCTTTAGACTACAGACAAAGTAGGGCTGTATGAATTTCTGGCAAATTGAATAGGGGTTATGAGGGAGGGTGTTTCAAATATGGCTTCTAGAATTTTGGCCTGAACTCCTGGAATGATGAAATTTCTATTTACTGAGATCTAGGAGATGGAGGCAAGGACAGGTTTGGAAGAGAAGATCAAGAGTTTGTTCTCCAAGTTATGTGTGGGATGCACCTAAGATACAGAAAAGGAGATGTCAGCAGGCATCTGGAGGTCAGAGGAGGAGTATCCATGCTAGAAGCATAAATTGTCAAGTGGAGAGTAGCAGATGTTGAATCAGAACCAAGAGGCCAGAGGAGGTCACCGAGGAAATGAGGATAGATGGAAAGGAGGTTTTAGGATCCAGTCCTGGGGAACCATGATGCGAAGAGTCGGAAGAGATGAACAGGAATGAAGTCTTAGTGGCCATGGAGGAAGGGAGACAGCCAGGAGAGTACCAGGTTTTGGAAAGCAAGAGAAGTTAGTTTGCTTTACTATGTTTCCCATTTTTCATTACTATTTAAAAAAAAATGAAGCAATGAACATAAATCTTTGTGAACATATGTGACTGTTTCCTGAGGATTCATTCCAGAAGTAGAACCGCTATGTCAAAAATATGTACATTTAGAAATTTTATAGATTCTGCCAAACTGCCTTCCAAATCGGCTTCACCAGTTGCTTACTCTTCTAGAGTGTTTGAGAGTGCTCATTTCCGCATGTTATTACACGCTCTTAGTATTTCCAAACTTTAAAAACAAGTAAAAAATACCTGATTTGGATTTGCATTTCTCTGATCCATGTTAAGTGTGAGCGTCTTTTTATCAGTTTATTGTCCATTTGTATTTCTTCAGTAAATTCTGGTCCAAATCATTTGCCCATTTTTTAATTGACTCGTTTCCTTATTGATGTGTACATGTAGAAGCACTTTTATATCCTGAATGTAATCTCCAGTCTGTCACTTGTTGTGTAACTTTGGGTATGCTGTCTGTCATCGAAGAGCAATTGAAAATTTTTATGTAGTTAAGTGTGTCAAACCTTTTCTTTATGGCTCTGAGGTTGTGTTTTGCTTGGATTTTCCCCCATCTGGTTATAAAAATTACCCCGCATTTTCTCCTTAACACCCTTATAGTTTTGTTTTTTTTACATTTACCTCTCTAAGCCATAAGGAATTTATGCCAATATATGGCTTGAAGTTGAAAATAGCTATTTTTTTTTTCTAAATGCACAACACATTTTGGCTACACGATTCATTGAATACTTGGTCTCTTTTTCCCACCGATTCAAAATGTCATGTTCATCATCAGCATACTTTCAGTATTTTTCATGATTCTGTTTCTGGCCTCTGTGCTATTCAATTGGCCTACAGATCTATTTTTGCATAATTTTACATCTTTTAATAACTATTATTTTATGATACTCTACATTTTGTTGTCTTTTTAAATTTTTATTTATTTTTATTTTTAAAATTTAAGTTTAACATATAGTGTATTTACATTTTATTTTTATTTATTTTTAAAGATTTTATTTATTTATTTGACAGAGAGAGAGGGAGAGCAGGAACACAAGCAGGGGGAGTGGGAGAGGGAGAGGCAGGCTTCCGGCTGAGCGGGGAGCCAGAGGCAGGGCTCAATCCCAGGACCCTGGGATTACCACCTGAGCCGAGGGCAGCCGCTTAACAACTGAGCCACCCAGACGCCTGTGTTTTTACATTTTTTTTAAGATTTTATTTATTCATGAGAGACAGGAGGAGAGAGAGAGAGAGGAGAGAGAGAGAGAAGCAGAGGGAGAAGCAGGCTCCCAAGAAGCAGGGAGCCCAATGCGGGACTCGAGCCCAAGACCCCGGGATCACGACCTGAGCGGAAGGCAGACGCTTAACCATCTGAGCCACCCAGGCACCCCTGTGTTTTTACATTTTAAACAAGTTCTTTATCTTATCTTTTGGTGGAGGTTACTGTTTCACATTTGCCCTTTCATTTAAACATTAGAGCCAATTTGTAATGTTCCAATATACAAATAAATAAAAATCTTTTGGGAATATCCTGGAATTTTGTTTGATTTATAGATAAATTTGGGAAAAGTGTGCCTATTTATAATAATGAATCTTCCTTCAATAAGCACAGCCTACCTTTCCATTCTTCCGTGTTCCTTGATAGGGTTCTAGAATTTTCTTCATGAATGTCTTATTCATTGAATGTTAGGCATATTTTTAGTTAATTTACAATTTCTCCTAGAATTTTATGAGGAGGAATATTTTGAAAAGGTGCCCAATCTCAACTTTAAGAAGAGAGTCACTTCAGGTTTTCATATGTCAAGCCCTATTGACTGGCCTTCAATATTCACATAACATTTACAATAATTAAAACGTGTCTTTGGGTAAAATTTCTGGTTTTTCCAGTCCAGTACTTGTCAACTTAGAGCTGACAGTGTAAGAAAACAGACCACTAGATGGCAGAATAAGCCATCTTTCTCGAACTTGTGCAAACATTTTTAGACAAGAAACGGATTCACGCCCCCACTGAGAATAAATTATTTTATAGTCCACAATGCACCAGTATATACTGGTGATTTATAAAATAATCAATATAAAATAGATCAATAATCCCTGACTCCAAAACAACTGCCATAAATTATTAAAGTCCTCAAATAAACTGTGTTGTTTTTTTCCCTTGAATTCATCTTTCTCACTCCACAGCAGAACTGTGGGTATTCTGTAGAGTTCAGTTTTTTACTTTCTGCTTCATTCTGTTTTTCTTTCTCCCTCCAAATAACATAACTATCACAGAGTCTCAGCCATCATCTCTGTGCCCAGAACCCCCAAACTGCATTCATGACTCTGAACGCACTTTCATCCTCAGGTGTCATAGTTTTAGTAATGGACCAACATGTTTCAGAGGCTACTCCCGGCTTCTCTAGGACAGATAGGTTGCTAGTATTTATCTTCCTCCAGTGATCTCTTGGCCAATACTTTTCAAGCCGCAGGTTGTATCCGATTAGTAGGTTGGGAAATTAATTTAGTTAGCTGCATCTAGCAATATAAAAAATGAAATATAGTAGAGAAATATTAGAGTGTAATGACCATGGTAAGGGAAAATATTCCTTCTATCAGATATTTGTGTTAACTGAGTATACGCATCTATATGAGTATGTGTACCAGATGGTGATAAAAATGCATTTTTTACTGTGGGTCACAGTAAAAAATGTTTGAAGAAGAAAAAAAAACCCTACTAGAATCTCTCAGACTTTACCTTACCTAATATAATGGAGGAACCCAAGGTTCCACTTTCTGGACTGTAACAGGTCCCTTCATGTCTATCCCCTCAGTCTTGGCACAAATATTAAACTCCTGTACTATGCCTCTAGGTGCACAGGGCCATGAAATCTACCTAGAGGTCCTTCTGAAGTATTAGAGATCCTCACCTCTCCATAGGTGCTCAGGCGTGTCAAGTTCTCCCATCTGTCCTGACATAATTAGCTTCAGAGTTCCTCCAGGCTGGCCTTGAAGCACTGTCCTAGGCTATCTCCTTGCCTGTTTTGCAAGAGTAGGTCTAAACCCTATTCATGCTACAATCCCATTGGACATTCACTTATATGTCTTACTTAAAAATGAACACATTTGAAACTTAACTCATTTTATTTGTCCCAGATCATCTCATATCTTGATTTTTACAGTATTAACAGCTTCATCTATCTGGTGATCACTTAGTCTTGAGATCTTAAAATGACTATTAGGTTAGATGTTAAGAACATCATCTTTGGATTCAGAAGAATCTGTCTTTGGGGCACCTGGCTGGCTGAACCGACTGACTCTTGATTTCGGCTCAGGTCATGATCTCTTTCAGGTGGTGGGATCCAGCCCCACCTCAGGCTCAGGGCTCCGAGCTCTGCATGGAGTCTGCTTGAGATTCTCTCCATCTCCCTCTACCCTTCCCACCAATCAATCAATCAATCAATCAATATCTTTAAAGAATCTGCCTTTGAATATCAGTTCACCACTTTTTCTCTGCGTGTCTGTATGCAAGTTTCTTAGCAACCCTATTTCTCCCACATCCTCATTTATGCCCTGGCAATGATGATGGTGCTTATGTTAGAGAGGTGTTGAGAAGACCGATGCTATAATGCTTTCAAAGCTCTTAACACTGTGTCTGGCAAATAGTGAGAACAGAGCAAATGTGAATTATTGTTTTTAATAGTAGTAGTAATGATAGTAGCAGCAGCAATCCCGAAAAAACTCAACAGAATCTTTCATTCATTTTGGTATATGATCTGAATTCCCTTTTATATTAGAGAATTATTTTTTTTCTAAAAGTGCCATTTATAGTCTACAATTTTGTAGTAAATATTACGAGGTATTAGTGTTGTTCCTTTTTTAAGAAAGGAGAGATATATATATGCCTGGTGTTTATAGAGATATGATTAATTAAATCCACTTTTTCTCATTATAAAGTTCACATTTTAAATGGAAAATGAGGAGTCGAGCCTAAATGTTGGAAAACTAATCTCAAGTGACTTAGAAGTCTCTTTCCCCCCAATACTTGATGTATTTTGAAAAATTTAAATTAGCTGGTTCCTTGACATTCTCAAGATATTCTGGCAACAATATACCTTCATTGTCACAGAAAAAGAAATAAGATCTTTGGAGACACTTTGTTCCCTATGACATCCTTACTTCTAATCCAGTTCCTGGCATGGTGCTCAACAATATTTACGGAAGAAATGAGTAAATAAATAAAAGCAATCACATCCTGAACTTGCTAATTAATATCCTGACAGTAGTCAAGTTATTAACCTCTAAAACGCAATTCCATTCTTCCTAAAATGGGGAAAGGCTACCTTAAAGGTCTAGCACTGTGTAGAATGAGAACTGTATGAAAGTGTATGACAGATAGTAAACATAAGTTTTCTCCCTTCTCTTACTGATAGAATGATAAAACTAATGGCCAGGTTAGTCTTATTAATTGAGGTTTTATTGTTTTGGCAAGGTTATAAATGTATAGGATCAACTGTAATTAAAGCTGCAGTGTAAGCACTGAGTACTACTGCTAGCTCTAGAAAGGACTTCAGGCCATCTAACCCTGTCGCTTCGTTTCACAGATGAGGGGACGGAGGCACAGAGAGGTGGGGGTATCTCTTTCCCAAATTCCCATAGTAAGTTAACGGCTTCAGGGGAACTACATTCCAGATATCTCAAGTCCCAGTACCACACGAGATAATCGTTTCCCTCAAACTTTCTCTCCTTCCTTCCTTCCCTCCTTCCCTCCTTCTCTCTCTCCCCCCACCCCTTTCTCTCTCTCTCTGTTTCTCTCTCTCTTTCATTTCCCGATCCCTCCCTTTACCAGGCGGCTTTCCAACGTTGTGTCAGATGATCATCAGCCAAGAGGGACCCATGAGAAAAGCCTGTAAGACAGCAGGCAGAGTTAAGACGCAGCATCTGTTAATGTTTTATTCTCATGTTAAACATCAGCTAGAAACTTAGGAAGAGCTCTCTGGGGTGGCCAGAATTCTGCAGCTCACGTGCAACACATACCATCCACCCTGGCCTTTGAGACTCTGGAGCACTGATGAGAAGCTACAGGGAAATGCAATAGTGAACAGTTAATCAAAGGCTTGTCCATATGTTGCTGGCACCTGTGTTCAATAAATCTTTAGTCCTTGCATTCATGAAGTGCTTAGATATTTCATTAGCTGTTTTTTTTCAAAATATTTATTTACTTGTATTTCCGTCCATGATTTTAACTACATGTCCCCTATATTATATGTTAAAAATGTTTTTAGTCATGAAAAACAGTTTCTAAGAAATTAACTATTTCTGTTCATTTAAGACTTTATCTTTGTATAATTGCATTGATCTTTTAACTGAAATATATTTTGCTTATTTAACCATCTCCCTTCTTCATATTTAAAAAAAAATCATTGGCTTCCGTAAAAAAGGTGTTTGTAAAAAAATATACTGGATGTCATCTTTAAATTTAACTTTTCTATTCAAAAAAAATCAATAAATTATCATTAACTTTAATAACCAATGAGTAGGTAAAATCAGTACCGTCATTTTGAGAATTTTTAATTTCTTTAGGAACTGAAATTTGACCTACAAAAGTGGAATTAATTATATTTTTAAATGCCAATCATTTAGTCACTGTACTGTTTATTGAGCATTTCCTATTTCCCAGGCCCATGCTAGCGCATCTGTTACTGTATCACTTGTTAAAAAAAAGGCTTCATAGTAGGTATTATTGGCTCCATATTCCAGATGAGTAAACTGACATTTTAGAAGGCCCAAATCACATGATTAATGAGAGGCAGGGCAAGATTCAAATCCAGGGTATTTGGGGCTTCTTTCATTGTCCCATGAAGTCTCAATCAACTAAAAGCATTCAGCATTTATTTATCAGTGGCCATGTGCTAGATATCATTGGAGGTATCCTCTTTCTCATACCATGTCACACACAGCTAGGCATTATAACAATCTGAAACAGGATCTCAAAAAGCTCAAATTTCCTTTCTGTAGAGAGATGTTCATCTTTTGAATCTCAGTCTGATTCTAAATACTACATATTTTCTAGGAGTTCTTAGGGATGTGAGATAGAATTCAAAAGGTCCATTAACCTGGATGAGAAAATAGTCACCATTTTCATACTAATCTTTAATACAATTTAACACTGTCATCAACTACGAATGATGACCAAAAAAAAAAAAAAATCATGGTATTATTGGATGTCCGAGGTAGCCAAAGGTGTCTAGCATGTAAAAATGATTAAGATTCCACAACTTCCATCCTGGCTTTTAAAAAAATCATTATGCCTCACGTTGGGCTTCATGAATCAACAGAAAAACTTACACAGTGAGCTCAGAGACTTGTGAAGGACACAGACGTGTGAACATTAAACATACACAGAGCACTTAGGAGCTGTAATGGAGGTGGTCAGACAAAGATAAAATCACCAACTTTACCCCAGACAGCTTCTCAGGAATAGAGGCAACCAGGAGGGATTTCTTTTTTTTCTTTCTTTTTTTTTTTTTTTAAGATTTTATTTATTTATTTGAGGGAGAGAGAGAGAGAGAGCACCGGCTTTTGAGGTGGGGGAGGGAGAGGAGCAGAGAGAGAGAGGGAGAAGCGGACTCCCCCCACCCACCCCACCCCCGCCCCGGAACATAGAGCCCTGCGTGGTGCTTGATCTGAGGATCCTGGAATCATACCTGAGCCGAAGGCAGATGCTTAACCAACTGAGCCACCCAGGTGCCTTCCAGGAGGCAGTTCTCAAAAGAAGGGTTTCTTGAGCGACATCTTTGAGAAGAATAGCAACTCACCTTCCAGCAACAATTCAGGCAATGAATGTGAAATCTTGGTAAAAAGAACAACTTGGATGCCTGAGTGGCTCAGCTGGTTAAGCGTTTGCCTTCAGCTCCAGTCATGATCCCAGGGTCCTGAGATCGAGTCCCACATCAGACTCCTTGCTCATCTGGGAGCCTGCTTCTCTCTCTCTCCCTCCGCTTTGTGCTGTATCTCTCTGACAAATTAATTAATTAATTAAAAAAAAGGAACAACTTGTGCAAAAGCACTAGATGCGAGTGGCAAGGGGTGTTTGGAGAACTGAACACAGTGCAGGACTAGGTGGGCTGCAAGATGCATGTGAGGCTATAAAGCCAGGCAGGGCCTGGTCATTGCTGATCTCTCTGCCTTAATGCAGTACCGAGTTTCTGGAAGAGAGAAAAGCTTTGAGAAATTATTGTACGTTAATATGTTTAACAAATAAGTGATCAGGGCTGATCTCTGTAAGTCTTTATTATTCCCTGACTGTAAGCACTGCTTTGCTTCAAACCCACCTTGAGTTTCAAGTGCTTGATTTCTTAGAGGCACAGCAGAGACCACTGAGGTTGAGGAGATGCCCCTGGAAGAGAAAGAGAGAGCAGGGTCTTCTTAGTGTGGGGTCTTGGGCTCTGGAATGTTAACCAGATGTTCTGACAGAGCTCTCGTTTGTTTTCCTTCTGACCATAGTTCTCACTTTATCTGGGAACAGAGGCTGGAAATGAGGGGGTTTGCAGGAGTTCTAGGAGCCATGAAAGGAGGGAGATAAAAGCGTTGGCTCTTTAAATCTTGACTTCTATTCCAGATACTGGTGCAGATCTTCCTGCACTGCTCTGAAAGTCCGCAGCTTCAGCTGGAAAAATAACATTTTCCAAAGCTTTTGAGCAGCACTGGTGGGACTCTTGTTGGGACGGAACGGGCTTGTGCACCAGTGGGGGCCAGAGATAAAATTTATTGCAGTAACAGCCCTTTCTGTGTGTCAAGCACTATGCTAAACATTTTACAAACATTAGGTCATTTTTTTTTCCCCCTCACAGTAATTCCATGAGGTAGGTATTCCTTTTCCTAGTTTGCTGATTAGAAAGCTGTGCTTTGAGAGGTTAAGTGGTTTCTCAGACTTCACCCTACGGTTTTCTGTGTAAGAGCCAAGATTAGGACTCAGGTCTGGCTGACTCCAAAACCCATGCTCTGTACCTAAAGAGGCAGTTTTACATAGTGGAAAGAGCACTTTTTAAGGAGTCAGTCTGGAACCAACCTCCTACTCTGACACTTAATTTGCTGTGAAATCTGGGTTAAGCCATTTACTCTGTCTCTTGGCTTCCTTATATGCAAAATGGGATTAATAATAATTTTATTTACCGCAGATACTTCTTGTGGAAATCAATTGAATTCATGTATATAAAAAAGCTTTTGATGTTGTCAAATTCTATGTAAAAAAAATTTACACATTTTTAATTTCTTTCAAAGCCTCAGTTTTCTTACCTATAAATTTGGGATAATACCAGTGCTGCATATCTCACATTATGCATGGTGGAAGAAACAGCCAAGATGATCTATGAGGAAGTACTTTATAAGCTGTAAAGTATTATACAAATGAGGTAATGTGCAAGCAATCACCTTATAATTCTAATAGGCTGTAAGGGATTATAGTGATTACTGTCAGTTCCTCTGAGATTAATAACATGTATCACTAGTTAATATTCGCTCACTTTTATTAAGTTCCTTCGATTGCTGTGGCATATATATGTTCCAAGTAACTTGGCATAGAAGTTCGTCCTACCCAATTCCCCCCTCCCAGCCGCTCCGCTGCTATAAAACAAGATGACGCCATTATTAATGCAGCAGCCTGTTCTTTGAACGACCTGCCCAACTCAGAGCTCCATGTATTACATATCCTAAGATCTGCACATGCATTACTACTATAAAAGAGGTTTTGTGCGAGAGACAAATACAAACACCATGAGGTCACTTCTTCCAGAGTATAACAGGATGCAGACTCTTGGAAGAAAAGAGTATAAATGTCCTTTTGGAAAATTTTGTCTCTGAGCTCAGAACACATTATAAATTTTTCCAGAACCCTCCAACATACAGTACATCAAACAGAGTGCCTTTTCTTTTCTTCCCTTTCTTTCTTTCTCTTTAAGTACTATTTTTCAGAGAACGGAGGAAAAGCTGAGAGGAGCTTTCGTGGCTAATGATTTCCAACATCAGTTTCTGCTCTTAGGGCCCCCATACTGTTTGCAGAGGGAACACTGTAATGGGTCCAGAATCAAGGTCCCAGGCCCACTTTTCCAGGTGGGTGAACAGTTCAATTTTTCAGCCCTCTTCATCTGCCAAGGAGGTCAGTATGACATGCCGTTAAGTAAATATTGAAGTGGAAATCAGGAGCGCTCACTCTATTAAATAATTCTACAAATAATTGTAGTATGACAAGATAACTATTTTTAATGAAGTCTGCTAAGTTCCTGACACCACTTGGCAGAAGCTTAATAAACAGCGTTGAATGACAAAAATATATATATAATAATATAAAACACCCAGTAAGCAGTGTGCAAAATTTCAATACAGGCATTCTGACCGCTGTACTTCTAGATTTCTGGCGGCCCTGGTAATAGCATACGGCTTGTTTTTGGAACAAGAGGAGGACTCTAGAGAAGGCGTAAGAGCCGTGAGTTGAATTCTGGCTGGTTACCTCCACTATGCTGTGCTGCCTCTATGGTGAGTGAATTACCCTCTCTGAACTTCAATATCCCCATCTATAAATGAATCTAGATACTCTAATCTACATCCAGCTCTGGAAGATCACTTCCAGCTCTGAGTCTACCTCTCCAGTACAACACATAACAATTCAACCCTAGACCTCGAATATTCAGCAAACACTCAAAGCTAAGTCCCCACTCCAGGGAGGGACATCAAACACACAAGAAGTTGTATAGTCTCTCCTGAGAGAGAATAGTGTCATCATTTCCTTTGGTGTCTTATTCAGGCATCTGGCCACTTGGTTAACTGTTGACTCCTTATCCAGAAACACTAAGTAGCAAGTTGACATATTTTGCTTTCATTTCACACCCTGAGTAATTAATTTTTATTAATTAGCATTAATAATCAATTATTATTTTCAATGAATAATTAATTATTAAATTTTATTAAAAGACTCAAAGACTGTAATTGTTGATCTTCAGTCTTTTCTCTCTAGACCAACTGTTTTCATTCATGATTTCACATTAATGTTATGCAGCTTTTAAAACAGATGGATTTTGAGGGGTTGCATCTGGGTGGTGCAGTCGGTTAAGATTCTTGGTTTCAGCTCAGTTCATGGTCTCAGGGTCCTGAGATCAAGCCCTATGTCAGGCTCCTTGCTCATTGTAGAGTCTGCTTGGGATTATAGTGATTACTGTTGGTTCCCTCTCTCTCCGCGCTCCCCCCCACTCTGCCCTCCCCACCCCCCGCCTCCGCTCATAGGCTCTCTCTCTCTCTTTCTCTCAAATAAATAAAATTAATTTAAAAAAAAAAGAAGGATTTGGGGCCTATTCAGAGAGACTCTGATTTAATTGGTCTGATTTAATCAGGGTGGAATCCAGGCATTTTTTAAAAAAACTATTCAAGTGATTCTACTATGTACTCAGGGTTGAGAACTACTACACTAGAGCAGTGTCTCTTAAATTTTAATGTACAAGGGAATCATTTGGCAATCTTGCTCAAGTGAAGATTCTGATTCTATAGGTATGAGGCAAAGTCTGAGATTCTATATTTATTTCTAATTCCCAGGTGATATTGATGCTTTGACCCTTGCCACTAGAAGTGTGGTCCATGGACCAGTAGCATTAACATAATCTAGAAGGATGTTAGAACAGAATCTCAGGCCCCAAAACAGATCTACTGTTTTAGGTTTAGCCAGAGGATCAGAACCAAGAGGAGAAATAGACAGATAAAGAGATTTCTTTATAAGGAATTAGCTCATGTGACTTTGGAGGCTGACAGTTCCCAAGACCTAGGAGAGCCAATGATGTAGTTCCAGTCTGAGTCTGCAGGCCTAAGACCCAGGAAAGGTTATCGGTATAGTTCTAGTCTAAAGGCCAGAGGCTAAGCCTTGGAGGAAAATGTTTCAGTTTTACTCAGAAGGCAGGAAAAACCAATGTCCCTCAAGGCAGTCAAGGTGGAAGAATTCCCTCTTACTCTAGGGAGAACCAGTCTTTTTGTTCTATTCAAACTTTCAAATGATTGGATGAAGCCACCCACATTAAGGGAGGGCAATCGACTTTACCTAGTCTAGGAATTCAAGTGCTAATCACATCCAGAAACACCTCACTGAAACATCCAGTATTATATTTGATCAAATACCTGTCCACCCTCTGGCCCCGTCAGGTTGCCACATAAAATTAGCCATCACATCTACTGAATCAGAGTATGTGTTTTAACATATTATGCATATGCATACATATAATGCACAAATGAAATATGAGAAACACTGCACTATAATAACAGTTCTCAACTTTTTGTTCCATTGACTCCTTTATACTCTTAAAAATTATTGTGGATCCCAAAGTACTTTTGTTTATATGGTTATATCTATTGATATTTCCTATATTAGAAATGAAAACCCAGTATTCTTGAAATTACCTATTTATTCATGAGTTTTAAATAGCAACAACCTTTTATATGTTAACATAAATAACACATTTTAATGAAAAATGACCATATTTTTGAAAATCAAAAACTTGTGAGTAGAGTAGCATTGTTATACATTTTTGCAAATCTCTTTAATGTCTGGTTTAATAGAAAGCAGCTGGATACTTGTACTGGCTACTTGCTTCTGAATTTAATATGTGGCAATATTGTACATTATGTAGACTCTGGAAAGCTGCAGTCTACTCCCATAAAATAATGAACGAAAAAGGACAGATAACACCTTAATATTATTGCAAAAATGGCTCTAATCTTGAATACTCCCTGAAAATTTCTCTGGGGTTTCCAGGGTTCCCAGGATGACACTGTGAGATGGCTGTTGTAGAGACAATCTAGAGAATCTATAGAACTCCTTCCAAAACAGTCAACCTTGGATCTCACCAGCAAACTTGCCACAATTCTACTGAAATTGGAGGCAATTACAGCATTTTCTGGAGGAAGCCAGCCCCTTTTTCCACCAGCAAATTACACAGTACTCTTAGCAGTCTCAAAGACCAACGATTAGAATGTCAGTTTTGCAAGTTTACTAACCCCTCATTGTACACAAAGTTTTCTCAACCTCTACGCTGTTGATATTTTGAGTCAAAATATTCTTTGCTGTTGGGGACTGTCCTATGTATTGTGGAATGTTTAGCAGCATCCATGGCCTCACCACCATTCCCCTATTGTGACAACCAAAAATGTCTCCAGACAACACCATATGTCCTCTGCACAGCAATATTAATGCCTACCTGAGAAGCACTGCATAGACTAAGGAAAACAGCAGGAGGGGTGAGGGTAGGGGACAATGTTTTGGGCTCTGATGTTGTCCTCTGTGTGGATGGTGGAGCCTTGAACTGAAATAGGGATTAAAGGGGGAAGAAAAGTCTTGAGAGGAAAGACAACAAATACAAGTTTGTGGTGTTGATTTTGAAAGATCTAAGGGCTCTGTCTGCATGGTTAGAACATGAATAGAATTATCAGAGCAACTGCTACCAAAAGCCTAGGAGCAGAGGTTCTCCAGAGTCACAATGTGACTTTCAGAGAACATCCTGTGACTGGGTATAAAAAAGAAATTCTTTTCATTTGTTTATCATGTTCCAAGCACTTCATAAGACCTCTCATAAGTAGCTATTATTCTAGCTACTGTGGCCCTTTTACTGATGAGAAACTGTGAATGAGAGAAATTGAGTAACTATTCAAAGTAAAAAACTCATAAGTCTGATTCTGGAGGCTTAGGGCTTTCTATAACCCCTTTCTTTCCCCTCTCTCTCTCTTCTTTCTTTCATTCACCAAATATAAATGGTCGCCATGTTCCAGGAGATATGTATGCCTCTGGTATACCCTAGGGTAATGCAAAGATACAGTGTTTGTCCCTTATGGAGCTTTCAATCTAACAGCAAAGATAGAAAATTAAACAAAGGATACTAAAGTGTGTTCATTGCTATTGTCGAGAAGTCACAAGGCCATAGGACGCTGTGGCAAGACTGCTTAGTCCAGTCCCCAAAGGGGACAAAGTCAGAAAAGGCTCTGTATAGGAAGTAACGTTTAAGATAAAATCTTAATGATGAGTAAGAATTAGAAAAAGGGGAGGGGCATGAATATTTGAAACTGAGTGAATACTTTGGTGAAGGATGCCTAATTTTTGCTTTTTTTTAAAGTCTAAATTCTTCTATTTTCTTTAATCTTTTAGCCCAATGACATTAATAGCATTTTGTTAATACATGACATTAAATATGTGGTTGTATTTATTGAAAGCACCTTCCTCTGAATTTCCATTAAATTATAACAGGAGAAGCAGTATAGAGTGGTGAAGTTTTGAAACCTCAAATCTCAGATCTGTAACATTGAGGCATTCAGTAAAACATTTCCCTCTGAAATTTTCACTTGTAAAATGGCAACGGGCTATTGTAAAGGCCATACAAAATAATATATATGGAGATGCTGTTGCAAATGTAGGCTTTTATTAATAACTGGACTATTATTCTGCCAGGTCGAAGGATCAACATGAGGAAAGTTGTGAAATGTGAACACAAAGTCATGTTTGAGAAAAAGCAAATAACTCATATTAGCTGGAGCCTTGAGGTTTGATGCAAGAAAAGACTGAAAAGCAAGTTTAATCAGTCTGGTTGTGGGTCTTAAATATCAGAGGGCTTACTAAATTTAATAGGCAATTTATCCCATGTAGATTATCACTCTTTATTGCTTTGACACCGGAGCAAGGGCCAATATTCTCCGGGGCATTTTATTGCATCTGGCAGTATCGATAAAGCTTTTATAAATAACAATATATTATATGCTGTCATTTTCACAACTGATTCAGAAGCAGTGTAAATATTTCTTTAATTTCCAAGTATGCTTGATTTGAAGTTGGCCTCTAGAAAATTGTCTAGCAGATGCAATAACATTTCTAGGGTGCAGAAAGAGAAATATAAATAGTAGGCTAAATTTAGAAATATTTTAAGATTTTTCCAGACTGCAATACGTAGTTGTCCAGCCAAGCTGCTTCTGTGTGCCTGTGGGGCTGGGGGTGAGAGGGTCACTACCACCAGAGCCTCAAGGACCGAGAAAGTGGCCTCAGTGAAGCTGTACTGATATAAGGGAGGACACTGAGGTGAACACAGGCGAAGATCTAGAGAAAGCAGCTGTGACTCAAGAGCCCCCAGAGAGAGGACACCTAGAGGCCATAGAATGTTCTGGTCTCAGGCACAGAGAGAGGATCTCATTGGAAAAAAAAAAAAAAAAACTCTTAAAAAGATGTATAGTCCAGGAGGGAGGCATTGTCGTACATTCCAGGGGAAGTTCTGAGAAGTCACAGGAGACTAGGAATGCATCTGGTGTTGTATAAAGAATCCAGGTCCTGTAGGCAGAACACATGCTTCTGAGGCCCAGCTAGTAACTATGAGCTGAAATCTGCCACAAGTCAATTCATCACCCTGAGATTTATTTTCACCACCTGTAAAGAGGAACAAAGTTAGAGCCTTATCCACAAGGTTGTTGTGAGAAAGAAATAATATTACATCTTCAAAGACTTCCGTACATTTGAGGTATTATATAAAATATAAGCTGCAGACGGGAGAACTCAATAAACAATGTTATTAGAAACAGGAAATAATGATTAATTTCATTTTAACTTTTTTAATAGTATATATGTATTTTTGGTATTTGGAGCACATTAGTTTCTTAGGCTCTGAGCTACCCAAATTTTATCGTAAACACCTATAGTCCCTTTCCAACAAAATTAAAAGAAAATTGCCATTTGAAAAGTATAATAAATCTCAAATAAAAATATAATTTAGTAATTAAAAAGAGAGGAGCATGAATTGATGACTCACTACCTTGAGCCAAACACAGGGTTAAAAATGTCCAACGTATAGTCTTTGCACAAAGTGTGGTTTAGACTTTAGATTTCTTTTTCTAATGAGAGAGAGAGGAAGAGCCTGAAGTTCAGAAAGTGTTTAAAACTAACTTTAAAAGGCCTTCCTATTCCAGGGATGTATGTTCATTGCTGCACCTCCTTCATTGTGAAATGAGTTTCTGGGACAGTCAGAACATGGAGCCATAATATTTTTCATCAAGAAGCTAAATGTCTGGAAGTGAATCTTCTAAGACATACAGTATGAGACATTTATTAAAGTCTTACATGCATGGTCATCCTGCTCACTAGAAAGCTTTGACTATTTTAAAGTCCCATTAGTCCTAGAGAATGTCCATTTCCTCACTGCCTTGTCAACATGGAACATTAAAAATCTTCCTTTAAATTTTAAAATTCTACTAGAGTATAAACAGATTCTTATTATATTTTGCATTTCTTTGAAAGTAAGTGGATTTTTAGTTTTAAGAATTTTGCTCAATGTTGTGAATAAAACTATTTGGTCGGTAGGTATTCACATTCTTCACTTAAAAGATATTTACAAATCTTTCCCCACCCTTTTGCAAATAATGTGAAAGTGTCTGTTTTCATGCATTCTGAGTATTATGTTTTCCCATCTTCACATCAAATCTTAAAAAAGGAAATCTTAGGGACACCTGGGTGGCTCAGTAGTTAAGCGTCTGCCTTCGGCTCAGGTCACAGTCCCAGGGTCCTGGGATTGAGCCCCGCGTTGGGCTCCCTGCTGGGCGGGAAGCCGGCTTCTCCCTCTCCCACTCCCCCTGCTTGTGTTCCCTCTCTTGCTGTGTCTCTCTCTGTCAAATAAATAAATAAAATCTTGAAAAAAATTTTAAAAAATTAAAAAAAAGAAAATCTTATAAGAAAAAATGGTTTAATTTCTTTCATTAGTAGTATTTGAATGAAATTTGGATAAACATTTCTAAAAGTTAACTTATGAGAAATAAAAAGGGAAGGAATTAGACTATCTGCAGAATGAATTCATGCCTGGGACCGGTAGAATGAAGATAAATATAGACAGGCATTCGAGGTGAATTTAAAGGCCAGAACTTTTTTTCTTTTGCCACATCTTTAATATTCTTAGAGTAAATTTTTTATTGTTTTTTTATTATTATGTTCAGTTGAACCAAGATACAGATCATATAGCAAAACAAGAAGCAGAATTAAGGAAATACAAAGATACAGATCATATAGCAAAACAAGAAGCAGAATTAAGGAAATACAAAAATACATGCATGAGAATAGGAAAAACAATAAAATGAACCGTCTACAATTTGTTCCATGTACTCGATGACCAATAAAAGAAAGGTACCATATTCCAGTACTAGATTCCAGGACCTTTTCTTCTTTCACCATCTGGTGCTATGCCACTTTCCATTCTGCACTTAACCCTTGATTTCGTTTCCATCCTGTGACCTCTCTTCTCCCCTTTGGACTTTGCATGGAAACTTGGATTCCTTGGCTTTGAACTTTGCTGAACACTGAAGACTTTGATTTATACCCATCTTTCCAATTCCATGCTCTTGGGTTTCTTGGGTAATATCTTTGGGTAATAACTTTGCCCTTATTTCAGACCACAAAGTTCATGTGCAGCACTCACACTGGGCTGCTGCAAGGGTGTATCTGGAGAGTTTGGGTAAAGGAAGTAGTGATAGGGAAAGGTATCCGCCTTGTTGATGGAAGAGATTACCTGAGCCTTGCATTTTTTCTTCATTTGTACGCATACATATAGATCACAATTACTCTTAATAGTAGTCATTCTCTCTCATAATCCCCAAGCATGACTCTAAACCTTCATCACAGGGTATTCCAAATGCAAACAGAGGCTTTCAACCGCACATTTATTCAACTAGACCCTTCAAGATACAGCTTAAATATTACCTCCTTTATGAAGCCTTCCTTGATTCACCCAGACTGTTCATTATTCTCTTCTTTGCCCCTCTACAGTTGTTTAAAGAAATGAATAGTAAGTGCCATGTTATTCTGTAATGTTTCCAATTAAATATGCCTCTCCACAGCAATACTACAAATTCCTTCTGCTTCACCAAACCTAGCAAACTGCCCTGCATACCATAAGCCCTAGGTAAATCCTTCCTAAATAAATGTTGAGTGATGCCAGGGACAAAAGCAAAACAAGAACTATCACCTTCATTCCATAGTGGATGAAGTATTTGAGGTGTAAGAGACACAGAGGGCTGCCAAGGGTCACCCCACTAGGCAACATCAAATATGAGACTCAAGCCCAAAATCTCTGAAACTAACCTTGGGAATTTTTTTCCCTTCACAATATGATCTTCAAATAGAAATGGAATAATAGGACACTTAAACAGAGTAGTCTTAAAGAACTAGTGGCCAAAAGCTTAGACATGCTGCATCAGGGCATGAAAAGTGCACTGTGTTTCTATTCCCAAGGCAAATGTTTTTAAGGTTAACATTTTACTTGCGTTTAATTACATATGAGAAAATATTATATTTTCCCCTGAGCTTATGCTGAGGGATGAGGTAGTAAACATTCAGTTTGTAAAACTCAGGACTTGTGGCTTCAAAGAAGTTCCAGACTGGTGAAAAGATTCACAGATTAGGAATCTTTCTTCTTTTTTTTTTAAGTTTGGCAAGTCTGTTGTTATGCATTTATGGCTACGTTCAGTGTGTATAATGTTTTATCTGTATTTTAAATGGAAATTCCTTAGGGAAGCTGTACAAAGAAGGTTAATCTAATATTTCTCCCCCTTCACAAATTAAGAAAAAAATGCCGAGGTTATAGAGCCACTCAGGGGCAGAGCCTTCATGTTCCGACCTTTCCTTGGCTCAGTGAACTGGATAATGGGACAAAGAGCTGTTTTATGACTACGCCTCTTCTTTAGTCCACGGCACTTTGCAGGCTCTTATTCTATGCAATGGAGAATATTCATGTCTGTGCAACATTCAGAGTGGAGCTGGTGCTCTCACAGCATGCCTCTGAAAAGCAACAGACCTCCAGCCTTCAAACAACATCCCCACATTGAGATTAAAGCTCTGTCATTGATCTCTCACCTACAACTGTCCACACCCTAACCCCCACAGCCATCCCCCCGCATCTCTTAAATTTCCTCTCAGTGAACCCATACCCATGGGCTGTCCCAAGGCCCAACTTAGATACCATCTTAGACTTATTACATCCAATATTACATCAATCCTGTTGCTTCTCAGCACTTAGGCTCTTGAAGCCATTCTTTATTCCTTCGCCTCTGTGACTTGGTTTAGGTCACAGTGCTTCTGTTGGGCCTCCCTGCCTCCACTCTTGTCCCAGTCCAGTCAGTTCTACACAGTGCAGCCATACTGAGAGAAATAAGACTGTGGCTATCTTGATGCTGTAAACCTCTTCAGCTCTTTCTGGCTGACACTCACCTCCTCTCCTCCTACCTCACCAGAATTTCTTTCACCCATCCTCTAGGATAAATTTCAGACACCTTAATATGGCTCAGGAGGACTTCATGATTTGTCCCTGTGTCTCATCACCTTCATTTCTCCACAGTCCTTTGTGTATTCTGTGCTCCATCCAGACCAAACGACTCACGGTCCCATGCAAGCACCTTGCTTCTACCCCGCCCTGTTCTCTGGCCTGTGTAAAAGCAACTTCCTCTACTTGGAACATCCTTTTATCGTACGCCTCACCCCGCCCCTTCTCCTTGCACCTTTAGCCTGAATAACTCCTACTTGTGCTTCTGGCCTCAGCTAATGTACCAATTCCTTCGGGAAGCCTGATAAGCCCTGGAAGCTGAGTTAGGGCTCATGTTCTGGGCCGGTTGACAACTGATGTTTATTCCTGGTAAATACAAATGGCATTGTCTTAAAATTGCACATTGTTTCTTTTATTACACTGTTAGCAATTTGAGTCCAAAGACTGTGCCTTTTCTTTGGTAAGTCCACAGTAGTTAGCACGATCGCACATAGTAGGCCTTCAATAAATATTAGTTGAAAAAATAAAGAATCTAACCAATGAATAAAGGATTGATATCAAGGATGTTTCATTAAATTGAAGTTATATTAAAGTTATGTATATCATCTAGGAGGATTAACAGATCTAGAAGGATTGACACCTCCCTAGCCCTTGCCTAGCACATATCAATATCACAAGATAGGGGAATTTGATCACATTGTAGAAGCTTTGCAAATGTTTATTTTTTCTGTTTTTCACTGGGAGTAGAGCTAAAGACCACAGTGGGACTGTGATGAACGAAGCAGCTTAAAAACAATTCTTGGCATTTTTCTCACTTTTACCAATGCTCAGGTTTTACTCTGACTTTGTCTTTAGATGTTATCAACCATTGGAACCCCTGGCCAAAGTGTTTTGGAACTGATTAAATAACGAAATTTTTATTACATGAAAAATGAGTCGGAGTCTATAAATTAGTTTCTGGTAATGGTTTAGGGACATGCTTCTCCAATTTCAGCATGCATGAGAATTCTGGAAAAGCCTGGAGATTCCGTAGTCCCCACACTCAAAGATACTTGGAATATGTCTCATGAATTTTTATTTCTAAGAAGCTCTCAAGGGAAGCAGATGCTAGCAGTTCACAGACCATTGCCTAGAACTGGTTAGGCAACAATCAACAGTTATTTATTGAGGGCTTATAGTGTGAGAGACACAACAAGTAGGTCAAAATCCTGCCAAAATGGTATCCAATCAATTCCACAAATATTTATTGAGTGTCTACTGTGCCACCAAGTGCTGGTTTACACACGAGGATTCAGACATAAATAAGAAGCCATCTCTGCTCTCCAAGGGCTCCTAGGGTAGTGACAGAAACTGACACTGGTTAATGAGATTCTGTTACAGACTATGGTTGTTGAGATAAGTAGTTTGGCTTCAGTAGAGCAGGGGCTAATGTATATGATGGGCAAAAATTGAAAAGGGAGTTTCAGACCAGAGCAGGAAGGGCTTCAGATCTCATCTTAAGGAACATGTTCATGCTTTTGTTTGGCATGGGGAAAACAAGATCTTTTTTTTTTTTTTTAAGAAGGAATAATATTAATAGTTTCTTGGAACACTGACAGTAATTTCTAATAGCAATCTTGATGGTTATATGGATGGACTGAGGACAGAGACAGAGACCAGTGAGGAGAGTATTGCTATTGCTCCAGCAAGAAGTAATGAAAACATAAAGTGGGGAATGGTAGTAAAATTGCCATTTGGATACAAATATACAGCCCCCTTCAGGCACAACGATAGAACTCCTGGGGCTTTCTTACTCAATAATATTTCAGGCCCAGTGAAGGCCTTATAAACCAATTTGTTGGCTCTTTCTTCATGCTAAAATAAAGGGAGAAATCAAATTCATTTTGTTTATTAACATATTCCCAGCACATAATAAAGCTCCTGGAGCGTACTGGTGCTAAATAAATATATACCGACTGATTGCCAAGCTGGAAAAAGCCCTGGGTGTCACCTAAAATTATCCATTTATTATTTGTTCATAAACAGTGAAACTGAGACCAAAAAAGAGGAATTGACTAAAATCATACATCTGATTACCAGTAAAAGCAGAACTAGAACCCACATGTCTTGACTTCTAGTCCAATGATTTTAAACATCACACCAAGCACCAATCAGGCTTCTATTAAAATTGATACTGTGTTAGGGATAATGAGTTACTCCTGCATGACCTCATTGTTTTCTGTTTGTCTGCCACATGCTGTGGTCTGGCAGACAACAACTCACTTAAGTCATCTGCTTCCAGCCAATGGCATTCGTGACTAAAACAATAAAATGTGTTTTTCTCCAATCTGTATCCCACTTCGAGTGCTTTGTTTTTCTCTACTCTGTATTTCACTACAAGTCACTGCAACTTAATTCCACAAACCTTTCAAACAGAGAAAATAAAGTGGTTTAACAAGCAAGAACTGCTGAGAGATATTAAATTCTCAAACCACATCTTCAGTTCAAAAATGTATCACATGGAAAACGCAGTGGAGTCTTTTGGCCAAACCTTGTAAAATGCTTCTGTTGTGAAGGTCCTAGGCCATGTCCCCAGTAAAGCTCCTCAATAAACGTACTGCCCTCCCTCGCCATGTATGGTCTGGAGAGAATAAAGAGGAAAGGAGCAGTAATACTGGAATTCCCAAGGCAAAATTGGCCAGGTTCCTACCATTTGCAGTTCTCCATCTGTGCAATTCTGTGGTTATGTATATGCTTCACAGTAATAGAGAACTTCTCCTACCTAAGATAAGAAAAAGCCCTGGGTTATAATTCCAAAGTCAGAGACATTGGTGACTACTCACAGAGTGTGTGGCCTCAAATGTACTTTAACTCTGAGTTCATTTTTTTTCATATGTCAAAGGAAACAATAATATCTCACTGATTCACTGAGAAGATTTTGGAAGAAAATGTGTATTAAATACTTGGGAAGTTTTGAAACAGTCATGTGTTTAAACATTTACTAAGAAAAATCAATATCCACCTGGATCATTTCTATGTGGTCTTATCATTGATGGCAGGGTATGAAGGTGGACAATCTTTTCAGTAATTTGTCCAAGGCTTTCTAGTATCACCAACTTATATGTTTATATTTCCTTTAAAATAGCTGTTTAGTGCTATAAAATTCCCTTTATTATTTATTTTTTTAAAGATTTTATTTATTTATTTGAGAGAGAGAATGAGAGATAGAGAGCACGAGAGGGAAGCGGGTCAGAGGGAGAAGCAGACTCCCTGCTGAGCAGGGAGCCCGATGTGGGACTTGATCCCGGGACTCCAGGATCATGACCTGAGCCAAAGGCAGTCGCTTAACCAACTGAGCCACCCAGGTGCCCTAAAATTCCCTTTAAATATTGCTTTAGTGGCATCCTGCAAATTTTGAGGATGTTTCTGTTTTTATTCAATTCAACATACTTTCTAATTTCCTTTTTTAAATCTTTGACTCCTATAGGCTATTTAGAAGTGTAGCATTTAGTTTCCAAATACGGGGGACGTTTGCAGTATCTTTCACTGATTAATATCTAATTTATTTCTATATTAAATTTAATTTTATTCTATATTTTTTAAGTTCTAAAAACTTGCTATTTTATTTTTTTATTATGTTATGTTAGTCATATTAACATACACTGTAAGGCCTGAATCCTTTTAAATTTGTTCATAGTTGTTTTATGACCCAGAATATAGTCTATCTTGGCAAATTTTTTGTGTACAACACTTAAAGCATTCTGTCCTTTTTAGGTAGAGTGTTCTATAAATGTCAGATTAAGTTGGTTGATAGTGTTGTTCAAGTTTTACATACATTTACTGAATCTGTGTCTACTTATTCTATCAGTTATTGAAAGACAGGAATTAAAATCTTCCACTGAATGTGAATTTGTTGATTTCTCCTTACCTTTCTATCAGTTTTTTTTTTCCTTCTTTCATTTTGAAGCTATGTTTTTAGGTGCTTAATGTATAGGATTGTTATGTCCTCTTGATTAATTGAACCCTTTGTCATTATGAAATGGTCTTCATTTTCCCTGGTAATATTCTTTGCTCTGAAATCTACTTCATCTGGTATTAATATAGGCATTACAACTTTCTTTGGATTTGATATTAGCTTGTTATATATATTTCTGTCATTTTGTCTTTATATTTAAAGTTAATTGCAACTTATTTTTTATCCAGTTTGACAATCTCTGCCTTTTAATTGGTGTGTCTAGACTATTTACATTTAATGAGATTGTTAATATTTTCAGGCTTAAGTTTTGCATCTTGCTTTTTGTTCTCTATTTGTTTCATCTCTTCCTTGTTCTATTCCCTTCATTTTTCTGCCTTCTTTTGGTATTTATTATGATTCCATTTTCTTATTTGTCTTTGTTGTCTTATTAACTACAACCCTTGGTTTGTTATTCCAGTAGTTTCTTTATCTTATCCAATCTACACCTCCCAGTGATATTATACCATTTCATAGATGAGAACTTTATAAGAGTATACTTCCATTTCTCCTGGCCTTTATGTTATTGTTGCCATACACATTATTTATATACATATTAC
Organism: Callorhinus ursinus; assembly: GCF_003265705.2. NCBI lineage: Eukaryota > Metazoa > Chordata > Mammalia > Carnivora > Otariidae > Callorhinus > Callorhinus ursinus. Next base: position 67,903,735 of record NW_027397063.1, read on the forward strand.
AAACACCAAGCTACATTGATGATATTTTTGTTTAAACAGCTAATTATCTTTTAACTAGAATTAAGAGATAATTTCACAAAATCACATGTATTTAACTCATATAGTTACCATTTCCAGGCTTCTTAATTCCTTTCTTTTCATCTAGTATCATTTTTTTTTCTTTTTGAAGAGCTTACTTTGACATTTCTTGTGCAAATCTATTGGCAATGATTTCTTTAGGGTTTTGTATGTCTCAAAAAGCTTTATTTTTTTTTAATTTAGATATTTTCACTAGTTATAAAATTTTAGGTTGATTCTTTTTCTCTCTAAATACATTCAAGATGCTACAACATTGTTGTCCTCTTTGCATTTTTCCCTACGAAAAATTTTCTGTTATCCTTCTTTCTTCCTTTGTATATAACCTGTCCTTTTCCTCTGTATTTTTTTTTCAAGATTTTATTTATTTATTTGTCAGAGAAAGAGACAGAGAGACAGAGCACAAGCGGGGTGGGGGAGCAGCAGGCAGAGAGAAAAGCAGATTCCCTGCTGAACAAGGAGCCCAATGTGGGACTTGTTCCTAGGACCCTGGGATCATGATCTGAGCTGAAGGCAGATGCTTAACCAACTGAACCACCCAGGTGTCCCTTTTCCTCTGGATTTTAAGAAAATTTTCTTTTGTTACTGGTTTGGAGCAATTTGATTATTACATGTCTTGGTGTAGCTGTCTTCATGATTCTTATGTTTGAGGTTTACTGAACTAATTGAATCTGTAAATTTATAGCTTTCATCAAATTTGAAAAAGTTTATTATGTCTGCAAATATTCTTTTTTGTCCCACCTTTCCCTCTTTCAGGGCCTTGAGTTATATGTAAATTCAATAGCCTGATATTCTCCTACAGCCCACTGATCCTGTGTCCTTTTAAATTTTTTTTTTCTTTTTTTGCATTTCATTTTGATATTGTCTATTCTTAGGCCTTGAATTCACTAATATTTCCTCTGCCATATGTAATCTGTCATTAATCTGTACAATGTATTTTTCATTGCATACATTGTCATTTTATCTCTAGAAATTTAATTTGGGTCTTTTAAAAATAACTTCCATGACTCTACTTAATAAAATCAGGATTTCCTCTAGGTTTTGAACACATAAAACACAATTATAATTATTTTAATGTCCTTTTTAATAATTTTAAAACCTGTGTCAGTTCTGGTTTTGTTTTGACTGGTGAGTTTTTCTCTTCATTATAGATCATATTTTCTTATTTTGTTTTGTTTTGTTTTGCATGCCAGGTAATTTTTGACTGGATGTCAGACATTATAAATTTTACACTGTTGAGTGTGTGTTATGAGTTTGTGTTCCCCCCAAAAGATATGTTTAAGTTCTAACCCCCAGTACCTCAGGATGTGACCTTATGTAGAAAAATATTTACAGAGGCATCAAGTTAAAATGAGGTCTTTAGGGTGAACCCTAATGCAATATGACTGATGTCCTTAGAAAAAGAAGAAATTTGAACACAGAGACAGAAATGCACAGAGAGAAAACAATGTGAAGACACGCAGGGAGAGCACCATATGAAGACAATGGGCTGAAGGGATGCATTGTCAAGCCAAAAAAACCCCAAGGCTACCAAAAGTGAAGAGAGAGGCGGAGAATAATTTCTTCTCTATTACCTTCAGAGAGAGCACAATCCTGCTGATGCCTTGATTTCAGACTTCTAGCCTCTAGAAGTGTGAGACAATAAATTTCTATTGTTTCAAGCCACACATTTTGGCACTTTGTTATGGAAGCTCTAGGAAATGAATATAGTGCTCAATATTTTTTGTCTCTTGAGCTTTGTTCTGGTATGCTAAGTTACTTGGAAATAGTTTGATTTTTTTGAGTCTTGCTTTTAAGCTTTTCTAAGAGATAGTAGAGCAGTATTTATTCTAGAGCTAATTTTCCCCTACTACTGAGATAAGACCTGTCTTCTGAGCACCCCACCCAGTGCCCCATAAATTAGGAGTGTCCCTATTCTGGCTATGTGGATAATGGCACTCTTCTTGCCTTCTGTGAGCTCCAAGTACTATTATTGCTAATCCTTTCAGGTGTTGTTTCCCTGGCCTCAGGTCATTTTCTCATGACCATTCATTTTTTAGCACTCTGCTGAATACTTGAGGGAGACTCTTCGCAGATCTTTGGAGTTATCTCTGTGTATAGCTGTCACTGGCTCTCTGCCATGCAAACTCTACTGACAGTGTCTTCCCAGACTTTCAGCTTGGTCTCCTCAGTCATTCAGTCTGTGGGCTCCTGTGTCAAGAAATTCTCTCAAGGCAATAAGCTGGGGCAGTTGTAATGCTCATTGGCTTCTCTCTCAGTGATTGCTGCTCCTTGTTGCCTGAAGTCCAGTGTGTTGAAGAAATCGTTTCACATTTTTTTTTTTTTGTCATTTTGTCCAGATGTTTAGTTATTTCAGATGTATGTGGTAGAGGGAGGAAAAGTAAATTTAGTCTTTGTAACTACACTTGCCAGAGGCAGAATGCAAGCTTTGCTCTAGCATGATTGATCAAACTTTGTTTTCATTATTGAGTTTTAAGAAATTTCTTTCAACTTTATAACTCAGTATTGGATACGTCAATACATAAGGACAATTCAAGGACATATCAGGCTTTTGAAATTGGCTGATATGTTGTACTAGGTTACATAATTGTATGATCAAGTAAGTACTATATTACATATACTGACTTATTGATGGAAAAATGTAAGAGATTTGTCAGAGGAACACTTTTTGCTTCAAGCCATTTTTCTGGGTCAAAGGCAATTTTGCATGCTGTTTCATCTGGAAGCTCCAGACTTGTCAGGGCAAAGTGAAGCAGAAATGCCAAGACATGATCCCATATGTTGGGATATATCACATGAATATTCACTCACAGATGTACTCGCTGCTGTAGTACTGCTACAGATTTACTCCACTCTACACAGATTATGTGACACGTTCCATTTTTGCACAGTTCCTAAACAAATTTTTAAAGAAATATGATGTTTATAATCACATATCCTCTAATATTAGGTATATGTGTATATATGTGTGTGTGTGTGTGTGTGTGTATTATAGTAACCTTAAAACTTTTTTAATTTTGTTTTTTGTTTTATTTTTATTTTTATTTACTTATTTTATTATGTTATATTAGTCACCATACAGTACATCATTGGTTTTTGATGTAGTGTTCCATGATTCATTGTTTGTGTATAACACACTGTGCTTATGTATATATTTTTATATTAGGTACATTTCTGCAAGGAGAGATTTCCTTCTGTTCGGGTATTGATGAGAACTTAAATGTCTGTTGTATTTTGTACATCTGATGTCTGGAAGGTTTTCCTACCCACTATCTCCTGGATCAATGCACTTCAAAACTTGTTTTGCCTTCCACTAACCCATATGCCATGTGCTGGGTGTTACAGGATGCATTTTTAGGACAATATGAGCTCTGGTTCTGCATCTTTATTCTTCATTGCTGGATGGGTGGACATAATGGTTGTAGGAGTATGCCTGAAAATTATTCCAAGGGAAATATTAGCACTAGCTTGCTTTTTCTTTTAAAGATTTTAATTTGGAAACAGCTTTAAATTTACAGAGAAGTTTCAAAAATGCAAATTGTAAACAACTGTATTTACCCTATACCCAAATTCCCTTACTGTTAATATTTTACCCTGTTACTTTATTATTTTTCAGGCTTTCTCTCTTTTTCTCCAATTATTTACTTATTTATTATCATGTGAACTCATGAATTTATTGAGTCCACATTCCTATGTGTCCTTGTACATGACCCTATACCTTTTTTAGTATTTTACTTTCAGGACTAACAAATTATTCACCCAGCTCACTTTGACCTGCCCCAATGCTGGTCCATCCATAATTTTGACAGCCCCGATTTCTACCAGTGGAGATGGTGTTAAAGGCCAAGATCTGTGTGCTGGGTGTGCTCATTGCTAATGATGTGTAGCACTTAAACACTTTTAACTGAAGTAATTGCATGACACATAAATATATTCCATTGAACCCAAACTAAATGCGTCCCCAACTCAAATTCACTGTGGCCACTCTAACGCCACACTTCATGAATGGATGTGTAACAGAAGGAAGTGGAGTGAAAATAAAATTTTGTAAACTTTGTAGCAACGTAAGACCATAGGGTTACAATGCATGGGCTCTTCCCAAGCTTCAGGAAGAGTCTATAGAAAGTTTACCTTCATAAACTCCAGGGTAAATCTGCCTTGATCTGATGAGAAGTTGATTTTATCCCTTATTATATAAGGAAGGAAGGAGTCAAAATAAGAAGGCTTGAAAAATCTATAAAATTAGATTTACCAATGGAGTTTTGTGAAGGACTTTTATTCCACATTTGTGGATTGCTCTAAGCTCTTCAGCGGCTTCTTATTGTTCATCTTACCTTTTCCCAATGGATTACTTTTCATCCAGTGTTTTATTGACTCTTGCATGCTCAAAATTACTAAGAGAAGACAAATAACTTGAAATTATTTCACATCAATCCCATTATGCAAAAATACGCTTTTATGTACTTTATGGTGACAAGGGCACCGGCTTTGGGACCAAACAGGGCTTTGAACAATTGTTAAATAACTCCAGCCTAGTTAAGTAGTTCAAGACCTAGGGTACATGACTAAGATGTCCACCACTTTGCTCTCTACAGCCTTCAGGATGAAAGGTATTGGCATTGTTACTCTGTCAAAATGCTGTGCAATGAATACAGGGGTTGAGAGCAAATGTTTAAAGACATTGCCCAGCATTTTGACAGAGTGATTTCATTTCTTCTGGAGGTATGATAAAACATGGGCCCTATATTTTGTATATCTTTTTTTCTAGAAATTCATTTTGATTTTGTTTTTCTAAAAGTATCAGTATTTGACAAATGGGTGGTGCGTTGAAACAACCAAAAATGTGGTCCTTCCCAGAGAAACATGGGGTCAAATTGGTCCCCAAAGAGCCATTTTTGTTGTAATATATTCTACCACTTTATGATTCTAAGAAGCTTCGTTATAAAAAACAGCAATTGTCCAACTCTCACTTCCCTCTCAACTAAGCAATTTTTAGGTGCACGGGAAAACACAGCTTTCGCCAAAGTTCTTGCCGTTTGCTAGCCAATTTTGATTATGAAAGGCTGTCTGGGCTCTAGTCATGTAGTAGCTAATTTGGACCTGTCCAGACAAAATCAGAAAAGGAATTATGAGGCTGGTTTTGGTACAAAGCAATGAATAGAACATGTGCTATGTTTCCAGTTATTTCAGGAGAAAACTTTCTTTAATTTTAATTCAGGAAGCAATGCCAAATTTCCAAAGGGATCTGCTCGTTAGTGTTTAATGCAGAAATAGTGGAAAGATATTCTTGACTAAATATGAGACCAAGTTGCTCACATGCTCTAGCATTCAAGAAATTTAAAATGTATGGATATTTATACCTTTATGATGCCTACTCTGAATTCCATTCAAAATAATCTTATTTTAGTGTGTAAATAATGTGTAGACTTCTAGTTGGCATAGGTATTACTTAACAGAAAAATCACCAGACTGAAATTTTAAAAAACAATTCTAGTTCCATTTCTGTCAACAATACTTAATCATTTACCTCTCCAGGATACAGAGGAAACATATGTTAAATGAGGGAATTAAATAGGTCAACCTAAAATGCCTCCATTTTTAATGATCTGTGTTCCAAAATTATCTTATTTTCTGTTTCTAAAAGGCAACATTTTATCCTAACTTTTTATTAGGCTTTAATAAGTAATTGACCCATATTGCCATTTGAAAATAAGCAATATAACAACAAAAATAGCTTAATTATTCTATTTTTAATTCTTTCTAAACTGAAGCCCCAGATAAAAATATCCCAAAGTGGCCCATTTTTGTGAATAATGATGATGTTACTAACTATTGCTTGTAGGTTGCAGGCTCATTCTCTTCTTTTTCTTTTTTTTAAGATTTATTTATTTATTTTAGAGAGGGGGGCAAGAGAGATTGTGTGAGTTGGGGGGAGTGGAAGAGGGAGAGAGAGAAGCAGGCTCCCCACAGAGCAGGGATCCCGACATGGGGCTTGATCCTACAACCCTAAGATCATGACCTGAACCACAAAATCAAGAGTTGGACACTCAACCAGCTGAGCCTCCCAGGCACCCCTGAATGCTCATTCTTATAGTAAATTCAAACAGATGTCAGAACAGGTGACAGCCAAGCACATAACTTGCCCCTGGAATTCTCCAGGAGGCCCGAAAAGGCCAGAGAGTCCACCACACACTGACGGCAGAGTCACTGGGTCCCATGCTCTCCGATCCTTTGGGGTCAGTTGAGCTACACCCACCTTCATCTAATTGGGCCTTGAATGACTGCTCTCTGCCGATTCCTATAAAGATGGGAGACCATATTTGGGTCATCATTCCCCTTAAAGGCTAGAAGGCATACAGGAATGTTTTTGAGACCACCTCAAAAACATGGCACTCCTTTCACTTGAATTAATGGAAGGGATTTAAAGAAGGACACTGAAAGAGCAAGTTGAGCCAAGCTGCTAAGTAATATGGTTACCATATTCCATGCTCCCAGACCAATCTACAATTAGAGAAATAAAACTTATTTTTAGATGAGGACCCCAGAACCCAGAAAGGTGAAGCAAGTTTATAAATAACTCATGGGATTAAAAAAATGCCACTAAGGCAAGCTGAAAGACTCCTGACACCCAGAGTAGTGTTCTTTCTACAGTGTGGGGAGAGTAGCGGGCCAGGGTGGGGTGGGGAGGGGAAAAGAAAAAAATCTGCCTCAAAATGCCACTCCAAGAAGTCCTAATATCAATATCAAACAAGTGCTTTCAGGGTCCTTGATTGTTTATTACAAATCCTAAATTTTCCTGTGAAGGAGCCAATCTGTGTTGCTGCTCCAGCCAAGGTGACCCACCCTTTGGCAGAATCTTAAGGGTGCAGTTACAGAGGGCTCCTGTTTACAGTAGAACCATTCAAGAAATCTGGTTTTACTTTCACAAACAAATAAAACTCTTTTTGCCTAGAGAGTGTGGATTAAATATTTATTTATTTATTCATTATAAATGAGAAATAGTCAACAGAAAGCTTTCTCTACTGGGTGAAGACCAACTTTGTGCTCTACTTTTCTGCTTATTTGGAGCCTCTATCTTGACTTCTCGCTGGGGTTGCCATGAGCAGGCTGATCTTCCCAACTCTGACCTTCAGTTCACCTCTGAACTTTTGAGGCTATATTTATAGTGTCTGACCTGGCAGTGACTCTATCTAAATACTGTCCATCATCCAGTAATGTATAGTATCTATTATTTGGATTCTTAACAATCCTTCCTCCAGATTAACATCAATTCAATCTATCTTCCATATCACTGATATTATTTTACTGAAATGTACCCTGTGCCCCACACTTCTTAGTAAGATACTCTTTACTAAGTAGCCCCAATTTCTAGGTCCATTTCCTGCCTTTTCCTTCTACAATCCATATGATTCAATAACACAATACTAAGCATTGTTATTAAAATGTCCTCATGTTTTATATCTCTATGCTTTTTTATTCACACATTTCTTCCTTTGCCTGCTATAAAAACTACTTTTCCTAGTGGCCAATCTAAAATGTTCCTATCTACACTGTAGTATTTTACTCCCCTTCCTTAGCAAAAATTAGTATCTCCTTCATATGTGTTTCCATAAGAGTTTATAATTACCTTTATAAGTGAGTGTGTTTGTGTTCTTTAGATACTGTGAACTCCTTGGGAGCATGAACTAAATCTTGTTGTCTTTCATATCCTCAGTGTCCTATATGGTATTCGATAAACTGAATTAATAAAATTCACCAACTATTGTGAAGAGCATCTTGTGGTTGATCTTTTTGTTTGCATATTTACTTTTGGTCGGTTTAAGATCAGTAAAGCAAAAGAAAATATAAACAACACCCATGAGCCTACCAAACTGATAATAATGTATCGTATATGCTTTGGATTTTTAAAAATAAAATATTACACATCAAGTTGTAATACCATCCCAAACCTCAAGTCTCTCTCCAGAGGCAGCTGTTTTTGTGGATTTGGTGTATATGCAATTTACACTTTCATATCTTTTCTAAATATACATGTATCAATAAATGAAATATATTACTCTTCTGCATGTTTTTTAAAAGTATATATAAATACTACCATACTGTATGTATCCTCTTTTAACTTGCTTTTTCAATTATTACCTGTAAATGCCAATTGTTACAGTCAAAGTTGTTTATTTTGACATATGGTATTCCCTCACATAAATGTATCATAATTAATTTGGTAATTCTTCAGCCATTGGGACTATTTCTTAACTTTTCGCTTTTACAATCAACATTTCAATGAGCATCCTTGTAAATGTCTTCTTGTGGACATATGTATGAATTTCTCTAGGAGTTATACCTAGAAGTGGAATTCTTAGGTCATTTCTGACAGCCACTTGCTCCTCAGGGGAATTTTATAAACTAGCAGTATATGACATAGTTGTGTCACTATAATCTTGCCACGCCAATATTTGCCTTATTGTTGTTTTATTTATTTTTGGTCAGTATTATGGCTTATCTTCCCTTCTAAATACCCTGGCTCCTAAGCAGTAACTCCACGGATCAGATGCCATCATATCCCTCCCTGAGAACAACAACTCTCTGAGGTATTCTTTATTCACTGGGTCTCAACAAGTTTTGTTTTTGTTTTTGTCTTGGTAACTCTGAAGAACTATACTTTCCCGTTTGCTGCTACTCCTCTTCTATTCCAGGCTAGCTATGTTAGTCATCATATAGAATCCTTATAGTTCTACTCTTGTCTAGTAGCCTGAGATCAAACATCACCAGCAGCTATCCCTGGACTGAATTCTTTTTCTTCCCTCCCGAAATGTGACCAGATTCTTCTGATGCTCTCCCTAGTGCCTCATCTCCAGTTCCTGCTCTGCTTGCTCTCCCCACCAAGAGTACCATCGGATACCTATCTACATTCCTGTCACACTTCTTCTGTGCCCTAACAGGTCACTAGTCATTCTCTCACTTCTCCATTCCCTTGATGTTTCCTAGAGCCTCTTCCTGACCATAATCTGGTACTCCCACAATGATTAGCTGATTCATAATCTTTTCAATGTCTGGGTTTTTTTTTTTTTTTTTTTTTTTGAGCCTCTGGGCCATGGCTCAGGAACAACAGGCTTTCCTCTGCTGTCTCCACCCACTTTTAGTCATCAACAGCAACCATGGCTTGGTGTATCCAGCCTACACAGGCTCCTGACACTCATGTCTTGGCAGTTTAAACCCCTATGACTTCCAGGGGTGTTGGCCTTTTAACACCTGGATAAAAAATGTAATGTGGGTGGAGTGCACATACTGTGGTTCATCTCAGACCAGGCACTCCCTAGGGATGACAAATACCTCTAGGAGACTTCAGTTACCTGCTCCACCCACAGTCTCTAGAAGGAGAAATCTTATATTTCACATATCCCAGCTTCTTCCCCCTTTCCTCCCCCCACCCCCACCACAGATGGATGTCTGCTCAAACATGGCAAAGCCACTGGGTGGCCAGATACATATAATTTCCATGGCCTAGTTTCTAAATATTATCTAGGCCATTGGTTTACTACCCTGGCTGAACATTAGAATCACCTGGGAAATTTTATAAATTTATCAACGCCCAAATACCATTTCTAAAGATAAATGGTTAATGTCCCAATGTGGGATAAAGTATATATATTTAATAACCTCCCTCCTCCAAGTGATTCTAAAAACAACCAGCACTGAGAACTGAGAACAGAAAACCATCTAAAATATACAGTTTACTGTCCAATTAACATAACTTTAGGGAAGTCCAGCCCAGGAAGTTGAAGTTCCAGATAATTTTATTGTTTGTTTCAAGAACTATGCCCCAAATCCATTTACTTGAACAGCAGACTACTCAACTAGGTCTCCTTACTCTTTCTTAGGACAATAGGTAAATTCATTACATTTATCAGAAGATTGTTTATTCAAGACTCTTAGAAACCCTTGCCCCTCTATGTTTACCAACCCTAAACTGTTATTTCACAAACTTACCCAATCTCAAGTTAGGGTCCAGCACTGAAAGACTTACCTTAAATTAGACCTCCAAATCCTCATATATATCCCACCCTTGCCTTCTCTATGAGATGCTACTGAGACTGCCCAAATACCAGTTCCCCTTATCAGTTAAGCAATGAACACTGCTTTCTTTTTTCAAGAGGTTACTTTGGTGGTCAACAGGTTATCTTGGTATTTCCAGGGAGTTGACAGCAGATAGATCACTTTCTGGGGCAATTTATTTTCTCTTTAATCTAAGAGACCCAGAGACTATGGTCAACTGAAGGTAGGTGCTACACCTAAGAGGTACAGCCAAAGATCATGATCACAGCAGATTGTGTGCGAGATGAATACATCGAGGAAGCTAATAACAAAGAGGAGAATTGAGCAAAAATATGCAGAGAGAAAAAGCAATGGGAAGAAGAGTGTGGTCCCTGAGAGATGGTCTTCTCAGTATCTGGCATTCTGCTGTGTGTGAGGCCTCACTTGGAAATCTGGTTAAGTGCTTGTGGTATTATGACAGGACAGGTAACTGCCCATGTATGCATTTACTGATTTTTGCTGCTTTACTAAGAAGTCCTAATTGTCAATTACTGATGTATCAAGAAGGGAAAAAAAATATATGTCACTCTCCCTTCCTCACAGATGACAAAGAGTTTCAAGTTTCCGTATATCAAATAAGTGTGCCTATATCTGCTGAGTCAAGGGGTGAATATCTCTGAGCTGGACTGGAATACATTAGTTTATCCCAAGCTGAGAAAGGGGAGAGTGGTACCACCCCTTCCCACCACGAAGACTATTGCCCACCTACACCTTGATTTGACCTAGTTTTTGTTCCCTGCAATCAAAATCTATTATTAAAATAATAATCTTATTGTTATAGGGTAGGCAGAAATTTCTAAGGCACTTTATAAAGTTGACCTTAAGCTTGAAAATAACCCTAGGAAGTAAATGTAGTCATCCAATTTACCAATAATTAAATGGATGTCCCATTTTATAACTAAAGTTGAGCTTAAATAACTTGCGCAAAGTCAGATAGCAAGGTGAAGGCAGAATAAGTCTAACCAATTCCCTAATCCCCACATTACCGTCCATACCTTCACAGGCTGCTCATCTCACTAGAACTGAAGTGGGTAGGATAGCAGTTCCACAAGAGCATATATCCAAAGCTCCAGCATGCCTCCCACAGCAGTTTGTAAAGCTGTGCTATGGGGAAGAATTCATGGAGAATTATGAAGGTTAATAGAACTTTATTTTTCATAGCTTAAAATATCCCAAAATTTGCAGATCTGATGAAGCTAAATAAATGGAATACTTTGGCTTAAAAAGAAAAAAAAGACAAATAAAAAAGTGAGAAACTTCTTCACTATTACTTTCTCTTAATGATTACTAATGTTTTTAGCAGCTGCCTCTACAACTGCAGAAAGGACCCGTTTGAAAAAATATTCAGTTGTTTTTGAATGTCAAGGAAAGCATTTTTTTTCTGTTAGGGTGCCTTTCAGTCCCAGTTAACTATACTAATATAATTAATTATATTCTTTTTAAAGATTTAATGTAATACTAGGACTTCTTTATGAATCAAACGAAAAAACTGATGTAATTGCACTACATTCAAGTCTATTGTAGTCTTTTATCCATAATCATTGTTAAGTACTACAAGGCAGTTATAACTAAAGATTATTTCTAATTTTATAACTTTCAATGTTAATACTCAACAGTTTCATCATCTAGCTAATATGATCAATTGTGAATTTTCATTTTCTCTCGTTGAGGTTTAAAGCATAATGATCAGCTAGAATTATCTAACAGCAATGGGAGCCATGGTTACCTACATTTTTTACACTGATATTGTTTCAATAAATTACCCACATGGAATGATTATAAAGATATTTGCTTTTCTTTCTGAACAGAGCCTGGTATCATTAAACATCTAGTAGAATCCAATGTTTCTTTAGTCTGTTTTTGTTACAAATTCTTATGGCTTTAATAGGAAAATATTGGCACAGCCATGTGTAAACTGTGCATACTTCTGTGCTCTTTTAGAGCTTTCAGAGACTTGTTTGCTATTCAGGCTTTATCCATTCATTCATCTACTTCAGCAAAGTTGATCATCTACTGACACTATTTATTTTTGAGTGTCTAGCCATCCTATCTGTCCTGTCCACTTGTTCATCCATCAAACATGCTCGGGAAACAAAAATAAATAGATCGAACTCCCTGGCTTGAAGAGTTAAAGGGGAAGACATGCACAGAAACACCTATTTGTAGGAACATGATACATGAGTTTGGGAACACAAAGAGACAGAATTCATCTATGGTATTTTGGAAATACTGGGGAAGACATGCTTAATACTGACAGGATAAATTAAGGAAACCTTGTGAAGGAAATGTTAGTCAAGTTGAATTTTTCTTATTTTTTTAGTGTCTTATTTTTTCACTGAGGTATAATTAGCATGTAACATTATATTAGTTTCATGTCTACAACAGAATGATTTGACTTTTGTATATATTGTAAATGATCACCAAAGTAAGTCTAGTAAACATCTGTCACCATACATAGTTAGAAAATTTTATTTTCTTGTGGTGAGAACTTTTGAGATCTCCTCTCTTCGCAACTTTTATGAACTACAGTCACCATGCTGTACGTGTCATCCCCAGGACTTATTTTCTAGCTGGAAGTTGGAAAGAGAAATAATAACAGTTAACATTTACTGAGTTCTTAGGACAAGCCAGACGTGTTTTAAGACTTAATATCTACTAACTCATTTAATCATCTCAACAACCTTATGATTTAAGTAGTAGTACAGTCTCATTACCTCATTTAATCTATATTTTAAATGTGGGGAGATTGCACAGTAGTGAAACAATTAGCCTTTGTCACTTGGCCAGGTAACACAGGAAATTAGGATGGGATTTTCCTTGCTTTATTTTGATGAAGGGGCCAATAATAACCGAAGTAGAAGACAAACCCCTTCCTATCAATTCATTTTATTTTTACATTAAATGATACCTGGGTTATGGAATCTCTTGGACAGAGGAAAAAAAAAAACAGTGGGAGAGAAGGTGTGATCATGGGATTTGTAGAGACTCTTCTTTGGAAATAGGTTGTTATGCTCTAAATCTTTGGTGTAGGGAGGCTGTGAACTTCTTACTGCAAACATAGGGGGAGGGATTTCAAGACAATAAATAAAAGAGCTTTAGAATGTGTTCTCAAAAATAGGGCATTGCAAAGCACTGTGCCTGTCTCTGTCCTGAGAAAGCTTTATTAGGCTGTAAACTAGGAATTCTAAAGAACAAAAGCAGGCCTAGCTTTGGGGGTAGGGCCTGGAGAGGGCTTCTGCACTGTGATCCATCACTGCCCAATGGCTAAGGGATGCTTGAATTTTTCCAAGGGTCAGATAAGGGTCACGTGAAAGAAAGCCAGCAAAGAGTCTGTCCAAAGGGTCCTGTCCAAAAGGGTTGCCTGGAGGAGGGAGAGGCAAGAAACTATCTGTGTCACCCTGGATAACCAGGTGCAGAAGAAAGAATTACAGATAACCACCTGGAACAAAGGTGTCCAGGGAATTTAAGAGAGTGATCCAGCAAAGAATCTCCTCAGAATTCACAAAAACTTCATCAAGAGGAAGATTTAAATCTTATTATTCATATCCATAGAGCAGAAAACCACCCCATCAAGTAAAAAAAAATGTCCTGTTTGTCATCTTTCCTTTTTTTTCTTGCTTAGACTCCAGTAGAAAAGAAACCTGGAAACAGTAATAAGTGAAAAAGCCAGAGCAGAAGGACCTCATCACCTTCATTCCCTTCCCCACCACAGGCCTCCAGCCTGAAGTAGCCCAGAACTTGGCCAGGAGAGGAGTAATCAGCTGTTCTATCAGGTGCAGGAATTTGGCTAGTATTTTGGACAGACATTATAGCATCTAAATCTAGACTATGTTTATCCTGAAAGTAACCATAAAACTATAACCTAAGAACTGAAGCCATGGGGCCTATGGATGTTCATCTAAGGCCTGGGAAGAGTTATGCCACTGATTAAAATTTAAACAATAGTGGGAGACCCACATGCAGTTATATTTCACTGATGTCATGAGTTCAATAAGCAAGGGATACTAGTAAAAGTTAAAGTCATTGTTTCCAACTGTCCTGGTCCCTGGAAAAGAGACAGGTCTCCAGATATTCATAAGGGCAACATCAAATGGTAACTCTTGATGAATTTCCATGTTTCTATAAGTCTGGCTTTTTTATCTAAAAATTCTTTTTATCAGAGAAGGAATTTTGAACACCGAACTAGGATTAGACCATTTCAGTTAAGCCTCTTGGACATCTTGTGAATAATTTAACATCTCATCTGTAAAGTAGGACAAAAATCGCTGTTTTGCCTACCTTATAGGATTATTTTGAAGAGCAAACAAAAATAAAGTTTGGTAGTTTACACAATGCAATGATGTGTGTGTGTATACCCATATGGACAAAACTTAAAACAGAATTTGAAATAAAAATAAAAGGTAGACTGCATTAAAAACTAATGATGTAATGTATGGTGATTAACATAACACAATAAAATTAAATTTTAAAAAAAGGTAAAAAAATATGCAAATATAAAATTATATGCAAATTAAAATACCCCCAACACAAAAGAACACTATCTATGTATTGTTCATGGAGACATATGTGCATATACATAAATGTGCATACATTCAAGACACATGTGTGAATGTGGATGAGGAACATAGCCAAAGAGAACTTAATTTTAGCCAGAGGGTATTCATTCCTTTTTTATAAAAATGACAAAATGTTAACAGTTATTAATACCAGGCTGTGAGAACTCAGAAATTTATGTTTTTCTTTGTACTTTTTTGCATTTTTTGGAAACTTTTTTTTTTAAATAAAATCCAGAATCACAAAAATACACATGAAGAATGAATTAGGAAACAGATGTGACAGTGGTGGGCAAACTGTAAAAAACTTTAAAAACCTAAAGTAATGTTCCAAATATATTGTAACTTAAAAAAACACTTTTATTATTTATGTAAGTATAGTTGACATACAATGTTATATTAGTTTCAGGTGCATAATGTAGTGATCTGATGATTCTATATGATACACAGTGCTCACTGTGATAAGTATAGTCACCTTCTGTCATCATGCAATGTTATTACTATATTATTGACTGTATTCCCTATGCTGCGCTTTTCATCTCCATATCATAAGTTTTAATTTTGAGAGTTAAGCAGTGTCTAAGGCTCTTTTTACATTCCATTATAAGAAATAATAAATAATAGGAAAAACCCTGAAATATATGCTTTAAGTGACTAGTCGACAATTTGAGTGAAAAGTATTTTCATTGCAAAGGTTAATATATCACCTGTGATTTAATCAAGTCTGGGAGTCTGTGCCATGCAAATATTAGTCCAAATGTCTAAGCATGGGCCTTTATTTTTGAAAGCTCTTTTCTGAGCTCAAATCATGAAAAAAATTTCAAATTTTATAATTAAATAGCATGCCCTTTCTTCTGTTTGTAAGAATAATACAAGATTTGTGGAAGATTCATAAAACACAGGAGCAAAGTTTTAAAAAATTAAAACAACTTATAATTCACTTTCCAGAAATAATAATTTCCTTCAAGTATTTTTTTCTATAAATATACAGTTGTTATTAGTGTATCAGACATGCTTATTATGTGTTTTGTTCTTACCTCGGCTCTGACACCTCTCATTCCATTTCCTCAAAAGCATGCTCTTACTATGGTTTTCCAGTGTATGTTGACACCATCATTTATCTGACATACTCCTCTTGATGAACAGACAGGTTATGTTCAATTTCTTAATATTAGGTATAACATTCCAATGAATATCCTTACCTATAAATAATTTTGCATGTTATTGGCCACTTCTCCTTAGAATAAGCTCCTAAGTGTATTATTATTAAGGAAAGGTAAAACCTTTCTAAGATATTAGAAATAATCTGACAAATTGTTCCTTTCCCAAATATTGAAGTCCAGGTCCACAATCCCTTGTCCATAGAGTTATATGTTTTGGAATTTAGAAATTTGGGGATTTTAGAATGATAATAGGTTGTAGTAACCATATGGTAGGTAACATCCTTCCTCAGGTATAGAGAACTACATCCAATCAAATACATTAATATTTCCTTAGCAAAATGCATTTATTCTCATTAAGTAAAATAAATAAAAACTATAAGTAGCCTCTTTTCAGTCCCAGTCTGTTTTGCTACCAAAAAGCTCCAAAAACTTTTTAAACTTTGGGGAAGTGTGGGTAAGGGATTGCAGATCCATACCAATTTATACTCCTTTCCAGTGTGGATGAGAATGCTAATTCATAGAATTTTTAGCCACTATTATTTTAAAATTTACAATTTGATAAGCAAAAAGAGACTATTTTAAACATTTCAACACTTTTTAAAATGTTATTCATTTGCATTGTCTTTCTTTTGGTATCCTTATTATGTCTTTTGGTTTTACAGTTAAAGCATTCATCTTATTGATTTATAAGAACTCTTTATATTAAAGATAATAATACTTTG
Source organism: Callorhinus ursinus (assembly GCF_003265705.2). Lineage (NCBI taxonomy): Eukaryota > Metazoa > Chordata > Mammalia > Carnivora > Otariidae > Callorhinus > Callorhinus ursinus. The sequence continues at coordinate 67,920,340 of NW_027397063.1, forward strand.
TATGTGATATACATTGAGATTTTTCCACAGTTGATTATTTATATTTAATTTTAATATTTAAAAATATGTAGTTAAATCTACTAATCTCTTTGTAACTTAGTTGCTTTTAGATTTCTGAAATTTCTCCCCACTTATAGATCAAATACTGACTTTTATTTTTTCTTGTTCCTCTTTTGGCTATAGATTTTATTTTTAACTTTGATTCTGTTGGAATTTTATTTGGTATATGTTTGATAAAAGGGAGGGATTTTACATTCCTATTAAAAATGGAGCTATTTCAGAAGATCTTTGGAATTCAATCTTAGGTTATATTGTTATGTGTGTAAACCAGAGCCCTCAGCTGTTTGATTTTTAATCGGTTTAATGGAAAAAGAATGTTCAACAACAAAACTTGAATGAACAGGTGTAAAATATTTGCAGATGTAAAGTCTCACAATTTGGCATCATTTAAAATATTTATGTGTTTTAATTCAAATTATACTTTATGTTTTGCATGGATATGATTCAACTAAGTATGGATAATAATAAAAATTCTAACTCCACACAAAATGTCAAAAATCAATGTTGATCCTTTCCTTCCAATGCCTACTCTCAGCTTGCCCTAATTTTTGTGTTTTCTATTATTATTAATATCATCTGACTTAGGTTGAGTTCTCAGAATCAAAGATGTGAGTACAAGTAGCATATTTGAGAGGTGATTCCAGGAAGAACAGGAAGGGAAGAGGAGAAGGGAAACAGTAAACAGAAGTAAGCCAGTGAAGGATGTGTTCTGGAGCATATTACTGCAGTGGCCAGTTGAGGCTCATTTCTACTGGAGACCTCTCATAGAATGGAGAACATACCTGAGTTTTATCACAACCAAGAGCTAATTTTGCTCTTCTTTCCTTTCCTTCACCACATCCTACTTTTGGCCTATAGTACCATTTTTTTTTTTTTTTTTTTTTTTTTTTTTTGTAGTACCATTTTCTAAGCAATTGCAGAAACTATCTCAGGAGTATCTCCTCTTCCAGGGGTCCAGGGTCTCCTTACTTCATACAGTTGTTTTTATGTTCCAGTCTAATCTTTTAAATGCACAACTGCCATGTGCAAGGGCTTCAATTGATGGCCATTCTCTATCAATAGAATATAAACCTTGAGAATCAATGGCCTCCAAACATTACTGTCATCTCTCCTTTTTAGCTATGTCTTACTGTTTCTCATAACATATGGTCCAAGAAAACTGGGCTCCTTTCTATTTCCAAAGTATGCTCCATGTTTTCTAAAAATATACATCTTGTCATCTTCTTTTATCTCCCTAGAACGCTGTTATCTCTCCCTAATATCACTGTATTGAAATCCTAACCTATCCTACATAGTTCAGCCCAAATATTCCCTCTTTCATGAAGTTCTCTGGTCCTCCTAAGCTAGAAATAATACGGTCTTTTGGAGTTTCTTAAACACAAGTCATCTTTTACTTAAACTGTGTTTGCTTTTATGACTCGTAGGTTGTCTTTTTTTGGGGACAGGGTCTATTATTTATTCTTTCATTCTCCATTAAGTCAAGTAAGTCCCTGGAGCATAACAGACACGTAAGAGATATGTATTAAATCCATGCAGTTGCTATGAATCTTGCTAAAGACAACTCAGAAATAAGAACTGTTTTCAAATATCATCAGGATATCAAGCAAATGGACTTAACTTTTTTCTTTTGTTACAGGGATGATGAAAAAAACTGATAGAGGTTGCAGGGGACATGGATATTGAAAAAGGGGCCTTTCTGGAGTTTTTTAGGGAATATATCAAATGAATATTTGTTACCTTTTTATTGATTGATTGATTGATTGGCTCCTTCAATTAATTAGTCAATTGACAGCATTGATATATGTTAAGCACTGTTCTAGTTTCTGGGTATATAGTGGTAAGCAAAATATCTGATTCCTGCCTTTGGGGAGCTTGTAATTTACTAAAGGAGAAACATGAAAACCAAACAAAAGCATGTACACTGTAGTCAGTGCCATGAAGAAAAATGGCAGTGTGCTGTACAATAGATTATGACATGGATTTAGTATTAAAAAGGGGATGGGGTGACTGGGTGGTGGGCATTGGGAAGGGTACATGATGTGATGAGCACTGGGTGTTGTGCCCAACTGATGAATCATTGAATACTACATCAAAAACTAATGATGTACTGTATGTTGGCTAATTGAATTTAAATTAAAAAAATAACTAAGGTAAATTTTATTGTGAGAAAAAAGAATACATTCTGGCAAATGGAAAAAAAAAGGAAACAAAAATCCATCTGAGAATGTAACATTTAAGTTAATAACTGAGGACTGGGGGAAAATTCCAAAGAGAAAGAGAATTATGGGGAAAGCATCTGAGATCTGGACAAGGTTAAGAAAGTAAAAGGTGTTCCGTAAAAATAGAATAGTAAGTAGGAAAAAATTTTGCAAGAGGTAAGGCTGAGTTTGGCATTGGCTAGATCGTACATTACCTTGTAGAAAAATCAAGGATTTTGTATTTTATCTCAACTACAGTGGGAAATCATTGAAGAATATTAACTTGAGGAATGACATGATCATATTTACATTATTTTAAAAGATCATTTGAGCTGTTGTATGGAGAACAAATTGGAGATGGACAATCATGAAAGCTGGAGACCAGAAAGAAGGCCATTGCAATTTACCAAGCGAGAGATGATGGTGGTTTGCTCTAGAGTGGTGGCCTGGACTAAAGAGAAAAGGGGTGAATTAAAGATATGTTTTTAATTTTGAATGGACAAAGCTGAATAATTAGCTACTGAGTATGAAGAAAAGTAGATTTCACGAATAATTTTAAGTATTTTGGTTTGAGCAATTAGGTGCATATTGGTGGATTTAATGATAGAAGATGAGAGAAGCCAAAGAGATTGAGAGGAGAGGCTTGAGATAAAGAGATACTTCCTCTTGTTTCTGGGGTTTCAAAAACAATTCAGTCAGATCCACCCAGTGGCTCTGTCTTTGTTGTCTCAAGTTTCTCCAATTTGCCTTCTGGGTATAAAACTTTGTTCAGAGTCCATCCCTGACCCTTTGTTGAATTTCCACTGTGTTTAGATCCATCTTCAGACTCTATAGGCCTGCTGGATTCAGATTCAGATCCTTTGCTCATCTTGATCTGTAGCCTAAAAGTAAACAATATCTTCTTCCACGGAAATCTGAGCATACCAAAAATGAAATGGAAAGTAAAAGCAAAGCAACTTCCAACATCTTGAGCAGTTGAATGATACTGATATTTTCAAATTTGAACCTTGAGAAATTTTGTATATGTTTTCTTTGTCCTCAGGAACGTCTTCTGCCCGCATCTTTGCTGGACTTTCATGAGGCTATATTGGTTGAAAGTGTGGCATATTTGAAGTTAAGGTTTTTCAAAATTTCAAAGCTGCAGTATTTTTTTTTTTTTCCTAATGCTTTATGTGCAAATAAACTCCAAGAGCTCTGGCTGAAGTGGTAGCAGGGGTTCTAAAAGGTCTCAGGGATTGTACAGCACCTGTAAAGATTTCACAGTTTGCAGTTCAATGATACTTTTAAGGAAATCAACAAGGAAAAGTTCAAAAGTCCGCATTGATAAGGTAATGTGCCCCAGAAAAACAGCCTTGTCTACAAAAGTGTTGTTTTCATGCTAGTTCACTCACTGAATCACTGTATGTTTGTATACTAACATGTCACTTTTCAATCTAGGCCTAGAGGTCTTCAGCAGAATCAGGGATCTGCACTAGAGGATTTTAAAACGTTCTCTCATTCTAGAACATCCTGTGCATTTAACTACGCAAGTTTGTCTCTGGTCCATGCTCATGATACCCTCTTCAACTTTCCCTTTGAGTGTAAGTCAGTGTGTGGTTGCAAGGGGAAGGGGAGGTAGTGGGAAGTTTGTATATGCATGGTAGTAGGAGGCTGTGCCATTTGGCTCACCACATCAGAAAGCTAGGCACCGAAATCTCATTCACTGACTTAGTTCCGGGTTTACTGTGGGATTGAGGATAAGGCAAATCCTCGGCTCTTGATCTGTTTCTTTATCAGTAAAACTTGAGAAGTTTTGATCTACATTCATGGGAAAAAGAACAGAGATTATGAGTAAATACATAATTTGTCCTCATTGTTCTGTCCTTAGACTGTCAGATGAGAAGCCCTCCGAAGAAGAATGTCACTGTAGAAAAAAATGAATAAATGAAAAAATTATCCCTGGCCCTTAATATCCTCAAGGTTTGTCAAAAAGCCTTAGTATTGGGCACCTGGGTGGCTCAGTCGGTTTAAGCGACTGCCTTCGGCTCAAGTCATGATCCTGGAGTCCCGGGATTGAGTCCCACATCGGGCTTCCTGCTCAGCGGGGAGTCTGCTTCTCCCTCTGGCCCTCTTCCCTCTCGTGCTCTCTATCTCTTGTTCTCTCTCTCTCAAATAAATAAATAAAATCTTTAAAAAAAAAAAAAGCCTTAGTATTATGGCATAATTTTTCAAGGAAAAGGATATAGGTTTTGCCAATTAAATGAGGCAGCAAATGTAATACAAGGATTAACTCCTGTTTTTCATCTGATATCCGACAATAATACAGAAGCAGATGCCTAGAGAATTTCAAATTTTGTGTGATAGAATCTGAGGTCTGGCAGTCTTTTCAATGGAGAGTGTAGAAGTTAGTTGGTCTTGTTTTCCTGTGGGTATATGAGGAATGAAGTGAGGGGAAAAATAGAGGAAAGGGACATTTGACAGAAACTCTTTCTTATATCCCCAAATTTGAGAGTCACTTTGGTTAAGTTTATCTCTTAAAGTGCAGGAATACTTCTAGAAAGTTAAATATATTGTTTTAATCAAACTGTTTCCCTACTCGCTAAAGTTTTCCGTACTGAGCGATATCAGATGGGATTGTGGAAAAAGGGGAGGGACTGATAAGTTTGAAATATCTAGTCCCTGGGTATGGGTGAGCAGGGCTGTCTTTGGTTTGCTAAAGTCTGTTCTGGGGGTGAGTGAGATCTTGAATCTTCCACTTGGCAGTATAAGCCAAAGCCCTTGTATAGGGAATGTCCAGGAGTCCAGACCAGGTGGGGAGATAATATCTATCATCCTATATGTGTGGAAGGGCTTTTAAAATGATGAAGTGCTATAAAAATTAAAGTGATGTTATTTTCTGAAAAACAGTGATTATTGTCTATGAAATGACCACTCTTTTTTTCTAAGGACTTTTTTTAAAAGATTTTATTTATTTCTCAGAGAGAGAGAGCACAAGCAGGGGGAGCGGCAGGCAGAAGGAGAAGCAGGCTCCCTGCTGAGCAAGGAGTCCGATGCGGGACTCTATCCCAGGACCCTGGGATCATGACCTGAGCTGAAGGCAGATGCTTAACTGACTGAGCCGCCCAGGCGTCCCTGAAATGACCACTCTTGAATTAAAAGGAACACTTCTAACTCCTTAGAAGATCAGCTTCAGTCACTGCAATATTTTTAATGAGGAGGATTCTTTATCTTTTGAGAGTACACTTGACTTCAGGAAGCATCTATGCCACCTGAAGTTGATTCCAGGAAGTAGGTTAAGGAAGGTTCTTTTTTGGTAAAAATTCAGTTTTGATTATAAAATAATATGCAAAATATCTCTGCAAGTCCTTCCCAAAGCATTGGTGTCAAAATGGGATCAGCATGTGGCATCCCAGGGTGTCTCCTTTGAAGGAAGTTGCCTATACAATAATTTTTAGGTTTACTTTAACAAATTGACCTATGATTACAGTTTGTGTGGTAGAGCCCAAGGTCTGACAGTCTTTCAGAGGCCAAATGCAAGTTAGTGGCCCACGTTTTCTTGTGGCTATATTAAGATCGAGGTGGGGAAAAAAATGGAGATTTTATTTATACAACTTGCATCATCAAGTAAGAGGAAGGAGCTATCTAAAATGTTTTTAAGCATATACATGTATATTTTTACTGTACCTTAAAAGTAATTATTAAAAGTTTGAGAGCGGTTTGAAGATAATGTTAATTTTTAAATATAAATTGTCCCATCCTCTGAAAGCAAATCGGTCCAGGTCAGTTTACTGCTTACATTCTGAACTCTACACGGTGGTAAAGGAGTCTGATTCAGTAAAAGAGGATTTAAGATATCAGTTTGACTGGTTATTTATTAAGTTTGTTTTTGTTTTTGCTTTTGGTTTTTCCTTGAGGCACTTCATCACTGCATATGTGCCTTACCTTCTCCGTTTATCAAGTGGATTTGGAGAGTAGGGTAGCGGTCCTTATATTTCTTTATTTTCCCTCAACCCTGGATTCTCTTCGTGATGGGTAAAGACATACGACAGAAGGAGGATACACATGCTGGACAGACTGAGCGGGAGGTTCCCCAGGGAGCTGGGCATATGGATCAACTCTGTAGTGCCTGGAATCATTACTACGCTACGGGTTGTCTCAAAACATTAACACCAGTCTCCTGCTCTACTCGCTGAGGTTGGCTGATATTTCTAGGCAAAATCAACAAGCTCTCAGTAAGCTGAGACTTTTAATTACCCCCAGGGAGCTTGGAAATTTGCTTGGGAACCAACGTTTAACTTTCTCCCAGAAATAGACGTGGGGAGAGGGGAAGTAATGCTTTCGGGGACTATGAGAAATGTGATGACATTGTATTTTTACAGTGAAAGAAGCAGAGCACACTTAGAGCTGAAAGGGATTTCAGAGGTCTCGTTCTATACCTTCCTTCACTGTGGGGTATAAAAAAGGCCCACGATATCACACTTAGTTCACGGCCGAGCCATAACGAGATGGCAGGGGTGGGGGGCATTCTGATTTCCTATGCAGGGTTATTTTATATGCATGTCTCTTTTGAAATACAAATTCACTCATTTTGTTCACTCATCCAAATAGCATTTTCTGAAACACAGACATGGTGTTGAGATCTAGTAAATCTCTTTCTGCCCAGGAGACTAAGAGGATGATGATCAGGAGATATCTCTTGGAGTATATTTCCATTTGGGCAATCTGAACATGGTCAGCTACTGCGCATGAAAGGTAATTTGGAAGCGAACACAGCAGGAGTGGACTGGAGATGGGACAGCGTGGTTAAAGAAACCACAGGCAGGCACCCAGCCAGGCTGGTGAGGAGGAACAGGTGGTCAGATAATCAGGAAGCTGGAATCTATTTTCAGGGGAGTTAAAATGAGTAGTGAAGTCAGAATCTAAAGTATTTAGGCATGATGAGTGACAAGTTCTCCGGCAGAGGCACATTGTTGATTTTAAAAGGGTACTGCCGGTGTTCCTGAAGGAATTCCTTAAAATCATGATGATAAGCAAAATAATCAATTTTAAGATATACTTTTGGTATTTTAGCTTTGATAATTTTATTTTGATTACCAGGTTTTTTTGAAGAATTTGAAAGTTTCTGTGGAGAACAATTTCTTTGTTCAAAAATAAAGCAAAACTATTTTTCTTTCTAACCTTTTTCTCAAATACATATGTATGAGAAAATATACACATATACATATATACATATATTATGCAGTTTTCTCTGTATCTAATTTCCTTTTACGCTATAGGTGATAGTAAATCACATGGGTTGTTAATCTCTGTGTCTACAAATGAGATTTTGTGTAAAAGCTGCACTAATTTGTATATATATTTAAACTAAACAATGTATATATGATATCCTTTTTTTACCTCACAAGGATTTATCCTAGGTGTGCCAAGGCAAGGCTGTTAATGAGATGCTGAGATTTCTGGGGCTAAGGTGGGAAAGGACTATATATCTTCTTGAGACTCAGAGAGGCCTTATGCTACAGCAGGTTGGATGGGTTGCTTGTACCTATCGGATACTAGAGAACAGAACAGAAGAGGCTCAACAGTCCTGGTGGAGGCACATCTAGATGTTACCCAGAGAAGTGGGGATGCTAGCATGCAGGTACCACAGGTCTGACCAGTCAAGATGCCGACATTGTTAGAAATGTCCTAAAAGAAGGAAATAGTGATGTGGACAAAAAAGACTAGAATAATGAGAGAGATGGGCACCTAGCTCTAGAATTAGGGACTTTTAATAGCTCAGGCTTTATTGCCCTAATATTTGGCTCTTTTTATTTCCCTGTGATCCCAACAGAAGATGATCTGGAGGCTACCAGAAGGTTGGAGAAGTTGGCTAGAACAAAGCTTCTGTTGGCAGGGCTAAAAAGAATTCATGTCTGGAAACTCTTAACAGGAAAAGAAAGGGTTCATGAGGATGGTGGGCTCAGGACTCAGATTCAAATCCTGCCTCTGTAACTTATTTCCTCTGTGGACTTTTTTTTCTTTATTTTAACAAACAAATGAAAACAACAAAAAGCCAACTTTTTCTACCCAAATTTCTTTGTTTGTATAGTTCGTATAATATCATATCCTTAGCTTCTCCCCATCTCCTAGCCCCAAGGATCAAATAAAACCACAAAATGTACCCAGCTCAGAAACCTCAACTGGTATTAGTTGAACCCAAATGGAAGTCTAATGCTATAAGGGAATTTAGTGATCCTTTACCAGCCAAGTAAAATCTTTATATTTCTTCCAGTGTGTTCCATATAAACTTTCCATCTAGTTTCACGGCAGCCTATGTTTTTGCTGGAAATGGGTACAAGCTACGATTCAATGTGAAGGGGTCTTGTCCATCCTTTCCCCCATGAAGCTGAGGCCGGACAGACGAGAACACCAACAGCTCTGCTGTAAGCCAGGATGGGCCCCAGTGCAGAGCGTGTACTTGGAGGCCACTGAGAGCAAGGTAGACCAGATCTGGAAGGAAGGTCCCGACAACTGGTCAGAAGCACTTTGGTGGACCAGAATTAGGGACAAAGAATCGGCAAGCAAGAGATGAAACTCAGCCAGGTGACCATCATCAGGGGTAGCTATATGACGAGACAGAGGGTGCCACAGAGGAGCAAAGAAGCTCACTCCCCAGGATTCTGTCAACAAGAACCAAGTCCTGGTTTAGGCAGGTGACTAGCATTAGTGATGTGTGACAGCTGGAAACAGGGGCTTGGTTTAGGAAGAATCTCAGTTACAGAGAGCAGGAGCAAGGTGGGGCCCCATTTCAGAGGAACGGGGCTGATCACTGTTTTGTTTAGATAAGTAGAATGTCGGAGGGGAGTCCCTATTTCCCTCACCTGTCTTGCTATAGGCACTTCTAGAGTAGTGCTTCAGAAGTTCCCTAGCTGAGAGTAGGCAGGTAGGTTTGATTTGAGGGTGTGGGTGGCAAAAGTAACAGAAAGACCATTTACTGCATACTAAAACCCACAGTCTCCAAACCTGCTTTTCAGCGATAAAAGTTAATATTTGGGTCTTTATTGCTTCCATTTCTGCATCTACTCAAGTGGTTCTAAAGTTGAAGTTGGAGAATTGATTAATCATCAACCCTAATACCCCAACAGCAGAGGACATGGCTTCAGTTTCTAAACTAGATTTCAAGGGCCCAGCAGGCCAGCAGGAGAAAGCGGGACTGACTTTTTCATGGGAGAACCTCCTTGGATTACTGCATGACTGGGCCCCGATTCAGTCTCAAGAGCTTGCAGCAGGGCTGAGCCTGAAATGTGGGATCAGGGAGCCCCCGCTCGGAGAACTCAGAGAAGGAGATGGGCAGGGGGTCTCAAAGATAGGCAGGGCACGAGGCTAATCTCAGAATAATGGATCGCCCATATGTACAGAGTAATCTCTCCCAGAATTTCTCACGAGTAAGTTTTTCTTTGGGTGCCTGCACAGTGATCTGGCCTCTCTTCCATAGGAATGAATTAAGACCTATCTACTCTCATAGTCATGACTGTTGCTACATGCATTGTTGTCGCCTGTCAGGTCGAGTTCAGGGTCATATTCAGCCTCTGTCTAATACATACAGTTTTTTCTTTCTTTTTATTAACATATCATGTATTATTTGTTTCAGGGGTACAGGTCTGTAGTTTTATATACACACACAAACGCACACACACCCTATGTCCATATTTATTTTGCAAAAAAAAAAAAGTGTATTGAGTTTGTGATTCTAGCTGAATGAGGAACATACAACAAAATTCGTGACTAAAGAAAAAATGTGCTTTGTACAAGTTTAAGCAAAGCAGAATTTTGACAGGAGCTATGAAGACTTTTGAGTAACAGGGAGAGGCAACACAATACAGCAGGAGAGACAGTAGACAGGCTTCAGCCCTGGCCGTGTAACTTGTAAGCTGGCGGCCTTTGGCAAACCGTCCTTCTTTTATAAGTCTCATTTTTCTCACTGGTAAAATTATAATACGAATGTCTTACTCAAAAAGAGCCCGGAAAGTGACATGTCTAAATATTTGTGAAAAGAACTGGCGTAACACCCAGAAACACAGGATATACCCAATTCTCTTGATTTCACTCTGAATTGTGTTTTTAGCTTAAATTATTTTGGGAATAATTAGCATTCTTATTTCACTTTTTTCTTGTTCAACTAAAGTGCGAGTCTCCCAAGGAATGAGTTTAGACTGTCTCCATGACAGGAGTGCAGGGACTGTTTTCAGTGTTTTGTTTGATTTGGAATTATAGAGCTCAATTAGGAATTAAGGTAAGCACAGGGACAGAGCTATTAAGGAAATTAGAAGGGAACAGTCCTGGAATGTGGCAACTCCTGTTTGATTTTAAGTGTAAGTTAAATATTAATTTTTCTAAAAAAAAAACCCTCTTTCACCATGGAGGTCTTTTTTTTTCTTACGCCGATAGATTGTTGGTGGCTTGCCTCTCACACTAACTTATTTGTAGGGAAAAAAAAGTCTTCAGATGATCCTATTTGCGTAAGAAAAAAGTCTTCCAAATAGCTCTCTTGTTGCCAGCATTAACAGCAGCTGAACAGGGTTGGGTTGTTGCATAGTGAGAATTATTCCTTTCATTCTAAAGGAATCAAAGATATTTGGGGCAAGCAAGAGCCCTGGTTACACATGATCAAAATAAGTAAATATTAGATTTGCTTATGGAAAGTGTTGATTAAGTCTCCTGCTGAAGTCTGAGGACACTTTTTATTGTTCCCATCGTGACTTTGAAGAGAGAAGTCAGCTTTGAAAAACCATGCTGATTTGAAGAAAATAAGAAGCATCTGAGGATCTCCTCTTTTCTGAATTCCTTCCTGCTGTTGGAGGTTCCCTGAAGCAAGTGGGTATGATGATGCTGTCAACTTGCAAACAGAAGTCAAAAGGAAATTCAAGCTTCTGTCAAGATTCATTCCAAATATAATAAAAAAGGAAGTGATTGAATCCCTTTTAAAGCTTTTGGATGGATTCTCTTGTGCTTTGGCTGTTCTCTGACTTTGTAAGGAATGGGGAACAAAAGCAAAATTGCACTCTCCCAGTTCATACCCATCTTAGCAGACACTCCAATATCTGCCACTTCCAGTGGCTCCCTTTTCCACATCATCTTTTTTTTTTCTCTTACTTTCCTGCATTTTTCTTTCTTTTCCCTCTCTTAAAAAATTCACAAAGCTACCAGCATCTGGTGCTCCGTGACATGAAGCATGCATGTTTAACATTTCAGTACATAAAATGAATCATGCTACTCCTGCCACTGCCTATCTGTGTGACCTGTGGGCCTCAGCTTCCTCCTTTGCAATATAAGGACATTGAATAAAATCTGCAGTGCTTAAGCTATGTTCTATCACAGCGTTTCTCAACTTGGGCAACTGTTGATACTTTAGGCTGGATAATTGTTGTAGGAGACTCTCCTGTTCATTGTGGGATGGTTAGCATCAAGCTCAGCCTTTACCCATTAGGTGCCAGTAGTACAACTATACTTCTCTTCCCTAGTTGTGGCAACCAATAAGGTCTCCTGTGGGGCAGGGGTGGGGGGATTCGCTAACTAAAGCGGTGGTTCTCAAACTTTAGTGAATATAGAACTCCTGGAGAATGTGGTAGAAACATGAAGGCCCATACATGATTCGACTTCAAGAAGCCAGGGCCTCTGTGTCTTTTACTAGTATTTGGATACACAACAAAATTAGAGAACCACTGTTCATGAGGAATCATACTGATGAAGTGAATCTCAAACTATGATTTCACACAAAGAACCTCAGGAACTTGTTAGAGTTCAAGGAAGGAAGGAAAGAACTAATCATCAAGGGATTTGTTAGAAATGCACATTTTTAGGCTCAATTCTAGACTGAGTCAAAAATGCTGAGATGCTACCCGGTTGTCTAAGAATGGCTCAGGTAAAGAAAAAGTACATTCTTGGTACATCCAGCAAGATGTACAGAAGTATGAGACATCCAAAGAGGATTGATTTTTTTAACACAGGTTGATGTAATTGGACAGAGCATCGTCTGGAATCAACTTCTCCATCCTGCATGGCTCTTACCGCCTTATGGTAATGAACATGTGTTCTGATCCAGCCTTACAAGGCAGATCAGATTGTCCTCTTTGGGGAGCAGGTATCTGAGGGATGACATATCTCAGACTCATCAATCCTCCATAGCACCTGAGGTCCTGACCCATAGACTTACTCTTGGAGCTATGGTATTCAGTCTAGACTGGTGGTTCTCAATCTTGGTTTCATCTTAAGAGTTACGTAGGGAACTTAAACAAACAAACCCAAAACTCAGTGATGAGGCCATACCCTAAACCAATTAAATCAGAATCTCTCTAAGGGCCAGAGAGCAGTATTTTTGCCCTCTGCAGGTGATTCCAATGTTCAAGCAATTTTGAGGTGTCAACGAAATGCTTCTTATAAAGTCATGTAGGATTTGTATAGAGGAAAATAAGGAAGAAAGATATGTAAAAGGTTTGAAAACACATGGCCAGTTTTGGGGACCAGTAGGATGTTTGGTATGGCTAAAGACTCTAAGTTTTTGATTCTGTGCCAGTATTAGCGCTTCCCCTGAGTTTTCCCGGATCCTTCCACTAGAAGCTAGCTTTGCAGGTTCTGCATTTCTATAGTACTTTGAATCTAATCTAACCTGTACCACATTCTACTGTTGCAGGGTTCTTGTCTCACAGATTTGAAGAATGAATTTCATGAACACAAAAGGGTAAAGTGAAGTGAAAGCTTATTAAGTGAGGGTGAGAACAGAAAAGAAAGGCAAAAAAGCTCTTGAGTTAGAGGGGTGTTGGAAGGCTTGCACTGAGGGCTTTCACGGTTCCTTTTATAGAAAACTGAACAGGGAACCTGGTAAGTTTCTTGTCAATATCACGGTAGATTTATGAATGAGAGTACCCTGTCTATATTTAGAACCAACAGGGTGGACTTGTAACTATCATGAGAACAAACAAGGTGTTCCCTTCTCTTTGGTTACTAGCTAGTGTATAAAATTTCTCCACATCTGGGATTTGTGAGCCTCCTTAAGTAGCCCCCTGCAGGAGCCCAGTCATGTAGCCCTCCCTGTCTCTCCTTGCCTCGCCTTGCCTGTCCCTTACTCACTACCTTGTATTATAGTTCCATATACGAAGTTTGTCTCCTATACAACATTGTGAGCTTCCAGGGATAAGAACCCTGGCTTATTCATCTCCCCCTTCCCCTAGAATACCTGAGAGTAGGCATCCAAAGATAGGAATGTAATTGACATTTATAAAATGATGTGGAAATGACACAGAATGTAGAATCTATAGCAGAGCCTCCCGGCACTTTATCCCCAGTCACACAGGAGGACTTCCTAGCCTAGTGTGCTTCCAGAACCTTCCACAAGTGCACTGATGACTCTGGACTCTTGAGTCTTATCTGAAAAGAGAGACAATCCCTAGAGAAAAAGTCTGGGTGGATGACCCAAGTGCAAATTCTGACATACTGAACATTCAAAGCATTCAGTACACACTCAGCTCCAAACTGGAGCTTTTCCACCAGTAAGATGAGCCAGAATGAGTGAGGTTTGGTGGAGAAAAATAATAACAGCATGATTCTTTGGTGTCCCTTGGAATTACAAAGCCAAGGCTGTTCATGGTCAGAGTGGTCAGACCCAACAAAATGAACGAAGGAATGAGCATAAAACTCCGGCAACCTCCTCAGCATAGTGGGGATTCCACACGGAAGACTTTTTTTGAACATTATATCAACTACATGAGAGGTGTGGCTCTTTCCCATCCCCCTTCCCCCTTGCTCACCATCCCAGTGGCCAAGGAGACTTTGGGGAAATTGCCACAGGCACTAGAACACAGGAATGCCTTCAGGAGGCAGGTTGGAGGAGTCAAGGATCCAGTGACTAAGCTCTCCGGAATCTCTGTGAGAGTTTGGAGCCAAGAACAGGAAAGAGGGGAACACTGTGGCTCAGAAGGTATTTATGAAAGAGGAGAAGCAGGGCAACAGGAAAGCCTCCAGCGAAAGTTGTGCTGGAGTCTGGTAGCCTTTTCTTTCGGCATTCTCATCCCTCTTTATTTGCCTTTTTAACTCTTAAAATAAGAATTTATATATGAAGGGCGCCTGGGTGGCTCAGTTGAAGCGACTGCCTTCGGCTCAGGTCATGATCCTGGAGTCCCGGAATCGAGTCCCGCATCCGGCTCCCTGCTCAGCAGGGAGTCCGCTTCTCCCTCTGACCCAACCCCTCTCATGCTCTCTCTCTCTGTCTCAAATAAATAAATAAAATCTTTTAAAAAAAGAATTTACATATGAAAACATTTGATGTGTTGGGACGTTTGTCTGTTGTAGGAATGTGGAAACGGAGGCTCAGCTGCACAAGGTCACACAGTCGGTACACTAACAGGCAGACTGTAAAGACAGTCTCACCTTCTTCCAAAGGTTCTCTAGGTCCTGTGATACGACCTGTGCACAGAAAGGTGGGCTATTTTGCTTCGCTCTTGCCCCTACCCCTACTGCAATGCAGACACACACTCCTGCAACGTGGGGTGCGAAGGCAAGGGAGGGACCCTTCCTATGGGAAGGAGCAGCAAGCTTTTGATTCCATAGGCCCAGGACTGAGTAGTTCCCTTTGCCTTTTCACAGTTCTATACACTTGAACTCACCTCTCGCCTTTCTCCTCAAGTCTCCGCACCTGGGCCAATTGGTCCCCTGGTGCTTTCCTCCCAGCCTGAGATGGCGCTTCAGTGCTTCCTCTGAAGGTGAAAGACTGCAAACTGCGGTCATGCACGAATTCCAGAAAGTGATTAGAATCTTAACCTCACTAAGCCGGGTTTCCCTCCTCTCTATAAAGGGAGTATTCCCAACCATTCTGCCACGCGCAAGGGAGCCCACGTGGAAAGCT
This sequence comes from Callorhinus ursinus, assembly GCF_003265705.2. Lineage (NCBI taxonomy): Eukaryota > Metazoa > Chordata > Mammalia > Carnivora > Otariidae > Callorhinus > Callorhinus ursinus. Next base: position 67,935,454 of record NW_027397063.1, read on the forward strand.
CTCGCCCCAGGCTGGCCTCAAGCGGCGCCCGCTCTCTGGCTGGCACTGGGCGGTGCGGCGCCTGGCGTGCGGGCGGCGAGGTCCGGGCCTGCAGGGCGCGCGCTGAACGCCGGCGAGCGGCTCGCGGAGGCTCGGGCAGCAGGAGGAGCGTGTGAGCTGTGGGCGTCCCTTTAAGAGCGGCCGGCCGACCGACCCGGCCTCCGCCTCTCAGTCCGCTGAGCGCCGGCGGTCACCTGGGGCTCGCGGGGCAGCCGGATCGCGGCGGGGCCGGCGCTCTCACCGCGGAGGTGGGAGACGGGGCCCTGACGCCAGGTGCCGGGAGCCGTCTTGGTGCGTGGCCGTCCCGCGCCTCTCCGCGCCGGAGGATGCGGGAGCGCATCTGGGCGCCGCTGCCGCCGCTGCTGCTGCTGCTGCTGCTGCTGCTGCTCCCGCCGCCACTGTGGGGCGGCCCCCCGGACAGCCCGCGCCCGGAGCTGCCGCGCGAGCCCGGGCCTCTGCAGCCCTTCGACCTGCTCTACGCTAGCGGCGTGGCCGCCTACTACAGCGAGGACTACGAGCAAGCGGTGCGCGACTTGGAAGCGGCGCTGCGCAGCCACTGGCGCCTGCGGGAGGTCCGAGCGCGCTGCGCCCGCCACTGCGCCGCGCGCCGCCCGCTCGCGCCCCCCGGCGCCGGCCCCGCGGCCGAGCTGCCTTTCTTCCGCGCGCTGCTGCAGCGGGCACGCTGCTACCGCAGCTGCCAGACCCAGCGCCTCGGGGGCCCCGCGTCCCGCCACCGCGTCAGCGAGGATGTGCGCAGCGACTTCCAGCGCAGAGTGCCCTACAACTACCTGCAGCGGGCCTACATCAAGGTACGCAGAGCGCACAGCTAACGCCCCCTGAGACTCCGGGACGCGCTCTCGAGCCCTCCCCACCGCCCTAGTCCCTGAGCCGGCGCTCTGCTCATTAACCTTTCAGTGTGGGTCTCCTTGAACCTGTCCCGTGTTTGTGCATGTAGGTATCTGGTGGCCCAGGCTCTGTAACAAACACTAGGTGGAACCTGCGTTAAGCCATTAGCTCCTTGGGCATCAACTTGTCTCTTGAAGAGGACTGCATTGGTAGGATGATGCTTAAGGTGCCCATTCAGCACTAATTTTTGAGGCTTTGCCGGAGCTGGGTCTAGTATAAGGTCTTCTCTCGCTCCATTTCTTGGTCTAAGCTCATCCCCGTTTCTCTTCTCCACTCCCTCATCCCTCCTACACTTCAGTCTGCACCTTTATTCTGAAGTTTACAAGAGAACATCCTCATAAAGCAGAGTTAAAAGTTGACTTGCTCTGGAACAAATTTGTTATTCTCTGTTCTCCCCTGCACCTACAGAACAGTAAAGATCAAAAGTTAAAGAGAACGTGTAGTGGGAGAGGTGAATCTGTGTGAGGCAAACTCTCTGCAGGTATCTACCCAAGTGCTGACTTTGCCTCCTTTAGTAGAGGGCTTCTGATTTCTGGAGGTAAGTATTGGAGTGAGTTATTTGACATCAGATGCCCGGTACTGTCCTCTGGGTTTTATTTTGTGTGTGGCGGGGAGGGGACTCAACCCGCCTGAAGTTAGTGTCAGGAGGTACACAGTGTATATTGGTATTTTTGCAACTTCGGAGATCTATCTGGATGCTTCACAGAGGGAATTTAGTCTGTGTTTCTGGAAAACCCCCTCTTCCCAGTCCATGTTGCTCTGAACTTTTACTTTCTCCCCCAACCCCCACTTTCTGGCTTTTTATGTCAATAGATCAGTGTCTCCTCTACATCTGCTGAATTGGCAGCTTTGTGGGGTGCCCCCCCCTTAGCTTTAGCCAATAGACCAGGCTGTATTTCTAGGGTAGCAAAAATACACACCATGTACAGATCCATGTGCACACCATCCTACAAAGTCTGTGCTCTGGTGGGAAGGAGACTGGACATGTGCAGTCTTTTGTGGAGTTCAGGAAATCACAACTGAGACTAACTCTTAAGTCCCAGTAATAGGGCTGAGGGGCTGGGGCTCACTAGACTAATATCTTGGGTAAGAAATAAGGATCAAGCCTGAATCCTTTCCAGGATTTGTCTCCTGCTTGTTTTTGCCTCTTGATGAATTTGCTAAACCATGCATTAAGTATAAATCTGATCTTTTTTGGTTGAATGGCCTAATTTTTGGTGGTCTTAGAGAAATCATTCAATAGCAGAGAGGGTGGAGACCTTAAGTACCTGACAGCAGAATATATCCTGAGCCAGTTCCCGGGATAGAACATGGGTGGTCGAGTTTGGTCCCAAGAGCCCAGTCTTCCCAGGAGTCTCAGATGTGAGGTTGGCAGTCCTGCTGATAGTTCTGTCACACATCTTGGAGAGATTTTCATTTCTCATTCTTCTCCAATCTTATAAATAACTATGAGGTAACTCTTACAATGTGGGTTTCTTTAGTTCTGTAATTAAGCTCGCATCGCTGTTAATGCTACGTTGATCAGTCATTCTGCTTCAGTCCCCCGGTCAGAGGTCAAAGAAGGTGAAGATACACGTTTTAGATGCCTCAGAGTTTTACAGTGAATTGGTTATAGGAATTAGTCACTCATGGGCACCTCTGTGGGTGAACTGTTAGGTATGATCTCATAAACCAACATAGTTTAAGAAGTTCTCCCCAAAATATGTGAACCCATGTGCTAATTTGTTTGACCAGCAGTGTTTCTAAGAACAGAGCAAGTCTCTTCTAATAAGCAGAGCTTCTTGCATCTACATAATTGATAATCTCTTAAGGAGGAGATATTTGTATTTCTTTGGAAATTCATTTCTGATGATTGAGTGTGTAGGAGTGTCTCCGTGAACGCGTAAGAAGGTGTACCATGGTTCTTCCCTCCCCTCTCCCAAGAACTCCACAGTTTCAGTCTCTGCTTGGCTTCCTGGGAATTTTAATCATAAACACATGCACGTACGCACGCACCCATGCATGCAGATACCGTCCTTTGAGAGTAAAACAAAATTCTCAAATAACAACAGAGTACTGTCAGGCTCTGACAAGTATGGATTCAGAAGTGTTTGCTCCCTGGTGATAGAATGTGGAGTTCCCTGGACATGCTCAGATATGAGCATGGCCCCTCATGTTGTTGAATTACTTTGGACCTCAGCGATCCATTTGCTCTTGAAAAGGATAATCCTGGGCCACGTTGAATTCAATGAGGAGTTTGCAGCCAGAATTCAAGCACTATGAATCCTATGATACAGTTGGAACTAGTGGGCTTCCTAGAGATAAGGAAGCACAGTTATTCTCATGTTAGGATCTACCAGCTGTAGAGGCTTTCCGGAGCTGCGCCTCCCCCACCAGATCCCAGTTAGTGAGCCACTGATGGATAGCAGATCCTTTCTACTGGTGTGTTGGAGAGGAAGATGTATCGAGAATTATGAAATCTGAGTCCCGACAAGTTCCATTTCTCATTTCACTGATGAGGAAAGGGAGAGCTGGAGAGGGAAAGGGGCTCATTCAGTGTTGCGTATTTAAGGGCAGAGCCAACGTGATTTGATGAAATGAGCCCAGGAGTGATAGTTGGGAGTCTGGCCTTTGTCAGTAACTGACGCCCGTGGCTGTGCTGTGCCCACTGCCCCCACTGGGTCGCCTCAGGTCCCAGGGAATGCTGCAGTCCCCAGGGCTATGCTTCAGCCGGATTTGGACAGCTCCAGGGATGAGTAGGTCCTTGTCCTGTGGTGTGACAGACACTCACTGTGTTTATCTTAAGTTCTGCTCTGTAGAATATTCCTTGAGAAATGGCACGTTGGGAATTTGTCTGGACAGCTATGGGGCAGTGGTCCTCCTTGGTTCCTAGCCCTGCCTTTCTGTTTAAACACAGGGTGAGACTCTTAAAACGTCGATTTTTATCATTTCAGATTGTACGATATAACTCATGCATGATTCATAGCCCAAAGCCCAAGATAGAATTTTCATCATCATATTCTCTGCTCAGAAACCTTCAGTGGTTTCTCCTTGCTGCCTTATAAAGCCCACATAGCCGAATGCAGCATCCACAGCCTGGCTCCCCCTTGGCTTTCATGGTGCTGTCTCCCTGACTTGCCACACTCCCGCCAGAGGGAACACGACTGCTTGGTCTTCTGTACCTGATACTTTTGCCTACCTGGGTTTTGTTTATTCTCTAGGAGGCAGGTGGGCTCTGGCATGAAATTTACCTCCTCAGGCTCTGGCTGTGTGACGGTGAACACATTACATGAACTTTCTGTGGTTTGCTTCCTCCATGTTTAACATGGGGAGATAATAGGACTTACTTGACTGGCTTAGGTGAGATTTAAGAGAAGACTTATGTAAGGTACTCAGGACAGGGCCTAGTTCCCAAAAAACAATGGAGACCTGTTTCTTCTTCTTACTAGTTATAGCAGTAGATTTTTCCTTCTCTTGCTGTACATGTTCAAATGGTAACTGTCCTAACACAAATATACCTGTCTCTGTGAGGCCCTCCTTCACGCCCTCTGCAACTCCCACAAGAACACCCTTTCTGCCTCCTTTGAATGTCCACAGCAAGGAATCTCTTCCTCTCATAACATGTTTCATTTTTAACTTTGTTTTTTGAGAATTCATGTATTTGCCTATCACTTACGTGAGCTCCTTGACATCAAAGAACTTACTCACTTTTTTATCTCCCAAAGTGGGAGTTTCCAGATGGGGATGATTATTAGATGGTTATTATTAATCATCTGGGCATGAAAAATATGATTTAAAATTAGAGATTTAGGTACCATAGGTCTGAGTTGGTCCTCAGCATCTATACTCCCCCCAGATATCTAAAACAGAGAGCAGTAGCAGTAAAAGGTCAGTGTATGTTTGTTGAATGAGTAATAGCTTGGTTTTTTGTGTCTGAAATATTGTGGAGAAAGGTCTCTGAGTGGTGGCAGGAGGTGTTCTCACCCTAGTTACTCGGTTTCCTGGCTGATCAGACACAGGAGAAAGTTAAAGAAAGACTAGATTCCTTGACTTCTCACTCTTCTACTTGTAAGTTCTGGCTAATGTTGTAGAACTCTGTTCCTTTCCTCTCCATCTTTCTTTCCAATTTAATTATTATTTAACACTGTGCTTCAGAAAACCCTGGACGCATTGTGCCTGCTTTATGTACATTTGTTGAATTTAAACAAATGTAAAAAGAGAGTTTTTTCCCTTATCTCTGTGCTTGATCACCAGGAATACTTGGACAGTGACTGTTTTTCTCCCACTGTTCCCAGCCATTCAACAAAAAAACAAAACAAAACAAAAAGCGAAAAACAACTGGCGCTTATTTATTTTTTTTACTTAAAACCGGTTTGCCCCTGCCTGTTTTGTTTCTGAGTTGGTGCTTTGGGCCATTTGACCTTTGTTTTTCTTCTCAAGATTAAAGGGGGGGGAGGAGAGGAAATAGCAATTAAGTTAGGCAATCCTATCTCCCTCCTGAAGTCATCTCCCTAAACTCCCTTTTTCTTGACCATAATCTATTTTATTAGTGGTTTCTAGAAAAGAAAAGTAAACTCAAGGAACTTTCTCACTTTTCATCTGTTTTATCAACTTCTTTTTCTTTCTAGATGAATGCCTTAACAAAACAAAAAATGGAAACCCTAGGTCACAACTGTTAGTTCAGAGTAAAAACCTTTTTTGTATCCCATTTTCCAGTCTCTTTTTCTTATCTATATGTAGACTATGTACATTTTATCCCCAAATTATATCAAATAAGTTGACTTTATGTCTTCTTGAAATAGCTGAAATAGCTGTTCTGAAATTATCCGAGGGATTATTTCCTCGGGGATGAGGCTTCCCCCCCCCCCATTGAGACTTTTTTTATGCTTGAGTCATCAAATTCTACTAGTACCATCTTTCTGTCCCATTTCTTGGGACGGGAACATGGGAGATTGTTTGTCTAGCAGCTTTTAGGTCCTCTGAGCAAAGGAATCAGAATCTTAGTCATGTCCCAGAGGGGGCTGGCTATTTGGAGGCCCTGTCAGCTCGTAAGCGTTCATCCATTGAGATTACAAATAGTACGTGCCACAGGAGCTTTAAAATTCAATTTGGTGAGAGTAGCAAGTGCTTATAAATTTTCTCCGTAGTCGGGTGAATCAGAGATTCCCTATAGGTTTTAATAAAAGAAAGCAATAAATTGTCTCTCTTCACAGATCCCATCTCTGAACATCCAGTGTATTCTGTCGCTAATGTTATTTGCTCACTGATAAACTCCAAAGGGATAGCTGTGTGGAATTCTTTTGGGAACGTTTAATAAAATGTCGGCTTGCTTCATGGGGGGATCTTGACACGTTCTGGAAGGTGGGTGGGTTCACCTAAAATGAAAATTTGCTATAATGTTCCTTTGTATTGCCAAGGAATTGAGTAAACTGGATTTCTTAGAATCACTTACACATCTTAGAGCTGGGAGAGAGGGTAAGTATTGTGGTGTAGCAAGGGCGACAAGTAGTATTGGTTGGAACTATATAATGCTACAGCTTGAAGGACCCTTAGTGATCATGAAGTCTGTCCCTGTCACCTAATACCTGATGACACTGGCCTCAGGTTCCATGCCAAATCAAGAAGGGTCAGTAGGTGGAGTGGAGTGCAGAAGGTAAGTGTTCTAATTTATGGCCAGTGTTCTTTCCAGACTCTATGCAATGGGCATGGCTACCTCCCGAAGGGCGGTCTGGTGAATCCGTGGTGTAGCCAAGACCTGCAGTGGACCTGTTGCCTTCAGAGATGGAGCAGACACAAGACAGAGCAGACACTGGACTGCCCTGCCCACCCTGCATTTTCATTCACATGATACATAGGCCACTCAGCCAAGAGTCATAGTTGTCTGGTGGAAAATTTTGCATTTCTCATTAGGAAAAGTAATTTCTCCTGTCTTTTTTTTCCATTCAGCTTTTCTCCTATAATTCTTTCTCTGTCCTTTTATCCATCCCTCCTTTGCTGCTGTCTGACTTCCTAGCCATGTAATTTCCATGAGAGCTAACCCTCACTTGCCAAATGGCCCAAACACATCTTTAAAAAAGTGATTTGGTATGCTTTTGTGCTGACTGTATGATTTTTGGTTTTCAGGATTGAGGAGGGTTGCAGACTGTTGTTGGAAGAAGCTGGCTTCACTTGACCACACCCCTTTCTGCTTTACTTTGTTTTCTATACTTATTTCTCTTTCTGCCTCTCTTCCCTGATTCCTTGTCCTGTCAGTGATCCACACAGTGCAGTCACATCTGAAAAGGAGAAGGTTGAGGGGGTTGATAGAGGAGAGAGAAAGGCGGGTAGTGGGAGAGGTAATAGCAGGTTTCTGGCACTAATTAAATGAAGGCCATTGAGCCTCTTGTTTAATTTGATACACAGACATTGGCATCTAGTTCTGTGAAACTTTTTAAATGTCTCTTTCCCCCATATGTCTTATGCAACACTTGGGCATATGTTGGGAAGATGTACCTCTCCCCTCCAAGCTCCCCATCTTTCTGCAGCTGCTCACTGCCACATTCATGGAACATCAGTGTTCCAACCATCCCATTTTACAGATGGGAAAATAGAGCCTGAAGGAGAATCAAGTCGTCCAAATTTATCCAGCAATTTAATGGAAGAGCCAGGATCAGAACCCAAGAACCCTGAGTCCCACCTCTGTGACACTGCTGATGACCACTGTTTATATGTAAGACTCACACTGAAAACATAAACTCAACCAAATTAAAGGGAAACACATCGTTTGCTAAATGGAATAAACCCGGAAAATAAAAGCTCCCTTATGCAGTGTTATTCCTTGAACTATTATTCTGCCTACTTCTGAGAAAAAACTCAGGAATAGGAACCTGGGTTAATGCTCTTCCCCAATAAGCCTAATGCAGATGAATGAGGCGAACACTCTTCTTTAGAAGGGAAATGAATAAGTGAGAGAGAGAGAGAGACCCAAAATGTCAGATTTTCCAGGAGTTCAGGGGTATCTGAATGATCCTACTGGAATTCATTATCTGCAAAGAGTGGATTCAGTTTTTGTGCAAGTAATGGGATACTGTTGAGGATTGCAGTGTAATTAGACTGGAACTCAGGAAGGGTCTGGAGAAAAGCAAGAGATGCAATGAAGTAAATAAATCCAAAGCAAAACAGAGAAACTGTTAACAAACCTTCAATCACAGAAACGTTAAGTGAGCCAATTTTGATTACTTTTTCCTGCTTGAATGCTAAATTTTTAGCTCTTACTCTGCCAAGATCAATAGGCTTGTGTGAAGAAATCAACACATAATTAGGACTCCAGACACAGTGAATTACCTTAAAACCAGATTTGGCTGTCTTTAAAAGAATGACCTCAAGTTATGGTATCAAAGACTAACCCAGAAGACCATACTAATTATTTCCCCACTGAAGCAAGAGCTATTTCTTAATAATATTTTTTACATTAAATCCAGGATCAACAATCAGTGTCTGATTCTAGTATATGGCATTTAGAAATGGCACCAGGGACAGAGACCTTCACAGTCAATCATTGTTTCTATAGGATTGCCAAGGACTCACTAATGCCATGGAGTCTGCAGGGTTTCAGTAGACATTTAAGCTGGAGTTTCCAAATCTTGGCTTATTGATATTTTGGGATGAATAATTCTTTATTGTGATGGGCTGTCCTGTGCATTTTGGGATGGCAGCATCCATGGTTTTTGCCTACTAGAGAGCAGTAGCAACACACTCAAGCCCTCCCAGGTGTGACAAAAAAAATGTCTTCATACATTGCAAAATACCTCATGGGGGTCAAAATCACTGCACACCTAGAACCGCTGCTTTAAATATTTAGCCATATTTTAGGTAACTGGACATTAAGGTGAGATAAGTCTAAATCAAGTTTTTGACAATACAGGCTAGCTAGCAATGTGCTTACTGACCAGGATATTTATGAAAATGACAATGTTTGGCTATAATTTGACACCTTTTATGAGGGGAAACCCATTGGAAATAAAGCTGCTTTCTCCAAGATGCAAATCACTTGGCTTATATCCTATAGCTGGGCCTCCCCTGTGGGTGCACTAATTCAGCTTGTATCTTGTATCACTGAACGTGATAGGACAGGTTGCTTTAGCAATACAAACTAACACTTTTTAGTTCTAAACTCCAGACTCCAGAATTAACTTACGTCTCTTTCTACTTGGAGTGTACCCAAACTTAATCATTTAAAAGTAATTCACTGCAACTCTTAGTTTTCTTGGGGTTAGCTGTGTGTCACACGTACTCTTAGAGAACAGCTTGACTCAAACCCTAAACAGAAGTCTGGAAAGTGGGGAATATAAATAAGAGGGTGTCAGAGAAAAGAAGAAATGACATAGAGATTGAGACAGAGAGAGAGTCAGGGGGTGTCTCAGTCTGTTCAGGCTGCTGTAAGAGAACACCACAAGCTGGGTGGCTTTTAAACAGCAAACATTTCTCTCTCCCGGTTCTGGAGGCTGCGAGGCCAACATCCTGGCACCCGTGGATTCAATGTCTGGTGAGAGTCCTGCTTTGCTGTAACCTCACATGGTGGAAGGGGCCAGGAAGATTCCTAGGATCACTAATTTAAGGTCACTAATCATACATGAGGACTCTGCCTTCATGACCTAATCACCTCCCAAATGCCCTCCTCCTGATACCATCACCTTGGGGGCTAGGTTTCAACATAGAGGAGTTTCAGGAGGACACAAACATTCAGACCCCACCAAAGGGAGATACAGAGATAAAGGGAGAAAGATGGAGAGAGGATAGAAACAGTTAAGTAAGGGAAAACAAGAACAATGAAATCAAAAGTCCAGGCAGAGTCCCCCATGTGAAAGGATGCTGTCTGAAGCAACATGTGGGTGTCACACGCCGACATCCATGCTGTCCTAGAACCAGTCATTTGGAAACATATTGGTTGTTCTTCAGTCCTGCGATGCTATAGGCCCCATTCTCAGTAAAGACGTTTCTGCTTTGAGCCTAGGGTAGAAGGGCCACTGAGTTTCCTCAGTGACACACAGAAAGAAGGCATCCCTTTGGGGGAGATTCTACATGCACAGCACTGAATAATCACCAAATGATACGATCCCTTTCAAATAAGTAAATGCCACAGGAAACCAAACGAGAGAGAGTCTTATTAAAAATGTTCACTTTAAAAAAAAAAAAGTTCACTTTTAATTTACGTGAAACTACGCTGGTTTCCCAATCAGCAATTAAATAATTTTCCAAGCTCTCTGAGGAGATGTGAAGATGAAGAAAACATCTTCTCTACCTTCAAGTAGGTCAGAGTTCATTGAGGGAAATTAGTGTGTATCCAGTTACAGTGTGAGTCCCTCAGAGGAGAAACATGATACTCCTGTGGGATTATGTGGGAGCAGTTCGGGGGTGTTCTGTATCAGAACGATGGAATAGATAGGAAGAAGACAGAACTTAAAGATTTGTGGCATGTGAGGAATACCATTTAGGAAAGACTGGTAATTTAAACTTTGAGATAGGAAAACAGGACTACGAAGGAAAAACTGTTGGAAGCAGAGTTGGTAGAAAAGCTGGAGAATTAATTGAATCCAGAGTACTGGTTGTTTTAAGAATACATTTGATTGATCATAGGTTTTAAAAGAATGTGTACTGGTCTGAGGCTTGAAAAAATCAATATATGGTAGTATACAAAATGCTACCTTTTAGGAAATTTTGCTAATAATTACAGTTATAAAATACACTGCCTCAAGGCTAAGTACAGTGAATTGCGGTTTCAGTGACTTTCTAAGTTTGTTAAGGGCAACATCATTTTTCCACTTGAGGTTTCTTTGAAATCCTAGGATAACTCAACCTTCCATTTTACGCTGTGCCAAGTTACTCACCGTCTTTATGATTCCATGTCTATCTCTGTGGAAAGCTAATAAAATTATCTTAAAAAACCCCACCAAAACCAAACATTGGACTTAGCTTTGAGACAGTATATTTTATAGCTATGATTCTTAGTAATAATAGATATTATTGATTTACTGTTACTTTGTTTCAGGTATTATGCTAAAAGTTTTACAAAATTTTTCCCATCCAATTCTCATAATAACCCTAATACAGATCTTAGTAAGGTTGACTCTTGAACAACATGGGGGTTAAGTGCACCGACCCCCACATGGTTGAAAATCCTCATACAACTTTTGACCCCCCCAACAACTTAACTACTGATAGTTTACTGTTGTCCTGAAGACTTATCAATAGCTTAGTCAATTAGCACAGATCTTTTATGTTACATGCATTATATACTGTATTCTTAAAGTAAGCTAGAGAAAATATTATTAAGAAAATCATAAGGAAGAAGGGTGAGTTAAGTGGTGGCTCAGTAGGTTAAGCGTCTGACTCTTGGTTTCTGCTCAGGTCATGATCTCAGGGTCCTGAGATTGAGCCTGGGTGGGGCTTCCTGCTCAGTGGGGAGTCTACTCAGGATTCTCCCTCTCCCTCTGCCCCCCTCCAGTGTGCTCTCTCTCTCCCTCTAATAAATCTTTAAAAAAAAGAAAATAAGAGAAAATATACTGTGCTGTATAGCTCTATGCTGTATTTACTGGAAAAAAAAATCTTTGTGTGTAAGTGGACTTGTGCAGCTCAAACCTATGTTGTTCAGTAGTTAAGTGTATAATTGTCATTTTGCTACAGGGACAGTGAAGCTAAAAGGTTAAGTAATATGTCTGAGAACATACAGCTAGTACAATGTAACAGAGTCAGAATCTGAACGCAGGTTGTTCTGATGACAAAATCTGAGTTCTCATGTACTTCTCAATGGCTGGCGTTTTGGCATCAAATGGACCTATGTTCAAAAAGTCCCGCCTTTTATGCGTTGTGTGACCCTGGGAAAGCTCACCTAGATGAACCTGAGTTTCTTATCTGGAAAATGGAATAGTCATACCTACTTTACTGGGCTCTCATGAGAAGTTATTAATGAAAAGTTTGTGGGCTCACCTAGGTTGACACGGACACAAAAGTACTTATTCTTTGCCTCTTGGCATCTGGGCAGAAGGCAAACTTGTGAGGGAAGGTGAAAGACAAAAGAAAAGTTAAGCCAATATATCATGATAAACTGAGAGGATAATTACACATACAGTAGGTTCAGAAAACCTTGAGGCACAATAAACCAGAACCTGACCTGCTCAGTTTGAGCAACAGGCTTCAAGTTCAATTCTCTGTACAGTGGAGCATAGCCTCCTTTCACCACTGGGCTAAAACAAAAATCATCCTCTGACTGGGCACTTGGGACTGTGTTGCAAAAAGTCCTTTTGCTCTCTTCCCCACTGCATTTTCTGACCCTTTGATTTCACAATTTCCTTGAGATTATGGCCTCTTCTTTGTATTTTTCCAAAAAAATTGACTGTTCAAACGCATTCCAAACCTTCTCTGTTTCCTATTAGGAGATAAATTCTCTTCCCACAGTCCAACACATCTTGGGAATTTTAAGCCCCTGTAAGCCTCTTCCCTATGCTGATCTTGAGTACCCCTGGGGGATGGCCTAGGTTTGGGAATCCAAAAGAACATCTCTTTATCACAGACACCAAAACGTGACTGCCTCTTATATAACAGGTAAGTAGGCAAGTAGCTCAAATAACAATGGGGAGGGTGATTAGTCTAGGATCAAGCAATTTAGGCTCTATCTCTAGTTTATATTTTTTAAGATTTTATTTAAAATCTTAAAATTTAAGTGAGAGGGGTACCTGGGTGGCTTAGTCGTTAAGCATCTGCCTTCAGCTCAGGTCATGATCCCAGGGTCCTGAGATCGAGCCCCATATCAGGCTCCCTTCCCCAAGAAGGGAAGCCTGCTTCTCCCTCTCCCACTCCCCCTGCTTGTGTTCCTTCTCTCACTGTGTCTCTCTGTCAAATAAATAAATAAAATCTTTAAAAAAAATAAAATTTAAGTGAGAGAGAGAGGTGGGGGGGAGGAGAGAGAGAGGGAGCACAAGCCGGAGGAGGGGTAGAGACTCCCTGCTGAGCAGAGCCCCATATGGGGCTCAGATCCCAGGACCCCGAGATCATGACCTGAGCTGAAGTCAGATGCTCAGCTGACTGTGCCACCTAGGTGCCCTGGCTCTATCTCTAGTTTTATCACTAATGTTTCTCTCTAGGCCTCGAGGTGTCCTTTTGGACAAGGCCAACATTGGACCAGATGGCTCATAAGAGCTGGTTTCTCTCTGCCAGCCAGAGATTCTAAAATACTTCAGTGGACTGACATAGTGATACCAGCTACGTGTGGAAAAGAAGAGAGCGATGAGATTTGAATGGAATATAATGTAGAATGAGATACCAGGAGTTTGAAAGGTCTCAGGAAAGTAAGTCCTTCCAGTGTGTCTGATGCTAGTCTTCATCTTTAGATGGTCAATCACTGCAAAGCAGAACCTGAGAGAAAGTCATGCTAGTATTAATGTGGTGGTACTTTAAGAGTTGGTAGAGTATGTCCAGGAAGGACAAAGATAAAAGACTCAAAACTATGTTTTATAAGAGAAAGGTTGAAATAGGGATGAAAAGGCTAAAGAAAAAAGGTTTTAAAAAGATCATTATCTGAGACCATTATTATTGATCTTTATGGCACCGAGGAACCGAAGAACTAGACCCATGTAACAGAAGTTACAGAGAACTAGATCTTGGCTCAAACACAGAAGACTTTCCTAACACTAAGAGCTATCCAGGTATAATTGGGAGCCCCAGGAGAAGGTGTTCGAATACAAGTCTGACAAATGCTTCATAGGGTGGCCACATTTAAGGGTCAAGCACTGAAGTGATATTGAGATAGATAAGACTTAACATTTTTTTTCCAATCCAGAGTTAATAAGACTCCATGATCTTATGAAATGAAAATTTGTCTTATACCCATAGATGGGTGATCAATTAAATACTTTTTCATTAGAGAAGTCCTACATCCCTTCTTCTGTCCTGCTTCTTATTTCTGGTTAATGTAATCTTAGACTAGGATCACCAGTACATTCCCTATAAATAACATATAATGTGAAAAAGGAAAGAGAAAAAACAAAACCAAACATTACCAAGCCTTAAAACACCCATGGGAACACACACTCATGGAATATTTAGTAGTAACAATATCCACATGTATATTCCACATCAGTCCTCTGATTTTGGGCTCAAGTGTCTCTGAGGTAACATCTGAAGAGGATTGAGTTGCAGTTACAGAGTACCACTGAAAGTTTTTAAATTGTATGTGTAACAATGGATCACAGCATCCATGCTGAAGAACTGAAGGTGGGTACTCCTGTCTTAGCACGTGCCTCACAGTATACTCAGAAAACCCAGTTTCATTTATAGAGCTTTTGCAGTGCTATTCTGATTTGCTTCACTTGCATGCTATCCAAAAACCTGTCTGAAAACCTGGCCATATTCCACACTGTACTCCCAGTTCCCAAACCTTTGCCAGCGTTACTTCTCATCAGTTTCCTATGTCAGTTGCTAGGGGGTCTGCCCAGGACTGCCTATTTAAGAATACTTAAAGATATGATAAGTGTTCTTAAATATTTATAGAAGCCCTCTGTCTGCCTCCCTCCTCCCTGAAATGTCTCCCTTACTCTCTAGATGGGAGAGGAAGTCATGCCTGTTACTCCTGGGGAAGAGGGGAGTGGAAGTCCAGGCTCTCTGTTCAACCAGCTGACCAGTTTTGTGTGTGGGGGGGGGGGGGGCATGTTTTTTTCCCCTTGTGTTTGGCTGGAGTAGAACACTTACTGTCACAAACATTTCTATTCTGTTATGCCTAACATTTTTAGTCCTTTAATTAGAGCATGCTTTTGGGGGCTTTTTTATCTGCCCCCATTGGCATTTCCAGGTTGCAGGCTTCTCCAGAGTCCAATCTGGGATATTTGGAAGACAAAAAGAAAATCCATAAAATTCACTGTTATGTTCAAGTGCCATGTCCCTAGCCAGTCCACCTTCTTCGTCCCACCTTTCAGTCTTCCTGTGTTGGTTCGTTACAGTATGCCCAGAATTTTTAGGTGTAATTAAGGGGAGATCAATGGAGAAATGAGTTTATTCCATCTTGTTCAGAACCAGATGTCTCCATGCAGACTCTTTAAGTGATCTTTAAATTATCATGATGATGGTGAAAACAATTTGGAATGGGCCTGATTTCAAGACTTTGGCCGAGCTGTTACCAATGCTTTACTGCAAGAAACCACAGAAGAGTCTTCCTGATCTCTGACAAAAGGCTTTAGTCAACCTTCTTCCACCAACACTAAATCAAACCTAAGTAAATCAACTCGACTGTGCCACTGTTCATTGTTAGGAGTATTCTTTCCTACTCCTGCTTTTAAAAGTCCTGCTCATAAAAAAGTCCCAGCACTTTTGGTGAGTTGCCACTAGCCTGCCCTTTCACTTATTTATAGGTCCCTAGAGCAGACCCCTCTGGAACACCATGATTTTACTGTTCACAAGTATGTAAATATTTGATCATCCTGGTCTATTCTCCCAATAGTATACATAATAAAGATTTGCCTAATAGGTTATATATGGGAAACCAATTTGCATGGGACTTAAAATAAGAAAAGAAAATGCTCCTAAGTGACGATCCCCTCTTCTCTTTCCCATTGTCCCAGAGTAAATATTACATTACCATAATTAATACCTCCCTTGTTCTACAGATTGTTACATGTGAGTCTTTGACCTAGATGTTGACGCATAGCTGATATTACTGCTTGCTTCTTTGTACTTGGTCCAACTTTATACATCAATTTAAGATTAATGACATGAAGAAACAAAATTTATAGCATGAAGCTGGGTGTGATGCTTTGGAAACAGTACTAGAGGATGGATTCGGAATGCTGTGGCTCTAATTATAAGATGCCACATGGCTATATGATGATGACTTCCCCTTTCTTGCCCTCAGTTTCCTCATTTATAAAATGAGCTGATTGAAATGTATAACCTTGAAATCTCTGCCAGCTTTAGTATATTTTAGTGTTTGGCAGGATATTTCCTCTGATAAACAAACTCATTACATGTCACTAAATTGTGGAACTTCCAGCAATTAATTGTTTGCTCCTTGATTTGGTCTTAATAAATCCTAGCATCTTACTCTCAACATGAAAAACTTTGGTATTTAATTAAAATGGCAGGCTTAGGCAATATAAAATACTGAATATTAGAAAGTCAAGTGGGCAAGCCCTTTGAAATCATAGAAATAAGCCTTTGTAGTAGAATCAGCATCCTGAAGAAATATTTTGACCCAACACTCAGTTCCAAAAACTGTATCTCTTTTCTCTAACTCCAATATTAGAAAAAATGTTGTATTTGCTATACAGTTCTATAGACTCCCCTCTGAAATTCTGTAAGCTAATAGTTAAGATTCAATTTTATTTAACATTTTCAGTTGATCAGTAGCCCAAGATTAACTCGACCCTGGTATCATTTAAAACCTTAAATGGCACACAGTCTGATTATAAACAATAGATTAATTCCATAGATCCCTGAAAAAGACCTTAACATTCTTTGAAACTCAGTGTCCCTTTCTGTAAAATGAGGATACTACTAATGTTCTGTCTGTGGAACAGATTTACTCTTAGGGTTGAGGAAAGTATTTTGAAAATGTTCAAGTTCTATACAAATGTACAAGCAAGGTCATTTGTTTTAAAGATTTTATTTATTTATTTGAGAGAGAAAGACAGTGACAGAGATAGTGAGAGAGAGAACAAGCAGGGAGGAGAGGGAGAAGCAGGCTTCCCGCCGAGCGGGGAGCCCGATGCGGGGCTCGATCCCAGGACCCTGGGATCACAACCTGAGCCGAAGGCAGCCGCCCAACCGACCGAGCCACCCAGGTGCCCACAAGGTCACTTTTTATTTTTTTTAACATTTTTTTCTTTTTAAGCTTTTACTTATTTGTCAGAGAGAGAGAGAGAGAGAGAGCACAAGCAGGGGGAGTGGCAGACAGAGGGAGAGGGATGAGCAGGGAGCCTGATGTGGGACTTGATCCCAGGACCCTGGGATCATGACCTGAGCCGAAGGCAGACGCTTAACCGACTGAGCCACCCAGGCATCCTGGTCATTTTTTATTCTTAAAAGTGTATGTGCAGTTTATAAAATTGTTTTACCTTATAAAATTGCTATTGCTATATTAATAAAAGTTTTGTTTATTACCACACCGAATTCTCACTGTTACTTGGAAAATGGCAATATCCATCCTGGCCATAAAGCTCAATAATATGGCCTAAAAGTATTTTTTCAAATGCTTTTAAGCTTATATAAATCAAATATGGATAGTGCATCCATAAGAGAGCCTATGTAGAGATTTCTTTTTGTCCTCAAAATTTTTAAGATCTCTGACGTCCTTTAATACATTCCAGACCCATGCATGCTTTTATCCCTGGGGGGTGGGGAGGGGGGGTGGACACTTTTGCTTAAAACAATACTTGGAGCAGGAATTGTTTGATAAGGCCAGTGGTTAGAATATTTGCAGCTTTTTGTTTTGAAATCCTATGATAACATCAGCTCCCAAAGATTATCTGGCAATTGGTGGGAAATCTAGCAGCAATAAAAATTGGGCCTTCAAGTAAGACTTCTAGATATGATACATGAGATAGAAAGAAAGGAAAGAATGTGGACCTGTGAGGGTGGTCTGGTTGGCCCCAGAGTTTAGTAAGTGTGTGTGTGTATGTGTGTGTGGAGGGGGGAGGTCTCATTAATTTTCAAGTCATACCTGGCACGATCCTAGAGCTGAAGTTATGTCAGTGCTGTGCTTTCTTAGGGTTTTTTGTTTGCTTTTGTTTTTTTTGTTTTTTTTCAATAGCTTGTTTGTTTTTTGAGTCTGTAGATGAGAAGCCAGCACCATTAGCAGAGCAATTCGTTGCTTGAAGGCATGCAGCATATCCATGACAGAGTCAGGTCCCAAGGCTTAGCTTGCTGAACTGGTTGTCGGTGGGAATTACCATGGAAATGAAGAGAATCCCGTCTCATGTTTGCATCATGCCTGGAAATTTGTGAAGTCCATTCACACACATGTCTTCACTTCCTCGCGGGAGCCGTGTGAGAAAGCGGAATGCTTGGGTTTGTCCAGTCAGACACTGAGAGAATAGCAGTGTGATTCAGTGGAGGTTGTCTCACTCCTACACCAGTGTTCCTGCCAACATATCACAGCTGTTCTCTCTTCAGATTTGAAGCATTCTTTGTAGCCACAAAGCTATAAACTCTAATTAAAGTTTCCATTTCAAGGCTCTCATGATGCCATTCTTCTGTGTCTTTATCTTTTCTGATATGTGGTATTTCCAAGCTAAAGAGACTATAATTCAGTCATCTGTCTTTCTTCTGAATATATGGGAGCTTTTGGCCCCGCTGGGTGTCTGGGCTCACTGATCTATGACAGCATGACAGGGGCTGGGTGTGAGAAGGCTATTTCCAGCCAGCAGCCAACATGATGGCACAGATGAATGTGGGATCACCAAAAGTTTTTCCCATCGGAGGTGGAATCCATACCTGTCCTCTTTCTTAATTTTGAGCCCTCTGGGTAATACTCCCAATTGTCCATTTCACATAAATGAAATGGCCTTTACATAGACCTAGATTATGTGACCAGTTCTTGGGGTATGTTTGTGTTCCTTTTCTAAAATCGAAAGGAACATTCTCTTTGTGTTTGGTATAAGCACTGATAGTGCTAGATCTCCTCTGGTCAGCTAAAGGACTATAGGATTTTCAGAATCTAAGGGTAATACATTGAAAGAGATGGTTTACAATTACACGTTTTTTTGTTTTGGTTTCGCTTTTGTCTTTTATTCTATATTTACATGTCTTTCCCTTGACTTGCAGAGTTAGAATTACGACTTGTTTTTGCTTTTCAGTTTTCCCCTAAGTTGACATATCTTCATGGACTTAGCCCTCTCTTGTTGTTGCCACTTTCAATTTAAATCTCTACTCTTAAACTTTTGGATGGAATTTGTTCTTTCATGTTGGGGAATTATGAGCAAAATGTTGAATACTGTATCATTCTGAGGAATAATTCTTCATATTTTATGGACCTTAAGAGAGTTTATCTTTGAGACACGTTATTATTTTTTATTTATTATTATTATTATTTTAAGTAATCTCTACATCCAGCTTAGGGTTCAAACTCATGACCCCAAGATCAAAAGTCTCACGCTCTACCAACTGAGCCAGCCAGGTGCCCTGAGACATAGTTCAACTTCAAGCTCCTGTGTATATCTCTGTAGCTTTGGGCAAGTTATTTAATATATTTATGAATCAGTTTTATCATCTGGCAAATGAGCATAATAATAAATCTGGGTTGTTTTGTCTGTAGAATGAGCAGCTTCTAGAAATATTATGAATATTAAGTGAGCTAATTCATATGAAGTACTTAAATATGTCCAGCAAGTCATAAGCATGAAGTACACATTAACTTTTTATTTTATTTATTCATTTATTTATTTGACAGAGAGAGACAGCGAGAGAGGGAACACAAGCAGGGGAAGTGGGAGAGGGAGAAGCAGGCTTCCTGATGAGCCAGGAGCCAGATGTGGGGCTCGATCCCAGGACCCCGGGATCATGACCTGAGCCGAAGGCAGACGCTTAACCATCTGAGCCACCCAGGCACCCTACACATTAACTTTTTTAATTTTTTTTATTATTATGTTATGTTAATCACCATACATTACATCATTAGTTTTTGATGTAGTGTTCCATGATTCATTATTTGCGTATAACACCCAGTGCTCCATACAGAACGTGCCCTCTTTAATACCTACCACCAGGCTAACCCATCCTCCCACCCCCTCCCCTCTAGAACTTCTTAAACTCAACACCCGAAGAACAAATAATCCAATCAAGAAATGGGCAGAAGACATGAACGGACATTTTTCCAAAGAAGACATCCAAATGGCCAACAGACACATGAAAAAGTGCTCAACATCGCTCAGCATCAGGGAAATCCAAATCAAAACCTCAATGAGATACCACACATCAGTCAGAATGGCTAAAATTAACAAGTCAGGAAATGACAGATGTTGGCGGGGATGCAGAGAAAGGGGAACCCTCCTACACTGTTGGTGGGAGTGCAAGCTGGTGCAGCCACTCTGGAAAACCGTATGGAGGTTCTTCAAAAATTTGAAAATAGAGCTACCATATGATCCAGCAATTGCACTACTGGGTATTTACACTTTAACTTTTATGTTAAAACTAATGGATCACACTTTGGGAAATACTGATTCTATTCTCTTAGTAAGTTTTCAAACTTATGATATTGATTAGGTTTGGGACAGCTGGTAGAATTGTCCTGATAAAACCAAGCAATAGTGGTGGGTGTATTGTACTCAAGTGCAACCAAACTGTTTGTTACATCAGGGCTGGTGACCTTGAGTCAGCCTTTTTGAGGCCACTATTGTCCCAATGCGTATGGAACTGTGCCTGGGTCCCATGGATATTGCAGGGAAAATGTGAATCAGTAGGCTGTTTTGCTTGGCTGCTAAATTTGGTTTACTGTTTCATAAATTAGGACATATCTGTCTAGAATGGTTCTTGTTGCCACCAGCAACCAGGGTCACAGAATTGAAGGACATCAGATATGCAAGAGAAACGGAAAATAATTTCCCAAAGTAATGCTTTCTGTAAGAATCCCAAGGCTAGTTGCAGTGCTGAGGAGAGCTAAACAGGAAATGTAGCCTGAGGCTTGAGATTTCCTGCTTGTAACTAAAAACGGACGTGGAAACAGACATGAGGATGTGGTCCATGATTTTCCTTCATGGGTGGAAGGAATAGCATCAGTATTAGGTTGCTGATTAGCATTTTTTGCAATGTATGTAGCCCTACAGGTGTAGGCAGTAGAACAGAGATTAATTTTCCAGATCAGCTCATTCTCAAGTCTGGTTATAAAGCATACCAGATTGTTAGCCATTGCTCTGTATCAATGTTTGTGAAATTCTCAGAATACATCGAAATTATTTTGGCTTATGCTACACAGTACCACTTGTCTTCTTGGAAGTAGAGATGAAAATGGAGAAAGAATGTGAGGTTTTTGTCATGGAAAAGGAAACATAAATAACTTCACTGGAATCGTTCGGTAAACAATACATAAACTTACAACGTTTGACCTTCAATTTTCCTGGAATTTTCATTAAAGATCATTATGGTGAGTTTTGCCAAACTTAAACAAAGGCCATGAGCTTTTCAATCATTTCCAATGTATCTACTGTTAATCCTGGTGACAACAATATTAAATCAAACCAGAACAAAGCAGACAAACACTCCTTTTGGTACAGTCACTTATTCTAACTCTTAGCCCCTGTCACATTCTCCCCAGTGCCACTACTGATCCCTCTCCTGGTCCCCGGACACTTTCCTTGAAGACTTCAGTTTTGGGCTTGTGAAGCTTCAGCTTCAGCATGGTCCTGGCTTTGTGTCCGCTCTCCAACTCCCAACCTCTATGAATTCAGCAATGATGAAGACATTGCTTTGATAGGTTTCCTTTAATGTGCCCAGATTTCTTTATCTGCTTTTGCCCTTACTAGTTATCTAGTATTTCAGAACTTCTCTTGATGCCTTCACCTCTTATCTTTATTTACCATTCTGTCCAAACCATCTTCCTGGCTAGCCTCTTTAACTATTCACCGGTATAGAGGCAGATGGGCGTTTGCATTGCAATAAAGATGGACTGTCTCTTTTTTCCTTAACCCTCTCTCGTATCAAACTTTTGAAGTAGTTAAGCCCTGAACATTACAGACGAGCGTCACACAGCCATGCCTTTGGGATCTAACACTTATTGTCACCATGCGCTCACTGGTAGGACTTCAGTGTTGTTTGGGAGCTTTCTGCTGTTCCTCAATATTTTTTCTCAGAGTTGATGTTCAGAATCATTTTGAGTCCCCGAATCTGCAATTCTTCATTCTTTGCATGACTTTTTTTCCTACATTATTAAGGCAAGTTTTAATAAGGGACAGAATTTAGGATGGTATGTTGGGAAAGGAGAAGAGAGGGCATGTGTATGAGTTCCTAAGAAGGTGAGAGCAATAGGCGTTCGTATCTTTTTTTATGGATAAGAAAGTAAAGGTAAAGGAGGAGGATCCAAATTGACCCAGCAGTTTGGAGCATAAGTGACTGATGAATTGTGATTCATGAACAAAAACAAGAAATATCGGAAAGAAAGTGGGGAGAAGGATGTGATTTTCCTTGCCATTTCTGTTCCTCTTTGCCCTTTAAAAAGTCTAATTATTTGTGTTTAATTACCTTAAATAAAACAGAAAAAAAATATTGCTTGAAATGAATGAGCTTTTAAAATAAAAGGGCACATACCAGAGACCAAACAGAGTTCAGGCCAGAAAGAATAATCCTCTTAGTAAGTCAGGTTTAAGCCCGCTAATGTTAGATAACTAGAACAGTATCCTGCCTTTGGAAAAATGCCATAAGTCCTTTGCCCTTCCTTAAAAAAAAAAAAGGAAAAAGAAAAAAAAGCCATGTGAGAGAGATGCAGCTCTTAATGGGACTACTTTCTAGATTTTCTATCTTGTCATAAGCACCAGCTATTTTGCTAAGCTGACTGTCTCCTCCCAGGGTTTTGTTTTTTAGCAAGTCAGAGATTGACAGAGTTGGTGAGGAAGTGACACATGGCACTGGGGTTATTTTCGTAGCAACTTGGCCATAATATCTATGTGGCCCTTGTGTATGATTTCAGCTGAAACATTTCCTCTTTGATAGAAATACAGTTTGGCTAAGACCTCCTGGAAAACATGACTGCACGTCCTTAGTGATACATTAGGAGCGCGAGGGATCCAGGTGGTTCCTACCATAAAGCTCAGGTTTGGTTCTCTCTCCCTTTTCTCTAGTGTTTTCCTTAATATTCCAGCCTTTTTGTATCTCTCACCTTCCTCACTTCACAGAGTATGTCAGAACATAAGAAATAGATACTGAGTTTCCAACATCTCTTTGCTCTCATAATGTCAGAATGCTGTTTTTCTATGCCAGCCTATAGATTCTCTAAAAATTTCATTTGGCATCACTGATTTCAGTATTATCCAAGTAGTCTGTTTGTTAGGGGGCTGGCTTCTGCCATTGTTCCTTTTAAACTTTTATAGATTGATATTAAAAAAAAAACTTTCTGGCATATGGAACATAAGGTACATGTACTAGTGCCAGATACCTGTGTATTGTGCATCTTTTCCTAACCAAGTTGTCCGTGGATATGCACACATGTTATAATTGCATTTCCTTTCTTTTCTTAAACTAGGAATTAGCCTGGGACAGCCTATTATATTATTGCATGCACTGTGAATTAGGGAGAAGCATGAAGGTGAGAGTATATGTTCGTTAAATTAAATCACTGTTATGATCACTTTGTGTTTCCACATGGCACCTGTGACTCCTAGAACCACTTCCATCCACCTGAAAACTTTATTTCAGACCAGAAGGCATTCAGCAGACTTAAGCTTAATGTTGTCTCTGATTTACCTAGTAGGTAGATTTGTGTCTTCAAATCAGAATTAATATGAAAGTGATCAGGCATAATTTTGAATTACTTCTTTTTTAATTTATTTGTGGCCAGTATCCTTCTTTATTTGTATTATAAAAACTTGCTTCAATGGTTAATTCATTTGTAGAACAAACATCATATACTAAACATGACAGAATCTCTGTCTTCAAGGTTCATAGTTTTGGGAGAGGGTGGGCAGACACATATGTCAAGTTTTAAATATAGTCTGTGAAAAGGACCATGAAAACACTGATTGGAGAGAGAACAACTCAGGGTGAATCAAGGAAAACTTCTCCAGGAGGTTGACGTTGAAGTTGTGCCTTTCAAATGACTAAGAGTCGCCCAGACAGAGGAAGCAGGGCTGGGTTCTCCAAATCAGAGGAGTAACCTGGTTAAAGACTTGGTGGTGGTTAAGAGCTTGGTGAGGAATTCTACTGGGTGTAAGGTCCATCTTCCAAGGTAATAGTTCATAAGGTTGAGTCTATAATCTGCTCAGTGAATTGTACAAATAGATCTATAATAAAAGACTTGCCTGTTTCCCAGATCAATATTTTATTTTCAGTAAGCACTTTACCCAACATAATATTTTAAAGATTTTATATTTTTATTTTAGAGAGAGAGAGCAAGCAAGGGGAGGAGCAAGGGTGGGGGAGGGAGAGGAAGAGAGAGAAAATCTCCAGCAGACTCTGCACTGAGCTGGGAGCTGGTCCAGGAGCTGGATCCCACGACCCTGAGATCATGACCTGAGCCAAAAATCAAGAGCTGGAGGCTTAACAAACTAAGCCACCCAGGCGCCCCTTTACTCAACATATTTTTTTTAGTGCTTATGATCTAGGAGACCCCAGAAGGGGAAAGAAAAAGAAATAAATGCTATCTTCTAAAAAAATACCTAATTATTTGAGGACATAGCCGTGTTTATTTAAGTGAGAAACTTGTTTGACCTGATGCATAATGAGAAATGAAAAGATGCTGTTGGGCACAGAGGAGGGAGCAGTTCTCAAGACTTACCACAGGGCCCCAGATCATCTACCTACAGAGAGGATTCATTGACTTCACATTCTTTCCACTTTATGGCACAGACACCAGACCGCAAACTTTACCTCACCAACCACTGAGACCCTGCCAGGCCCAGAAAGCCTTCCCCACAAAGGCCCCCATTCATCATTTCTTCACTCTGTGATTGAAATGTGATGTGGTATCAGGCAATACTAGAGCTAAATATGGGATCGAAAACCCAAATTGCACTGGGGTGGTAGCTTTGTGGTTTCCAAGTCTTTTTTAACAGACCTCACAAATTGGACACCCATCTTGTTCTGCTCAGATGATTATGATTCCATGGGCTGGGAAGGCCTAGCATGACAACCAGCACTTGTCTCCCAGTTTCTGACGTGCTTCCCCTCACATGTCTCAGAGCCTCCATGGCGTATTCCTATAAATACTGCATCCCTGTACTGATAAGATACATAAGGCAGGTAGAGGATGGGGACTAAGGTGAGCATTCATGGCGTCTTTCTAGAGTCAGGAGAGACCATCCACTGTGTCCTGCCTCTGGTTAGGAGGACAGAAGCAGAAGGTCACAAGGAAGGAGAGATTAAGCAGTTCTTAATAATCTCGTCTCAGGACTTGGAGGCCCATCCTGTACTGCTCTTGTTTCAAATGGCTACTTTGGAATTTTTAATGAACTTCAATATCTGATTCACTCTGTTGGAGGCTTACTTGGTCATTTTGTATGAATGGTGGTGACAAGGGTCCTGGAAGATAAAGAGACAGAGCTTGTGGTGTGATTGTGGGACTCCCCATATCTACCTAGGGACACTGCAGGGGCTGTAGAGAAGAATTCTAACTAAATTAAGTGTAATTCCTGCTCCCTCTGGCTCTTGTGCGTGCTGAGTACTCAGGGTATTGTATGTAGGGGACCTGAAGTGTGGTAAGGATGAGAGCCAAATTTTGTGCATTCCGTGGGTGGAAGGAGGTTCATTCCTGAACATTCCCCAATATTACAGGGGCTGTTTTCATGGCAGTCATAGATATAAAAATGTTATGTAAAATTTTTCATTTTAAGAAAAGTGAATCATATATATATATATATATATATATATATTAGTTTCTTATTTTTTTAGAAGAGAAAATATTCAAGCCCAGGAATTTTTTCCTTGGATCAGTATTTGATGTTCTTACAGGTCCATAGCTATTACCCAGGGAAGAAAAACCAGTTTCTCTTTACCCCTCTTCTGATCTGGTCTCTTACATTGTATTGATTTTTACCCCCAAACTGCAGCTACCAAGTATGAGCCAAGGTAAAGATATGTCATTAGATATAATTTTTATCCTTCCATTCCAACTCTGACTCATTTTGTTTATAATCCAGGCACAAGGGAGACCCACATGCTTTTATTTTTGGCATCAGCAGTATACAAAGAAGCAGAGACTTCATTCACACCACTTTTCAGATCAACAAAGAAATATGGAAATTTTGAGCGAGGTTAATAGTGCTCCTTCTCACCCTTCCTCCTAAGACATCTCAGAAGTTTTCAGTGTGGTCCAAGACTGTTATTTCACTGCATATTGCTAAAGGATTTTACCCCATAGCATGATGTAATATTAGGTACACTTATATTCTAAGGAAATAGCATTTTTTTGTGATTCCAAAAATTTTTGAAGGAAATATTCATTTTAAGGGACCTAACAAAGAGCTTTTTTAAAAATGGCATTAAGTTTTATGTTCATCAATTAGTGAGACTTTAGATCTATTGAAATGAAGACTATTTCCATGTGTCCCATAGGAAATTTTGTGTTTGGTCTCTGTTAAACTTACCTTGAATAAAGTAAAATTGACTTTCACAGTATAATTCATGTGTTGAGGAGTCAGAAAACATTCACTTTAAGAACTTGTTAAAAACTTGGACTGATACCTGTATTGCTAATATTTGTTAAATGTGTGAAATATAATAAGGCATCTTTCAGGTTAGTTATCTGTGAAACTGTGGGGTGGTCAACTCTGTCTTTAATTTACTATAATCCAGACAATTTTTGTCTTTGTCTTCTTTCTTTTACTCCCCTGCCCTTTCTTCCTACTTTCTCCCTACCCACAAATCATCACAAAAAACAAAGTTAACAAAACCCACAAAAATTGGGAGGATTATGGAAGTTAATAGGTGTGAATTTGGAATTACTAATCTATTTTTCATCAAATATTGAGTTCCTTCAATGTACTAAAGTCTTTAATTTATATTAAAGAAGAGTATAGATTGATAAAACATTGACCTTTCCATGAAGGACCTTACATTGTAACAGGTGATAGAAATGTTTAAACAGCAATTATCGAATTTGAAAAGTATTTGTATAGAGGTAAATAAAAGTGTTGTAGAACATGCAGGGGAAGGAATTTGTTCCACCTGGTGGCATTCATAAGGCTGTGACCTCATAAGAGATAACTTTAACTGGATCCGGGTAGATGGCTAAGAGTTTGCAGAGTTTTCAAGAGAGTCAATAACATGGGTTATCATATAGGGGTTGCAGATTTATTTACTACTACTCATATGCACAAATAAGTTAAAGCTTACGTTCCACAGATCTAACCTTCCTCATAAACATCTATCCTACCGAATAGTGGGCCAGGGGCTGGACTGTGGAGCAGGACTTTAACTTGTTAATCAATTACATTTTATCCCCTTCTGTTTTTTTCTGTTTTGAATGGCTCAATCTCTTTGGGAAAATTCTCAGTCTTTCAGATTTCCTCTCTCTTCCCCATGCTTCTTTCCATGACAGTAGAATTTCTTTCTAGATATTTGAGAGAGCTTATGTGACTTCCTGGTAGCAGGGGAGAAGATTTGTCCAGATTCTCATGGAGTCTTCTATATCCAGCCCCTGGACTGGCATTTACTGTGGTACGGTTTGTCCCACTTGACTTTGTGCAGAGAACAGTTTGGATTCATAGTTTCCCTGGTCCTCAACATTTAGGAAACTGTGGAATGTTTGTCTTCTGCAGTCTTGTTCCGTGACTGCATGGCTCTACACAACTATGACTGTGTCAGTTCTGAAGTTTCTTCTGTGCAAGCAGGACTACTAGATCCCTTTCAGGCTGTACGCTGATGGAGGCAAGCAAGAGCTCTGTTGCACGTTAGGAGGTAGAAGGACTGCTGGATATCTGGAGGCTGGCAGTGTACCCTGGTGACACCCAGGGAAACTAACACCTCATATTGTGGTACTTAGGTTCTTTCATAGATAATCTGGTTCTTTCTCCGAAAGTTCCAGTGGGCTGTCCATCTTCTTTGCTCTTTTAGGGAGAGACTATTCAGCGACACCATGTCAGAGATAATTAAGTCCTAAAATAAGACAGGGATTTTGAGGAATAAGAGGAAACAGTGAGTTCAGTTTTCAGTAAGGTTAGAGTCAAACTGATTTTGTTTGAATTTGGGGGATGAGTAGTTCAAGATGACCTCAACATTTGTTGCTTGGGTGATGGTGTAGTGTTGCTGTTGGTCAAAATAAACAGTATACTCTAATGAGTTTGGGAATTAAGTCAGTGAGGCTAATTTTGGTAATTGTCTTAGTCTGTTTGGGCTCTTCTAACAGAATGCTACAGATTAGGTGGCTTATAAACAACAGACATTTATTTCTGACAGTTTTGGAGGGTGAGGAAGTCCAAGGTCGAGGCACCGAGGTATTATGAGTCTGGTGAGAGCCCACTTCTTGGTTCTTAGATGGCGGTCTTCTTGCTGTGTCCTCACATGGTAGCAGCAACAAGGGAGTTTTCTGGAGTCTCTTTTATAAGGCACCAATCCCATTGATGAGGGGCCCCACCCTCATGACCTAATCACCTTCCAAAGGCCCCACCTCCAAAAATACCATCATATTGGAAATTAGGTTCCACTGAAGGGATTTTTTGGCAGGAAGGGGCACAAACATTAAGAATAAGCAGTAATGGGGGCGCCTGGGTGGTTCAGTCAGTTAAGTGTCTGCCTTTGGCTGAGGTCATGATCCCAGGGTCCTGAGATCGAGCCCTGTGTCAGGCTCCCTGCTCAACGGGGAGCCTGCTTCTCCCTCTCCCTCTGCCTGCTGCTCCCCCTGCTTGTGCTCTCTCTCTCTCTCAAATAAATAAAATCTTTAAAAAAAAGCAGTAATGAATAACAAATTTTATTTAAATCTTTTCAGTATACTTTGCTGTACTCAACAGAACATTCTCATCTCTCTTTGCCTGTCCAGTGAAAAGTATTACCCTGGAAATTTAAAGACCATTACTATTACCAGTATTGATTTTGTAAAATTCCTGGGAATATATAAAAGTGTGGATTTTTAAAATTTGAGATGAAAATAAGGTAAAGAGGACGTTAACAGCAACGTAAAAGTACACTGCATTTATGTAATCTATTTAGTCTGTTGGAATGAATGCAGGGAGGACATTCACAAACATATCAAATATGCCAATAATTCAAAAGTTAGTTTCGCACATAAACATCATTATTTTCTCTATCTAGGTTTTCTAACCTGTTTCAAACAAAGGGTTAAAAGTAATTGCTATTAAACAATGAAAAATATGTTACAACAGGAAAAAATGTAGTCAACTCCCGTAAGAGTAATCATTTTACAGAGGCATTCATTGGCAAGGAGCATGTATAATCTGTTAGATGGTGTGGAGCTGCAAATGGTTAGATTAATTCGTGCAAGCACCTGTCTGGTAGTTGGGAAATTAATCATCTTCCTGCTGTGGCAACACTTACATTCTCCATTCAAAAGCCTGTGTATTTAGCCATATATATCCAGAGACCTGCAGCATCTTAGGGCGTTAGCTATCTTTAAGGATGTCTGTATCAACAAGCATAGGAGTATGTCCTCATTTTGGCCCTCTTGATTAATGTCATGCTTACACTAAAAACCCTCAATCAAAACAGCAGACAGCACAAATGACTGCATCGTTAGACGGTGCTGTGTGGAAAGAGCATGGGGTTGTAGCTCTCTCTCCTTCTCCTGACTTACTGTGACCCAGCAGAAAGCACCCTTCTTCTCTGGGCCTCAGTTGTTACATCTGTGAAATGAGGGAATTTCACCAGGAGCGACATAAGAATAATCCAATATCTACTCGAAGGGCAAGTCTTTATCTGTCTATCCATCTATCTATCTATCATTTATTTGAGAGAGAGAAAGTGCACCCTCAGGGTTGCCTGCCAGAGCTGGGAGGGGGGAGGAATGGCGGAGGGAGGGGGCGAAGCAGACTTCCCGCTGAGCAGGGAGCGCAACGCTGAGCTCAATCCCAGGACCCCGAGATCATGACCTGAGCCCAAGGCCAGACGCTTAACTGACTGAGCCACCCAGGTGCCCCAAGAACAAGTCTTTAAACCAATTCCACATTTGGGGTTAATATAATCCTAATTTTTTTCCTCCAAAAATTATGTTGTTGTTGTTGCTGTTGTTACTGTTTTAATCTCAGTTAAAGCTGTGAGAGGGGTGCCTGGGTGGCTGCCTTCAGCTCAGGTCATGATCCCAGGGTCCTGGGATCGAGCCCCGCATCAGGCTCCCTGCTCCGCGGGAAGCCTGCTTCTCCCTCTCCCACTCCCCCTGCTTGTGTTCCTGCTCTCGCTATCTCTCTCTGTCAAATAAATAAATAAAATCTTAAACAAAAATAAAGCTGTGAGAGATATTACTTCTGTTCTAGGACTGAGGAGACTGTGACTCAGAAAGTTCAACTGAGAAAAGATTAGAGCTGAGGTCTGTTTGATCCCAAAGCTTGTGTGCTTTGCATTGTTTCATATTGTGTCGTAGAAAGAAAAATAAAGAAATGGAATAAAGGCATTTCATGGAGTTGGCATATTTTTATATATTCATATATTTTTAACATTTAATGAGATTTTGAAGCTGCAAGACCATTGGTCAGAATAGCAATTTTACTTTTAGCATCAGTAACTGTTCATTTATTCAGTTGACATTTGGATTTTATAGTCTTCACAGTGGGGCTTCTCCTCCTTTCCAGTATGCTTTTAGGACTTATAAATAATGTGACTAGGACTCTAGGTACGTCTTCTGGCCAAGAGACGGAGAAAATTAAGACAGCTTTCCGAATAATTTAGACACAAAATAATTTAGACACATAATAGTTTAGATACAAATTATATAAAATGTAGTTTAAACATTGTTTTAAATGATGGGGAAGTTTGGTTAGAAACTCATGAGATTAATTGCCTTTCTGATTCCCTTTTGGTAGCAGAGACTTCTTACTTATGTCCTCTTTCTGTTCTGAAGCTTGTTGGCTGCAAACACATGGTGGAGGTCTTGGCGCAGGATGAAGAGGAGAGTGGCGGAGGGATTATTCAGGAATTCTAGCCATATACCCAGGATGCATAGTATACACAATCAGCTCATTTGAGTCCTGACCTTGTCATGGATTGATTCAAATGCCAACTCTGCTCTTTAAGAGCTGTTTGACCTGGGCTAAGTCATTGAGGGGATACAACTCTCTTTAAATCTCCTTTTCATTAACAACTCAAGTTGCTTTGACAAATACCTATTGAGTTGGGGACAAATTCTTTTTTCAAAATAATGAGCATGGAGTACATTAAATAGGCCCTTAACCTATCAATTGTTACTATAACAAAAGCATCCACATTTTCATTATAAAAACCTAGCCATGTTTGTAGTTATTGTGTATTTGTTCATTTTTAAACAAGCTAGTTAGCAATTTTGTCTGAACATTGCTACAGGCCCAGTGGGAGCCACAAGGCAGGATTCTCTTGTGCAGAGCCCAGGGTTGCTCTTGGGTGCAATTGGCAAAGGGGAAGAAAGGTTTGATGTTAATCCAAAATGTTTCTGAAAGGCTATACGTGATTTGAGAATGGATTAGATCCCTATGGATGCCTAGGGAATTTTTATACTCAGTTAATTTTAGAAAGAACTTTTATTTAGAGCTGCTTTTATGCCTGCGATGGGGCAGGCCACACCACAATTACACATTTTTAGAAGGGTGGATCCTTTGATGACAGATATAATTTCTACCCCCTCATTTTTCCCCAGTTGAAAGATTACCATTTAAAAATCCTTTGAAAAAATGGTTGGATCCTTTTTGCACATGCAGATTTTTTTTTTTTTCAGTCTTGAGAAGATTTATGTAGGCTGTAGTTTTTAGTCAAAAAGAACACACCAGGGAGTTGAATCCTTTCCTTATCCAAAATAGAAAGGGCGTGGGTTTTCTTTCTTTGATGTGGATGAGGCACACCTCCTCACTAACACTTCTGATGATTTTAGTGTTTCCTGCTGTTGTGATTTTATCCTGAGCATCCCATCTTTTCTCCCTGACTTCCCCTTAAAATGCGTAAGATGTTTTTGTATGACTCATGGCAAATATGATCTCGGGAAAATTATGCCGAAGAAGCAAGGCTGCAAAATTATTTTCATAATTGGGTTTTCATATTTTCAGAAAATCAATTTTATCATAACAGAAAGACCTGGACGTCCTTATTCACTAGTTGGTTTTTATGACTTTAGGTGATTGTGGGTATAATATATAATCCTATATCTACGCTATAGGATTCTGGTTATATATACATATTCACTTATATATACATATTCACTTACTTAAACTTGGAATATTGTGTTCTTTACCAAAATACGATGACAATAAAACTTCAATTTTTGTTAAATGTGTATGCATGTAATCTTTCCTCAAAAGTGATTCTCCATTTATCCTAATGATGTATTGATATTAGTAATGGTAATTAATTGTTCTTGAGTATTCATTTTGTTTCTAAGCACTCTGCCAAGCACATCTCCTGTATAAACTCATTTATTCCTCACAAGAATCCTGATGTAGGCATTATTATTCTTATTATCATCTTTTTAGAGATGAGGAAACCAAGACTACCTTCTGCATATTCATATAGTTAGGAGAACGCAAATTCAAGATTTATATCCAGGTTCATAACACAAGGTCAGTGTTTCGGCCGTTAATTTGTTTAGCCTTTCAGCTGAATGCCTTGAATTGGATGTCTGGAAAGCCTTAGCAATTCAGATTACTTTTGTACCCCATGAATTGTAATTTTGTTAGAATGAGTGAGTGGCTGACTATTGTTACATTATTCTTTCTACTGCCCTGGTCCTGTCATTAACTTTGAGTCACTTCAATTTTTGTGCATTTCACATTGTAACTTAGTTTATGTTCTCAAATAGAGTTGGCTTAAATTTTCCTTTCAAGATTTTGAGGCAAAGAACTCAGGGCAGGGCGATGGTACCTTGGGCAGGTATATGGCCGACGTTTCATAGTGTCTTTCCTCCAGACTAGACTCGTGGCTTGGGGAAGGGTCCCTTGTTCTTGGAGGCCTGAAGAGGAGAGAATGGTCAAACTAGGTGATAGTTCACTTCAGCAATCAGACTCATTTCCCTGAAAAAAAATTTGAGGCCCTTTCCGTTTCTTCAGATCATTTTTTTTCATTCTATTTGTGTTCAGTTTCAGTTTTGTAAAGATATACAACTTAGTGTAGGAAGCCCTTATAGCCACTTATTTTGGGGTCAATGATAACATGAAGATATATTTTTTTACATATTAGTTATATACTAAAGTAAGAAAAATATATCAGATAAAATCTTATTCTATTTCAGTGTATATTACTGTAATGTCTATTTTTAGTCTTTTATCTGTCAAAGTACTTTAAAGACATGAACTTAAAATACTAATAAACGATGCCATAAAACATAGAAAGGTTTTATGATTTACAGATTGATTTTTATTCATCATATTATTTGATAATTTCTATAGCTTTATGAAAAAGATATAGGAATGCTTGCCCTTTTACTGTTAGGCAGATGGAGAAACTGAGGCACAAAAGTGCCAGTTGTTTGTTTGGAGACACTGTAAGCAGTAGATAGTCTAACTGGGTGTGAGTGTTAGCCAGAGCTGTAAGCATGGTAATCTAAACCCTAAACTTCTTTTGAAGCAAATTATTGTTTGTGTGGGGATGAAACACCGGCATGTTTCTTCTTACTTAAGAGGTTCTAGAAGGTGTCTTTGAGTTCAGCAGATGGAGAGGCCATTAATTTTATTCCATCACAGAAGTTGACTGGATAAGTGTTTTATTTTGTTTTGTTTTTAATGATTTTCCCCTTAAGTTTTACAGAGATCACCTAGAGTAGGTTAGAAAAGTTGCCCAAATCTCAGTCTCTTTCAGCTTTGCCAACAAGATCATATGGGAACAATGAGATAAAGACTAAAACTCTTACCATGATACCCAAAGTCCTTCGTGCAATGTAGGCTTGCTTGCTTGTAGCCCCATTGCCCACTACTGACGCCCTGTATCTTCTTCTCCAGCTCTAACCAAAATGTGGGCATTGCCGGAATTCATTCTGCTCACTTGTGTGTCTGTGGTTTTATTTGTGCTCTTCTCTTTTTGCCTGGCAAGTCCCATCCCACCCCCTACTTCCCGAAACCGTCTGTGCCTGTGAATTCTCTTACTATTTGTTTTGTCTGCCTTTACTAGTAATATATAAACTTTTCCCTACTATGTTGTAATCACTGTGAAGTTGTTTACTGAATAGTTTTATAGTCTCAGCACCATACTAATTACTTTCATGCATTATCTCATGGCCTATCATATATCTCTGAAATTGCTATTAACACCCTCTGCCATAGATGAGAAAACTGAGCACTGGCAGGTTGACTCTCTAGGTTGCACAGTTAGTAAATAACAGACGATATTTTGAATTCACATCTATCTGCTTTAAAGCCAAGGCTTTTTACCATTAAAACATACTGCTTCAAGTCAGTGAATTAAAGAAATTCAATGTCTTATTTACTTCTCTGTACCAATTCCTAGCCCCATGTAGGATGTTGGTGGATAGTCAGTTAAGCAGGTGGAAAGTGTGATACAGGGCGCCTGGGTGGCTCAGTTGGTTAAGCGACTGCCTTCGGCTCAGGTCATGATCCTGGAGTCCCGGGATCGAGTCCCACATCGGGCTCCCTGCTCAGCGGGGAGTCTGCTTCTCCCTCTGACCCTCTTCCCTCTCATGCTCTCTATCTCTCTCATTCTCTCTCTCAAATAAATAAATAAAATCTTTAAAAAATAAAAATAAAAAAAAAGAAAGTGTGATACAAACCGGGGGTGTCTTTCTGTGTCTTTTTTTTTTTCCCCAAAGAAAGTGTGTGTGTGAGCAGGGAGGAGCAGAGGGAGAGCTTCGAGTCTTTCTGTGTCTTTGGGACATTAGCAGACTCTCAATCTCAGGAAGATCAGTTATTAAGGAAGTAAGGTATTATGAACTGTGGGCATATATCTAAAGGGATGCTGCCAAACCATATTCTACTAAAAATAAAATTTAAACGTGTTTATTGTTCATTAGGTGCTTATTTATTGTTCAATTTCTGGTTCATTATGTATTAACTCAGTTCTCCAAATAATCCCTTGTGGCGGGTACTGTTATGTCCTGCTTTATAGATGTGTATTTTTGAGGCACAGAGGGGTTAAGGTGATGTCCATGGTTACAAAGATAGTGAGTGACTGAGCTAGGAATGGAGCATGGTGGACATTCAGGCTCCAAAGCCCATGCCCCCCACCCCTGTGCATACAGCCTCCAAGCAAACAGTCTTCCCACCCCCTGCAACTCCCAGCAAAGGGCCCATGGGAGCTGTCTGACCATTCTTGCACCTTTTGACTAAAAAAAACCCAAAAAACAAACAAACAAAAAAACCCCAAAAAGTGTGTACCTACTGGTTTCTTTGCAGCTTGCCTAGAAAAGCAGAGTCTTGGTTTGCAGGAAGGAAGTGATGATCTTATTGAGAATAAATAAAAATAAACAAGTGAAAAGTTTGGGCATGTGCTCAGAGTAGAAGGAATTTTAGTATATGTGCTGCCGAAGCGAGCACCAGAGTAGAAGGAATTGAGCCCATTTTTTTTTTCTTTTCTGTGAAATGAAGAATGAGGAGAGTAACACTTGAAATTGCTATAGGCCTTTCTAGTTTGTGAAAATGTATGTCATTTGGTCTTAAAATATATTTCCTTGTCAGTGGGTCTATTATTGCTCTTTGCTCTCCTTTGCTAGATTGTAAAGCTCCTTGTATATAATTCCCCCTAACCACTTACCTTTAATATGTGATAATGAATGATGGTTGTATTGGATAGTAGAGAAAAAAACACCTTCCATTTATTGAGATCTTACAAGTGCCAAATGACTGACACATATTTTCTGGTTTTTGTATTAGTGGTAATCATATTAGTTTGTCAAACATAAACGTAGCAGTTTGATAGCCCTAAGACTTTTTCCATCTTTCAACAAATGTTTATTGAAAGGTTACCAAATACTAGAGCCTGTTCTTAACAGTGAAGACAAAATGATAACTAAAAAAAGCTAAAACGAAGCAACTACATAAACAAACAAAAGAACCTGTGATCTCTGGATTCATGGAGCTAGCTTACCATCCAGGGACTTCGAGAGCTAAATTCTTCTCCCCCTTCAGTGTTCCTCCGCTTGGCCTACCTCCAAACTCCAGTTATACTTTATTATGTCTTGAGGAAGAGGATTGGAAGGGTTTAGAGGAGTTCCCCATCCGTTCTTACACAACGGAGGCAGTTGGAAGGGCCCTTGATTGATTTGCCTTGGGCCAACAGGAGCAGTTTTAAGTCATCCGAAAATTGTTAGATTTAATGACGTTTTGGTTTTCCTGGTCTCATCTTTCTGTGAGTTGCAGTCAGTACTTGAAATTTGGATGAAGAGTGGGTAAATTCTAATCATGTTATGACTGGAGTTTGGTCTTCAGTGAATGATCACTGGTTTTTCCAGGTTTCCTCTTTGTTTTTGTTTCTAAATGTGTGTCTAAAGCGCATTTCCTCTACTTATTGTTAAAATTAATACTGTTAATGTAATAACTAAAATCTTTATCGTTTCAAAACCGTTTATCATTCATTACATCTTTTGAGCCTCACAATAACGATGTGAGGTGGATATTTGCCATCCCCTTTCATGTGATGAGGTATCCAAAGAGGTGAAGCAGTATTCTTAAGTTCACCTCTAGGCAAGGAACATTCCATGTTTTTTTGTACTAAACGATACTGCCATCACTCAGAGTAGATTTCAAGACCATTCTGTTTGCTGGTGTGTGTGTGAGAGAGAGAGAGAAAGAGAAAGAGAGAGAGACAAACAGAAAAGAGAAGGGAGAAAAGGGGGGGGAGAGAAAGAGAGAGAGAGAGACCTAGGATGGGAGAGGAGAAATTCAATCTCAGCTGATTTTCCAGATCTAGATCCAGACCTCAGACCCCTTTGCTGGCATAGAAGGCTTTTCTTCCGTCTGGACAGGGGATGAGAGAAGGACAACCATGAAAAAGAGCCAATTGCTACAGATGACTAGGCAGAGAAAATGTTGAGAGTTGCTAGGAGACCAGTTGTGCTGTCAGGCTCAGGAATGAGAACATGTCGGATGGAGGGCACTGGGCTGGAATTCGTGTCATACACAAAACGTTCAATCACGCATGCCAGTGGTACTGAGTCAGAATCAACCAGAGCTAAAAACAGTCAAGAAAGTTTTCCTACCTCTTTTTTCTTTTTCTCTTTTTTATATTTGTATATTTTTCAGATACAGACTTCTAGTTAAAGATCCCACAATAGCTATGGGATGCTTAGCAAATGTTAGCGCCTCTCTGTGGTAGATGGTACGGTGTTTCAAACCGCCATTCAGAATGAGAAAACTTTTCTCCGAAAACGGGAGTGTTAGCTTGCTTGACCTCAGAGTTTCTCTGAGGTAGTTGCAATTATTGATCAAGTGAATCATCGCTGTTGAGCTAAAGTCAAGGCAGCTCATACTGTTTACAGGAGGAGCCAACGTGGTGTGTCCTTACCTGTACTTGGAAGACTTCATTGCTGACTTCTGTGTTCGCACCAAGCAGCTGGTGCAGCCCTGAGCTTGTCATCTTTTCTCTGTGGCTTTCCTTCCTCCTCAGATAAATGAGGACAGAATTGTGCAGGACAACACCTTATGACATACTCAGCTTTATTTGATTCCGGGACCACAGATACATGTCAGCCACTTGGAACAACTTATGTTCATCCCACGTACCTGGGTCACAAGGTCACCTTGGAACGGGAGTATATGTGGATCTGTGAGTGGACACTCACTTTCTAAGAGTATACCCCTCATAGTGCATTTATTCTTTTCTACCTTCATGGCAGTAGCTTCTTTCATGTTCTAGTTCCTGTTGCTGGAATTATGATAGCTGCCTCATCTTTGTACAGTTAAGGGATCACATCACTATAGTTTAGAATCACCCAGCATTCCATTTCCTAGAGCCAGGAAAGAACTTCAGGGAATATTCCAGCTTTTGATAGTTTATAGTCAAACACATCCTCTTTTTTGTCAAGATTCCAGGAAGCAGGGAGCACTTGGCTCTTGAAATCCAGAGTGTGCTCCTGCCAAAGCACATAAATATCTCAAAATTAAGGACACTTGTCCTTAATTACTTCAGTTTTAACGTATTATATATATATATATATATATATATATATATATATATATAATACCATACCTTAAAATCGGGCTGGATGCCACTGCTTGCTGGCATTGAGGGTTAATTAAGCCCAGGAAGAGTAAACCCAAAGTTGTCCAAGAAATATGAACTGAATAGATGAAATAAAATCTGCTCAATTCACATCTAATACTATGCAGAGCAACAGTTTGTGTGACCACGAGCAGTACAAGACCAAGCTGGGATTAAATATCCCTGGGGGATTTTCTCTGAAACATAGCTGATACAACTTCAGAAGAAATACTTTATTTTGGGGAAGTTTAACTATGAATCGTCACAAAGTACAGATTCAATCGTATTGGTCCTCTCATACAAAATCTGTAACGATCCCTCTACAGTATAAAGAGCCTGCCTACCTTAGTCTGGAATCCAAGGCTCTTGAGGTTTGTCTGACCCGTCCTATCATTCAGCCCAATCTTCCACTACTGCTTTTCAGGGACCCTAAGTGCCAACCCAAACTCACTCCTATTTGTCTCTCTTCCTTGGTACCTCTCCCTTTTATCTCCACATGTGTACATCCTCGTCTTTTTTTGGAGCCCTTCAGGGAGCTTTTCCTGACCCCTGCAGTTTGGAAGGATGCTTTCCTTCTGTGTGTTCCTTTCAGTGCCTTTATCCTTTCCTAACCTGGAGGACCGTAACTTGTTTTGTGTTCTGGTTGTCACTCCTGGGCTGTGAGCTCCTTGAGAAAAGAGCTCCCTGTTTTCCCTATGCATCCATCAAAGGATCGCCCACATTAGGTACTAATAAGTGATAGTGGAGTGGGTGAGAGATGCTGGGTAAGGAGACACTAGCTTGCCTTGTTCCGTGGTGCCCCACCCTCTCTCTGTCTTGTTATGTTTCCCCTGTGGCTGTAAGGAGCTGGGATTGGTTCTGTAATACTCATACAAACACAGCTTTTGTAAATGTGAGAGTGAAATTGTGTTTGGAAAAGTGAGACGTCTCTTTTCTCTTTACAGAGAAGCCTTAACTATGAGATTATACATTTAAGAATCATAGTGCTTAGATTTAGATTTGGACTCACTGGAATAAATGAGATTTTAGGATGAAGCGGTCCAATTATGCTTTAATGAGTAGATTGGAGTAATACAAGATGGAATGTTTTAGTTAGAGTCATAATAGCTTTTTTTATGGAGACTCAGGAGTAAACCCAAGAGTGAACCTGACTTGTAGGTTAAGTGTCCTGTCTTCTGTTTGTGCAGTAGTATTTCTTAATTTATTGATAAGTCATTCATTTTATAGTCTGCTTCAATAGCCGATCTATCCACAAAAAATAAACTGTGCTCAAAAGTATTCTTTGTAAGTTCTGTGTGTCATGTTAAAAATCCGGGCATGGTTCATACAGCTGCAGACATGATTCACCGCACAGTCTTGTTTGTAGCTCAGGGTGACGTATGGGCTTAGTTCAAAATGAGCAACAGTTTTTGGTTGCCCTTACATGGTCCCTTTCCATTATCACAAGCATCTTTTCCTTCGGCTCTCATTTGTGGGGCGTCCGGACACCCCTGGCTTTGAAGGAGAAATTCAGCTTGCCGGATATCAGCCCAGATGTAGGCAGTCTGGCCTCACTCTTTGCATTGGTCCTCCTTCTGTTGACTGCACTGCAGTGTCTGGGAACGCTGCTGTCATTGTCCTTCAGTCCTGGGCCACCAGAGCTGTACGGGCCACTGCCATTCTCAGACCAGACGAAGGAGTGCATGTGGGCTCTCTGTGCCTGATGACTCTCTCGCCATCTACACTCATGCAGGCCTGCAGTCGATTAGCTCAGCCTTGCCTGGAAGTTGAAGAAAGGCAGATTGTTTGTGGTTCCTTTTGAAAAATAAGGTTTTATCAAAACTGTCTGACAGTGGAATGACATCCAATTCATTGTGGCCTCTCTTCTCTGTTAGGCCCTGAAGAAGCACAGAGAGGCTAGAGCGAATGACCCCATGGGCTTCCTTCTAGCTCTGCTGCAGGTCTGTACTGAG
Organism: Callorhinus ursinus; assembly: GCF_003265705.2. Taxonomy (NCBI): domain Eukaryota; kingdom Metazoa; phylum Chordata; class Mammalia; order Carnivora; family Otariidae; genus Callorhinus; species Callorhinus ursinus. The sequence continues at coordinate 67,975,266 of NW_027397063.1, forward strand.
AAACCCAGCATTCAATGGCTGCAGTCATTTTTCATCTTTTTCATTGAAGCATCACATGCACGCAGAGAAGCGCACAGCTCTTCAGTCACAATGTATGCATCCATTTAACCAAGACCACTTACCATCACCCGCAGTCCATTCAGAACTCATTAGATCTCTTGGCCCATGAGTGCCAAATTCTGATCATCAGTGCTTTTACAGGGCTGATTACAAGCTCCTGTTTATATTATTTCCATGTTTTTGATGTGATTTTGTTTTTGCTATTTGCAGAGTGATATAAGTGCGTTTTAAAAATAGTACAGGAAAACAGTAACTCTTATATGAGACTGTTACAGTAGTAGTTCAGGAATAATATTTACTTTTTCTGAAATAATACATGTTCATTGCAGACCATTTGCCAAATACAGAGAAGCGAAGTACAGATAAGAAATTAAGCAATCAGTGCTCACTCAACAATGTCTCCCAGACCTAGCCATTCATAACTCTTTAACGTGCACCATTTCAGATACACCCCTGCTAGATATACATGTCTATTTAAACAAAACTTGAATTATATGGTGCATATTGTTCTGTAATTTTTATTAATTAAGAATGTAGAAAATGAAATCTTTTACATTTTTAAATAGCTGTTGTGTTAACTCTCATATGAATATATTTCAATCTATTTAACAAACACGTGCTCTACTTCTTTGAGCTGGGTATGGTTTTGTGCTCTCATCAAGATTACTGGATGCTATCACTTTATTGAGATCTTCATTTCCCCTCATTTCCTTAAGGCATTCCTAGGAGTAGACTTGCTAAATCAAATAGTATGCACACTTTAAGACATTTGAAATATATTGCCACATCATCCTTGAGAAAGTTGGCCTCACTTAATACTCTAAACAGAGGCAGCTGAGAATCAAACATGTTTTCTAGGACCACTGCCAGCTTTTGAGATTATACTTAAGTAAAGGAAACTGTGATAATTTGATGGATACAAAATTCATCGTGTCCTTAACATGCATTTTTTTATTATCAGTATGAAAAATCTTTAAAATATGTTTATTGATCATTGTTAATGTCTTTTGTCCATTTTATCGAGGTATTATTTTTCTTATTGCTATATAGGATTTATTTTATGGGTAAGGATATTAATCCTGCACATATTTTTCCTAATTCACCATTGTTCTTGAATTATTGCCCAAACTTAGACCTGAGATCAGAAGACTTACCCAGAACTAATCTGAAATAAATATTAAATACTAGAAAATTAAGTTATCTTTGTAATTACTCTCAGATGACTTTTTCAAGTTTACAACTTTTTGGTTGGTTGGTTGGTTGTTTGTTTCAACATGTGTGTGCCTAGAAAGATCAGTGAATACTACAAGAAGATAATGACTGTAATCTTTCCTGGAATGGAAAGTAGTAAAATACCCCAGCAGTGCTTTTAAAATTCTCACTGGGATAATTTGGAATAAATTACATTGTTCTATATTTGACTTTTCTAATAAAAATTCATAGTGGCCATCAACCAACATTTACACATTGATTAGTATAATGCAGGATTAATTAGGAATTACAGAAGCAGACTGAACTTACATGTCCCTAGAACTGCAAGCAGATTTAACTGGTTTGCCAGGAGAAAAAAAAAAAAAAACAACTTATTGAATATTTTAAGTTTAATTCAATATTTCTAGGTGTCAGTTTCCTTTTAGGGACTAGTACTAAAAAAGCCTTTTTTTGTGGCTTATAATAGGAAACTTCAAAATTAATATAAGCCTTTCAAAGGATTCTTATTTCAGCATTTACTAGTAAACATTTGGATTCTGTCTGGATGCCTAAAACAAATCATGATAGCTAAAGTCAGTGTCATGGGATTTTGCTGAGTTCATGAATTTCAGTGCAAATATGTCATTCTGGAACATGTTGGAATTTGTTGAGGAAATTAGGTACTTAGATTTGATGTATCTCTTGGAAGCTAGTGGAAAAAAAAGTTCTAGAATCCAGAATTAAAGCCAAAATGATCTTACTTTCTAAAATCTCTCTATAAATTATTTTCCTTGATTTAATTTATTCAGCTTTTAAATCACTTAAAAAGACCTTGTGTAGTCTCTGCATAATTTGATTGTGATGTTCTTTTCTGGCCAGTTTAACGATGAGCATTTTAGACTTCATTAACAGAAGTTAAAGAAGTGAGGGCAACATTTAAGCATGAAACATTAAGCTATAGCAAAATGGTGGAATTTGAAGCAAGTTTGAGGTAATGGAAATCCCACTTCAGGCAGACAATGTGGTTTTACTAAAGATAATTTTTTGAGAAGTCTGGCTGTTAGTATGGCTTGTTAGAAGTAAGACTGTTTAATATGGGAAGGAGAAATGGCTATGAGTATAACCAAGATTTACTGTCCTATAAACTCTTGCTTCCTTGCTGTAGCTGTGAGTCCTCCCTCCTTGGTTACAGTTCCTGATTATGCTGGAGAGGAAAAGGGAGGCAGCTTGACTCAGGCAAGTCCTGCATACTCCTTCAGAGGACACGTTCAATGTTTGTGCCTTCAGGAACTCCCTTGACATTCCTAGAATTTAGTTAGCCCAAATGCAAGATGAAAAACACTGAACCAGATAATTTCTAAATCCCCTTCTACAACTTGTCCTGTATTATGACTTCTAAGAAAATGGGATAGATGTCATCAGATGAGAACAATCTCACGGTCTCACCCTCAATTCCTCCAGTCCACCAGCTTCTGAAGATATATAGATACGCAGCTGTTTCCCTTCTATCTCAATAACAGCAATAATAATGTGAAAGAAATACAATAAAGTTAAATAAAGCTGTGTAAAGATCAATATGATATTAAAATTTTTGGCTAGTACTTTGGGTCTAGCTTATTTCCTGTAGCTTTCCAAAGGAGTTCATGCTTGCAGTTCTTCTTCTCTGCCTCCTCCTTTTTTTTTTTTTTTAAACTCCTGCATCATCAATGTCTCCATAGCTCCTGGATGATTGCCATCAGCTCACAAACCTACATTAAAGCACCTATCTTAAAACAAATAAACCTCCTTTGACCTCACTTTTTCTCCAAAAACTTGTCTGGACTTGCTGTCTCTTCCACCTCTTCCCCCATTTTCTCCACAACTCATGCTAACTGGGTTTCTGTCTCGACCACAGCACTGCAATGGCGCTCATAAATGTCCTCAGTGGTGCACAGCCTGCTAGAGCCGATGGTCAGTTATCTGCCTCCAGCTTTCTTGACCTCCCAGCCATATTTCACTCTCCCCCATTGCATCTGGAACCCTTCCTTCTCTAGGCTTCCCTTCTTTTAATAGGCTGTTTTCTGTCTCCTTCGTGGGCTCTTCCTTTTTTACTAGACCTCTGAGTGCAGTGCCACACCATTTCAGTCACTGAAGAGAGAAGCAGAATTTTAACACACAGAGATGAAGACTGGGAAAGCAGGAAAGGTGAATTGGTTATGAATTTTACAGGGAAGAAGTTCTGTCTGGTTGGACCTTAGGATAGGTGAAGAGGAGATTTATTTATGGAAGGAGCTCAAAATGCCCCGTATACAATATCTACGTTGAGATTAGGAACAGATTTCTAGGGACTGTGAACCCTCCATTTTTTCCGGCCTTGACATCAGTAAAAAGTCAAAGGGTGCTAACTCAGTGATGTTGGCAAGCTAATTAGGCCCCCTATTGAAGGTGGCCATGTCCTTTTATTGGAAACCAAAGTCTTAGCAGTGTCCCAGGAGAAGCCAAGCGTGTGTCACCATAGACTTTCTTGTTCTTCTTGGTATACTTTCTCCAGAGGATACTATTTTAGGGTCTGGGGCCAATCCACATGGCAGCTGATATTCATTCCTTAATTCCCCAAATATTTATTGAGCTTCTATTATATGGAAGGCACAGATGGGTGAGGCTGTCTTAGATAAATATACCAGAGAATAGAATTTTTGTTGGAACTAATTATAGTTCCACCTGTGAAAATACTGGCCTCTTTACTATGAAGTACCTTTTTCTATGGTTTCTCAGGATATCACTGGGCATGGGATGGTATATATAGCAAGAATTTAGAAGTCATAATAGGGGATTAAATCAATGGATATTTTTAATTGCCACTTTTTTGATAAAAGTCTTAGAAATTATACTTTATTTTCAATATTTGGATGTGAAAACATCAATAAGTAGGAGAACTGAAAATTACTGCAAAAGAAAAAATATACATTATTCAGATCAGCAAATAGCAGACTGAGCAAAATAGGTGATCCTTTTACGTGATAAACCTTCTCATTCAGGAAATTGCAATTTTGGCTTTTATAAAACTGCCCTGTCTGTGCCTCATCTTCTTCCAGGCATATTGCATTGATCAAGCAATAGTTTTCCAAAGAAAACAAATCTCCTACATAGTATTACTCTATGTGGCTTTGCCAGGTCTTGAGAAATGTTAAAATAGGAAACAGTTCAGTTTTGTCATCAGTTAGTTTAGAATGAGCCCAGGTTACCAAATCTGGCATTTCTAAGACCCAACAGCTTTTGTGAAAGAAAAAGATGGAGCTAACTTCTCACCAACATCTATGTGTATCCAGCAGGGCCAGACCACCGCAGTGTGACCAGATCACCCCAGTGTAGCCAGACTACCAGGAAACCTACAGAGTGACCAGTGGGATTGGTTGTGGTATCTGGAGTTTCATAATGTTACAGAAGATGAGACAAGGTTGTCACCTTTCTTTCCAGTTCTTGTTATTTAGCTATTGCTTTAGTTTTAATTGTTTATTGCAGTTCCACTAGGTTAATTTCCTTAAAATCCTTTCAGAATGTTTACTGAGAGTATACTCTCTTTAAAGTTCTGAGAAAGGATTTTATTTTATTTTTTTCCTTTTTTATTGTTATGTTAATCACTATACATTCCATCATTATTTTTTGATGCTGTGTTCCATGATTCATTGTTTGCGTATAACGCACAGTGCTCCATGCAGAGCGTGCCCTCTTTAATACCCATCACCAGGCTAACCCATCCCCCCACCCCCCGCCCCTCTAGAACCCTCAGTTTTGTTTTTCAGAGTCCATCATCTCTCATGGTTCATCTCCCCCTCCAATTTCCCCCGCTTGGTTCTTCCCCTCCTGTTATCTTTTATAAGTGATTTATAGAACTTATCTTCACTTTCATAAATAATTTTGAAAAAACCCTATCAAATCCTTATGGGTGAGAAGAATCATAAGCATATGCTTATGGTAGGTAAATGTGTCAACCCCGCATGTAAACTAACATTAAGTACCGGTGAGTAACACAAAACCATTACTTATCCAAAAGAAAAACCCTTCAGAGAATGGTGGAAAGGGCCTGAGGATCTGTCATTGGGAGTTTTTGTGTCACTATTTCTTTTTTATTTATATGTGTAGGTGAGAGAAAAGATTAGTGAAAGGGATACGGAAATCACACAAGGATTTTTGTCTTTGCTTCTAAGGAAGAGACACGGAGCTCAAGTTTCTAGAGTGAAGAAGAAAGTCTCACAATAATTTGTATTTCTTCTTCCTCCTTGCCTTTTCTCTTCCTTTATATTTTGTTCAATAAATATTTCTTGAATGCCATATGTTAGGAATTGGACTAGGTAAAAAGATGGATCAGATTTCAATCATATCTACTAAGAACTAAGAATCTGATAGTGGAGATATCTACCAACACACACACACACGCACGCACGCACGCACGCACAAATTATAGTGTAAAGTAAACCACTTGTGAATATCGTGGAAAGAATTACTACTATTCAGCTAGTGACTATTAGAGAGCTTTATCCAGAAAGTGACATGTGAGCTGAAAGGTAAGAAGGGAAAGCATTCAGAAGACATTCTAGACAGGAGGAACACCAGGAACAGAAGCACAGCTGGGAGATGGCAGGGGGAGGGGCTCTCTAGCTTTTTTTTTTTTTTTTTTTTTAGAGAAGCTCTGCGTAGACAAAGCCAGAGATGTAGGTTGGAGTCAGATTGGGAATGAACTTGAATGGCAGGCATATTAAGAAATTTATACTGTAGATGGTAAGTCTTAAATAATTTAAAAAAAACAGAGGAATTTCATTGTCAGATTTGTTTCATAAAATTATGTAGACAACAGATTGCAGGAGGACAGACTGATGGAAGACGGACAGAGGCTATTGTAGCAGCCCGAAAGGCTTTCTCATAGCATGGTGACAAAGGCATATATGACAACCCTATATTGTACTTCATATAAAATTAAGGAAATGGCAGTATAGACCAAACTTAATATTTCTTTTCAAATGTTATGTTGGCTAAGATTTTGACTGAAAAGAGAGAAGGAGAGAGAGCAAGAAGGAGCAAGCCATCAATTAGAATGGCAAAGGTACAGAAAAAAAATCTCTGTGTCTCTATTACTATAACTCTGGCTGTTGTAAAAGAGAAACCCCTAAATCTCAGTGGTTTAAAACAATAAGACTTATTCTCACATATAAAGTCCCAAGTGGTGGTGGGTGGTGGTGGGGAGTACCGTTCCGCTGCCATCTTCAAGAAATGGCTTTTGAGGTCACCTCAGGTGTTGGCATCTGTCGACCGGTTGGTAAAAAGGGAGGAGAAAGAGTACAGGATTACATGGGAGGCTTTTCTGGGTCAGGCCTGGAAATGGCATACAACACCTGCATCCATATTTCATTGTCTAACTCAGTCTTGTGGCCACAGTTAATACAATGGAGCTGAGAAATAGACTCTAGCTCTGTGCCCAGATCGAAAGGAAGCGGGTTTAGTGAACAACTGGACAGTCTCAGAAATACTGACATTACCTGAGCTGACCCTGGGAGAACCTGGATTCTATCCTGGAGGCTGTAAAACTCTTCTGGTGACCCTGGACATCTTGCATTCTGGGGCAAGGGGTTTTGAGGCACAGACATCCTGTTACTTCCTCCTGCCAGGAACATGCTCAAGATACCATTTTATTTCTGGGGGGAGGGGAGGCCGATTTACACAACTGTACAGAATTTCATCTTTTTAAACTGTGGACAGTTTTGCTCCACACCTATTCCCGGTGCCTTTCAGAGTGCCTCACACGCTCTGCATCTCAATAAAAAGAGGTCAAATAAATACATATGTGAATGCACAAAGGTGAGAAATACACACGAGCTGTTCACTGTATTTATATCAAGCTGCAAAACACATCCTTGCTTGGGACTGTCCATTCCAGTCTCTGAATCTCCGTATCCTGATGTGATTCACTTGCCCATCCTGCATTCCCTTGTCTCATGACTCACTCCTCAGAAAGAATCAGAAACAACATGACCTAATTGTGTCCCAGAATTTTTTTATTGAGAGTGTTTATTCTAAAATTATTTTGTTTTAATGTTGAGTTAGGGTTGGTTTAAACTTAACTTTTAAATAGATAGGTCGTTGAATATAAGCAGTCTCAAATCTAATTCATCACAAAAAAAGAATGCGGGGTCCTCAGTTTCCTTCCTTGTGGAAAATAGTTAAGCCTTCTTTAAGACCTCTGCTTCTCTCTCTCCAATACTTTGCCTACAGATCCTTGGGTGACAGTTTGAGTTTCAGAGGCAGCTCGGAGGGTCTCCGCTGGTCGCCACGCAAGCTTCATTCACTCCAAAGATAATATTAACTTTATAAAAACAATCATGACAATGGGTGGGAGGAGACTTGGACACATTTATATGTCACTGAACATCAAAGTTGGAAACTTTAATAGAACCTTATTATTTGAATCTAATAAAACAAATACCTGGTATTTAAAAGAACATTAAATTTGTAATCAGAGCCTTTCAAGCTAAAAAATGCAAAACAGAAGTCTGGAAGTAACTGCAGATATGACTTCTAAAAATAACTTTTTTTTTTTTTGACAGGCAGTGTCTGATATGGTTGTCCTATTTAAAGAGAGCCGTTAATACTACAGTCTCTCCTTAATATAATAGCCAAATGCATTGAACACAGCAAGCATTTAGCAAAACGCCTTTGTCCCCAAAACATTTGCTTTTGCCTTGGCATCCTGGGAAGTAGGATCCTGGGCTCAGGCGTGGAAATGATTAATTCTGAGTTTCTCATGTCAGGATTACTGTTTAACATTTTAATAATCCACAGCTCATGCTATCTGCAGACTATCTGTCACTAACTAGAAGCAGCCAGTCCTTTACCAGTAGCTTGCATTCCACACATGGCACATTTTTCATAGGTTATGAAGCAATTTGTTAAGTTAGCACTCTTAGCTTTAAAATAAGGCATCTCAGGACCCATTTATTGGAGAACATGGTTTGGTCCCATTACATTACCTTAAAAGAATAGCTTGACATAACTTCTTTAAACAAATAAAGATCATGGTAATGGAAGCTCAGAATTAAACATAAAACTGCAATAGGATTTGCACATGGCTTTCAACCACTGCCTACCTTCACACTCCTATTCTTGCCCCTGCATCTGCTATTCTTCCGTGCTGGTGTTCTCTTCTCACTAGTTCATGGGTCTTGCTCCCCACTGAAGTCATTGGTGATGGTCGGGGTGGAGGATGGGGTTTGCAGATGAAATAGATGTTTGTATTAATAAATGAAATAAGGACTCACCTGGAAGGAAGATACTATTATTAGCTCCATTTTATAAATTATAAAACCAAGGTACAGAGTGATCAAGTAACTTGTCCAGGTCACATAGCTAGTAAGCAGAAGAGCTGGGATTTCAACACAGAGCGAGTCTAGCTTCGCTTTAAATTGCAATGCTCACACATGATACTGGTACGATGGTTATTATTAATCAGTACGTATTGACTGGAAACCTACTAAGTCCATGACATATAAGTATACATATCCTACATAGAGTGATAGAGCAATGAGTGATGTATGGCTTATGGGGTTTCAGTTATTAGAGCTAGTTCTTGAGAGTGAGGAATCATTTTATGTATTCATTTGATTTTGTTAAATGGGTTATTCCATGCAAAACATTTTGAGACTAGAGAGTTAAATAAAGTGATGTAGTAAGGTTTGCAGCAGAAGGAGATATGATATGTCATCTACATATGTTTATAGCAGAAGGCGCAGAATTAGGAAGTGCCAAAAGGCAGATAAATCTAAGAAGCTATGAGATTCACAGGGAAAGATTAGGATTCAAGGAAATAAGGAAGGATTCCAGAATAAAGAGATAGTATTTCAGTTGAATTTTGAAGGATGGGCAGCATTTGAATGCAAGTGATACAGGATGTCTGTGATGAAGGATGGAGGGCATGCCAGGCAGCTGGGGAGCATTTTGGAGGAAAGAACATCATTTTGTTTGACTCTGCACATCAAGAAGTGAAAGTATGCTGAGATTGGAAAAGTAAATTGGTATATGGTGGAAGACTTTGAGGAAAAAGAAAGTCCATCTGCCATTTATTGAGTACCTAATATACGCCAGACATTTGACATGTTTTTTTTTTTTTTTGTCACGTAATCCTCACAACAACCATGAATAGTTGTTGTTTTCTGAATTCCGCCAAGTCTAGAGAGACCAAGAATCTTGCTCCAGGTCAATTGGTAATATGCTAGGATTCAAATCCAGGCTTGCATGAATCTTAACACATGTCGTTTTCATTCCATCGTATGCTGTTTCTTCTGAAGGCGATGAGGAATTCTTAAAGATTTCTTAAGAGAAGAATACATGAGTATATTTACTCCTTAGACACTAATTTGCCTAATGATCGGGAAGGAGACAAAACTAAGAGGTACTGGTGGCCTCCAGTAGGAGAATGGGGACTAAGAAATGGTCTGCGGGGCATGTTGGAATTAAACTCTGCAAGGCCTAGTATTGTTTAGATACAGTAGGAGGGGTTGGTAAACATAAACTGGGTGATCTATTTCTGTCTCTGAGTTTTGTGGTTAAACCTATATTCTTATCCTCCTGCTGCTGATCTTTGTAATCCCTGACCTTTCATTGAGCCTTTGCCTCCCTTGCAGCTTATCACCAGAGTGTTTCATTAAAAATCATAGAACCGTATTGCACTAAGTAAAATCTACCCCTAAGCTCCTTGCATCAACCTTTCAGTGGAATATGTGTTCTTATGGGACATCAGTTCTCCCTCGGTTGAAATTAGTACACAGTAAAGTCCCCAACGTGGCATACTATGTGAGTATTGTCGTGAGGCCCAGGGAAAAGAAACTGGATAAGGGATTGTCGGGCAATTGTGGGGAAGTAAGAAGGAAGGAGAAAGAACAGGGAAAGAAGATGTTTTAGTTTTGTTTTTGATTTCAGCTCAATTCCTTTATGAAGGCCCCATGGTCAGAAACAATGGCACTGGATGAGCTAAGAGTCCTACCATCAGGAATGAAGCCATCTCTCACTGTAGCGTCGGGTAATTGAGATTTAAAGCAAGCCAGGTAATCATTCCTGCCGTCCCTACTCTCCCCTTCCCTCCATTGCTGGCATGTTAATAGGTGGATTTGGGCTTATAATCCACTCTGAGAAAACGCTAAAGTTTTTATAATGGAATTCATCCATTTATGAGACCGTGGAACAAAATAGCACAAATTATAGTTTGATGTGTGAAATCTTTGCTTTGCCCCTTAAGAATATATTTCATCTCAGGAAGTAGAGGTCATAGCCTAAATTAGGCTACGGTGACTAAGGTACAGTATATCATTCAGTTACTTAACAACAGAGAAATGATGACTTGACCAAAAGCACGCACAACTACTGAAAAAAAAAATACTAGCTAGAATTAGAGCAAGTAAGAAGGAAATACTTCCATGACTCACTGACTGTTTAAATATCCAGGAAATTTTTTTGTTAAGTCTGATTTGGCATTCATGGTACCTCTAATTCCCACGAAATTAGTGTGTGAGCTTGAATAGATTTTGTGTTCACTTGTAACTTTCAGAAACTTGGCAGTTTTGGCCGTTGAATGACTTACACATTAGATATGAACTTCCTTATACATCTTAAGCCTAATTTAAAAATAGATGCCTTAGGTTAGGATTTAGCTATATAGCTTATTAGTGGTGGTAGTTACTGTATTTTTAAAATAGCTACTTTTTTCCCTTAACCTACAGGCATTTTGGGAACCTCTAAAACAGTGAATTTCGTGAATTTGGGACCTCCCTCAAAGGCTGCTTAAGGGCAAACATTTCCAGCTATTTGTTACAAAATCCAGGTATTTCTCAGGCATTGGATTTTATTTAAGCAAAACAGTCTCATCAAACTCTTAAGTTAAACAAATTTAAACTCTTAAGTTAAATTATATATAGCTAGTTTTTAAAAAGAAAATTATTGATTTTGGCCGAAGCCTTAATGTCTGAGTAGTCCAAGATTATTACTTTGATTTTTTTCTTCATTAATCTGTCATAACTGGTAAAAAAAAAAATTATCTTTGCTCTTAAAAATGGACCCATGCCATGCTGGGGCACCTGGGTTACTACAAAGACTGTTGGTTCAGTTGGTTGAGCATCCAGCTCTCGGTTTCGGCTCAGGTCATGATCTCAAGGGCATGAGATAGGAGCCCTACCTCAGGCTCTGCACTCAATGGGGTGTCTCCTTGAAGATTCTCTCCCTCTGCTGCTCCCCACCCACACACTCTCTCTCTCTCTTTCTCTTTTAAATAATACATCTTTAAAAAATAATGGAACCATGCTTCTTAGGGTTTCCCAGTGTAACTTACTTAGAATCATGATGGTACTCCTTGGCCTTACAAAATTTGACTATGAGCAGAAACCTTCACTTTCATAGTGTGAAAAACAAGAAGCCACTCAGGCATGTGAACAAGAGTATGCAATAAAGAGAGCGTGGTTAGGGCTCTTGCAAGATACTCAAGGAAGCTCAAGAATGTCTTTCACATTCTGAAGTGCCAGGCAGACAAGGAGGCCAGCACTAGTGGAGTGTGCGCTACAGGGTAGTTGCTGGAGGGCAGGGTCCGGTGTCGGTGAACTGTCCTGGGAGTGCAGTGGAGCAGTGAAGGAAGGATATAATGATGAATAAGAAAATGTCACTTTTTCCAATTCTGACAATTCATGGCTTTCTCCTTCCTTGGTCTTTGCTTCTTTCATGAGGACACCATGGCTGGAGATACAAGGGAGGGAAACGGCCTTCATGACTGAGAACAGTGATCTTTCCAATTTTCCATTCTCCAGTGTTGGGTGACAGTATGTGCTTTTGGTGCTGCCTGGTATGGCTCTGCTGGGAGTCCCTGACCCACGGAGATCATCCTTACATGATACATTTGCCAAACACATACTGAGCACTTAGTATGTGCACCAGCTTTGTGAAAGTGTAGAGGACACAGACCTGCTGCTCAAAGGACACACAATGAGTGGGGAGGGCAGACACAATGACAGGTAATTATGCTAGTGTGGTGCGCTGGGGGGGTAATAGAGGCATGCCTACAGAAGCACGGGGCAGGAAGCCATTGCAGCCTCTCCAGTGGCCGGGAAGCAGGTGCTACCTGCCTGGGCCTGCTTCCTCACTGGCAGCCTTTGTCCCAGGGAAGTGGTGGGTAGCAGGAGGCAATCCAGAAAGGTGGTTATCAAAGCAGAACTTCCACAACTGGACGTGCATTGTTGGGAGCTAATCAGAATGCCCTCCTTCCCCAATCCATTAAGCTAATAACACAGCAGGAGAAGACGAAAGCTACAGTATGTTACTACAAAGACTGTTGGCAAAAGCCTGCCTTTGTTTGGTGAGTTTCCTTTGTATGTATGCCTTCTCTGGTCTTTTCCCAACATCCTTTTATTATCAGGGAAGAACACTGTGACCCTCTGCACAGGTTAAAATAACAGAAGTAGCTCAAATGAAGGTTAAATTTTGCTGATCTTTTTACATCCTCCCTATCACTTGCTGTCTGTATCAGCAAAGTGGGGGGGATGGGGGGCCCTTCTCCCAGCTTCCAGCATGTTGTTGAAGCTGTCAAGGCAATTAAAGTCTCTTTTGCTCTTTTAAGTTGATGTAAACATATCACCCTTTCCACTCCCGGCCATTCCCCTTCTTCCCCTCATCCCTACTCTGTTGCCAAGTTGTTTCTAATATTCTTGGGATCATTTACTACCCGTTTCTTCTCAGAACTTTGACCCATGTGTGGAACTCCAAAAGTCTGTCCCTTACAGTTCCTGTGGATCCCTGCAGTTTTTCCTCTGTTCAGAGCATACTTTTTACCTTCCTGGGGTGGTGAGGGGGGGGTGCGTAGGGTCATCAGTACCCATGATCTTCACTGTGAGGTTAAAAACAAAAAAATCCCTAAGAAATTTGATACATGCTACTTATTTAGACACAGAAGAATATCGCTTACCACCATCTTATGAATGGAAAAAGACTAGGTCTTCAACAAGCTGACTGACAGACATGGGCTAAAATCTTCTATGTCCAAGGCATTATGCTGGCCCCTTTAGGGTACGTGTAGAAGAATATGCATTCTCCTAAATGGTATTAAGCCAGGAACTGCTGAGGTGATCTTGGAAATTTCCGTGTTCTTTCCTGTACTCTTTTGGGGGGTGGGTAGGGTGGAGAGGAGGCTGAAGGGAGGGCTTTTCATTCTGTTTTTGACCTGCCCCAGCTGCTGCTTTGTCTCTACTACCCCCATCCTCCACAGCCAGATCCCGAATTCTTTTCTCATTTGTCAGTATTTCAGGTTGAAGGTCAGCTGTGCATTAGTGCTGAGAGCCACTGAGAAGGAGAAGGGAGGAGGGGAGAACAGCACCTGTGGGTGACCCTCGGCATCTTCCTCGCGCTCTGAAACTACGTCTATACCACCCAGTACTTTCCTAGTTCATTTTCCTCTTCGCTCCCCTGTTTCTAAGGGAAAAATGATCCTAACAGTCAGTTTGTTTTTTCACTGAAATGTAGATGGATTAAAAATTCTGCCTAAAACAAAGAGCTCACACCACACCATCTCTAGTTGGCCCCCCTTTCAGCAACTTTGAATTTTGTCTCCTATAGGAGAGACCTGTGGGGTAAAGTGTGGCAGCTTCTTTCTTCTCCTCAGTGTCCACATCCTTAATCTAGATGGACACCTATAGGAAATCCCTAAGGGGACAAGTGCTCTCTTGAGAGGGAGGAAGGATGCAGCAGCGTTCTGTCCCCAGGGGAAATGGAAGGGGTGGCTCTGAGGGAGGGGGGCCTCAGGAGAGAGCTGTGAGAGGGGGCAAAGGCCTTCTCAGGGCCTGACTAGTGGCTTTCAGATATGTCCCCGGGGATCTGGCCTCCTCTAGCTCTCCCTGAACCCTGAAAACCGGTGCTTCTCAAACTTTCCTGTGCATGCAAATCATCTGGGCAGTTGTGTTCCAATGTGGTTTCAATTCAGGAGCTCTGGGGTGGAGCCTGAGATGAGCATTTCTAACACGTTCCCAAATGATGTTTTGCTTCTGGTCTAAGGATCACTTCACACTCTTTGAGTAGTAAGACTGGGACGGACTCCCCATCTGTAAAAGGAAGCAGGATAAGAGGATACTTAAAGTCAAACTTTCGAAACTGATTTATAGGTGGTGCCGAAGAATTCCATCTCTTTCTGCTCCAGTTCCTTTACCCCCCTCCCCTTGTCTGAAGGCTGGCAGCAGCTCCATCAGGGCCTCTCTTCTATAAATGAACCCAAGTTACCCAGAGATGAGGTCACATTTTCCAAAGACATGTTTCTAGTCTGTGGTGGAGGGTGGGGGGGTTCTGTCTGAGCAGTTGAGGCCTGAGAAGTGTAGCCTGTGTACGACAGAGCAGGGTCTGGACAGAGCTTGGATTTGAGGACATTCCCCAGGCAGAGAAAGTAGGGGGCCTGAGCAGCTGCGTGGGCTTTTCTAATCCAGCCTCCTGGACGTGTGGAACTAGACTCTGTGCAGGCATGTTTCAGGCATCCCAGGGGCCTATAGCTAGAAAACAGTCTCTGTCATTTCAGTTGACACCTACAAGCTTAGAGTTTATATTTCTTAGAGAGGGATGAATTAGCCAGATGTTCATCCACACCTTGAAATTATGCTCCCCATAGATGGCCTTTCAGAGTGTAATATTGTGATTTATAAGAAATATATATTTGGTCATTCTGATGGCCAAAATATATTTCTCATCTATATTTGGTCTTTGTCTAAGGTTCCTGGCTCACAGCTCCTAAAACCTTGGAATTTCCTGTGATAAGAGCCAAAAAGGTCTTCTGTTATGTTAATGAGATGACTTTTGGAAGCCCTTAGGTAACCTAAGGATGGGGGCTGGTTGCCAGGAGAATCTACTAAGTGATTAGAGGGTTGGAACTTCAAATCTCACCTCCCTGGGAGGGGAGAGGGACTGGAGACTGAGTTTAGTTGCCAAGGCCGATAATTTAATCAGTCATGTGTATGTAATGCCAAAATGGACTGGGTTTCTAGAGCTTCTGGGCTGGTGAACACATGGATATGTGGGGTGAGCAGCAATGCCTGGGGAGAGCATAAAAGCTCTGTGCCCATTCCCAAGTACCTTGCTCTATGCCTCTCTTCCTTCTGGCTATACTTGTATCCTTTTATAATAAATTGGCAATCTAGCAAGTAAACAAGCTTCCTGAGTTCAGTGAGCCACTCTAGCAAGTTAATCATACTCAAGGAGGGGATCGTTGGAACCTCCAATCCGTAGCCAGTAGGTCAGAAGCACCAGTAAACCTGGACTTGAGATTGGTGCCTGAAGTGGGAGGGACATGGTGGTGGTGGGGTCTTGTGGGACTGAGCTCTTAACCTGTCGATTTGGATGCTATCTTTGGGTAGATACTGTCAGAACTGAGTTGAATTGTAGGACGCCAAGTGGGTGTCCAAAGAATTGCTTGTTGGTATGGGGGAGCCCCCCCAGCCCAATGTTGGAATTGGTCTCAGAACCAATAGAGCACCCTGAGTCCCGATATCACATATTCTCAACACAGTGAGAATATTTAAAAATTTCCCAGAATTCATTTGAGAAGAATCTAGTTAAGGTTACATAAGTTTTTTTGTAGATATTTACTGAGCATTGCTATGTGGAATCCCTGTGTTGAGTACTTGGGAATACAGTTGTTAACCAAATGAGGTGGTAGCTGCCCTCATGGGACTGCCTGTAGTTTAGTTGGGGAGACCGCCATTAAACAATTGATATTAATCTATTGGGGTGTGGGGGGCTGTCATAACAAAATACCACAGACTGGTGGCTTAAACAATGGCCATTGGTTTTATCATAGTTCTCGATCCTAGAAGTCAAAGATCAAGGTTTCAACTCATTCAGTTTCTGATGAGAACCCTCTCCCTGGCTTGTAAATAGCTACCTTGTCTTGGTTCTCACATGATCTTTCCTCAGCGCCTGTACAAAGGGAGAGAGAGAAATAAAGATAGAGATAGGAGAGAGAGAGAGAAAGAATCCTATGGATCAGGCCCCACTCTCATGATCTCATTTAACTATAATTTCTTTCCTAGAGGCCCTATCTCTATATTTGGCCACCACACTGGGGTTAGGGCCTCAACATATGCATTTTGGGGAGTATACAAACATTTAGTCTATAATGAAAACACGCAAATAATACCTAATTACAAACTATGGTATATGCCAAGAAGGAAAAAGTAGCTTTTATCCACCAAAAATATAAATATAAATCAGTAAAGCTAGGAGGATAAAATTGAGAATGGTAGTATATTTTGTATTCATTTTTGGAAACCTGAGTCTATTTTATTCCTAGTTGCTTCAGTGTCCACATAATAATTTTTGTCTTCCTTTAAGAGAATATGATTGTTCTGTGAAATGTAACTATGACCATTGCCTGACTCTTGAAATGTAATTAATAGATGCCTTACATATCTAAGTACTGGGCATTGTAGTATTTAGTGAAACTGGGGAAAGGGAAACATAACATTTCATATCTGGCAAGAGTACCTATCCCAAAGTTTTGCTTACATTTTGTTTAGCATCTGAAGGTCCTGGTTACATGAATTGAAAACCTTTTTGTTATCATAGCTGTTATCTAAGTAAAAAGGTATAATTAAAAACATATTGTGAATTCCAGTTTTTCAGACTTAGTTTTACAAAAATTAAATATAGCATCACTCTTTGGCCGAAGAAAAATCAACTTGAGAAATTTCTAGTTTTTATCCAAGCCAAAACAAACTTGGATGAGTAAGAAGGAGACTACTGAACATAAGACTGTATATTATGTGTACCTTGTTATTATTCCTAACTCTAAAATGTACTATTAAGGCCTGTTTATAAGCACAGAGGTCAGTGTTCTTTTTACCATGCAATGCCCAGGTCACACATCCTCTTTCTGTTGGGGAACATGGAGAGTCCCCTGATTGATTGAGGCCCCTCTTTCAGAGAACAGGGAAGGTGTGTATCCCACCCCCACTGCTGAGGAAGGGGAGAGGGCTTGGGGAAGCCTAAAGAACATAAGATTTGACTTTCTTACTGTACTTTTCAGGAGACCACTCTTAGAGAATTGTGTTCAGTTTTTGGATAACCATTTAAGGTAAATACTGAAGACAGAGAACTATTCAAGATGGAGAATGAGATAGTAAGGGAGCATACAACTCTATAATGTGAAGAAGGGAGCCTATTAAGCTTAGTTCCCTTGGTTCTTACCCATAGTGCTTAGAGGGATGGGGAAATTAGAACAGTACCTGAGAGTGTCTCCACATGCCTGATGGCCAAGTAGAATCCTTGTGGGGATATAAAACTTAGATTAATAGGTGAAAATTTCAAGATCATAGAAATTTCACAATGCAAGAAAGAGCTTTGAAGCAGTGAGAACTGTTCATAGATGAATGGGCAGTTTTGGGTAGAGGAAGGAGTGATGTTGGCCTCTCTATAGGGATCCCAGTCAAAGCCTGATAGAAGTGAAGATAGTATACATGATAAAGAAGATCCTACTACAACAGCCGAGCTACAAGTTAGTAGTATATCTCCCAGTGCTGAGATTTTATGATTTTTCTTCCATCCTTATACACACGCTCCAACAATAAGACAAAGCCAGCCAGATGTCCCTTCTGAGATGAGCTCTCAGGTCAGTCTGAGTAGCAGGTGATGATTTCACCAGATCCTCAGAGACCAGGCCAGCCTACTTTTAGATTATGCATAACATAGGTACCTCTGACTATGATCTTCTGTAGACCACCCTAATTACATAAGCCAGATTCTTTCATTGCCTAAATAGCTTTATTGATGATAAATTAGGCATTTAGAAACTAAAGTGTGGATGGGGATGAGGGACTCTTATTAGGCATTATTTCAATGACCTCACTGTTGAACCAGTGACCTCAGAGTGTAATGTAGTATCAGTGGTTAAGATCATAATAGAATAAAGCCCACTTACAGCCCTTTACATACATGGTCAGTTGATTTTCAGTTAAGATATCATGGCAATTCAATGGAGAAAGGAGAATTTTTTCAGCAAATGGTGCTAGATAGGCATATGCAAAAAAAACGAGAATCAATATTTATCTCATATCATATACAAAATTTAACTCAAATGGATTGTAGGCCAAAGTATAAGAATTACAAGGGCCAAATTTCTCTAAGAAAATATAGGAGCAAAATCCTTAGTAGTTTTGGATTTGGGGATTATTTCTTAAATAGGGAATGAAATGCACAAACTGTAAAAGAAAAAAATCAAGAAATTGGACCCCATCAAAATTTAGAAGGATTTCTCCTCAAAAGACACTTATAAAAGTAAAAAGTCAGCATGGACTGGAGGAAGGCATTTGCACAATATTATCTGACAAAGGATATGTATCTACAACATATAAAAAACCCTTAAAAGGCAGTAAAAAGACAACCCCATTTAAAAAAACAGGAAAAGATTTGAACTGACACTTCACCAAAGTTGATGTATAGGTGAGAAATAAGTATATGACACGATGCTTGCTGTCATCAGAGAAATTAAAGACTTTTATATGAATGTTTTCAGCAGCTTTATTTGTAATTGCTAAAAATTAGAAACAAA
This sequence comes from Callorhinus ursinus, assembly GCF_003265705.2. NCBI lineage: Eukaryota > Metazoa > Chordata > Mammalia > Carnivora > Otariidae > Callorhinus > Callorhinus ursinus. Next base: position 67,994,101 of record NW_027397063.1, read on the forward strand.
TGTCCATTAACAAGTATATGGTGAAACAAATTATAGTATTGACATACAATGGACTACTACTCAGCAATACAAAGGAATAAACTACTGATGTGTGCAACAACATAGGTGAATCTCAAACTATATTTGCTGAGTGAAAGAAAACAGATAAAAAAGTTTATGCTGTTTAATTCATTTTATATAATTCTTTGAAAATATTCAAACAAACATAAAAAGATAGAAAGCAGATTAGTGGTCGCCTCTGAATGAACAGAGGGAAAGAGATGGATTACAAAGCGGTGCAAGGAAGCTTTTAGTGGCGATGGCTTCATTATCTTGATGGCTTCATGATCTTGATTGTGGTATGCTTTCATAAATGAACACATATGTCAAAACTCATCACATTGTGTTCTTTAATTGTGCAGCTTATCGGTCATCAATTATATCTTAGTAAAAAGATCTATATCTGCATGCATATGCACACATGCACACACATATACGGACACACACACTCACATTATGAGTACACATTCACACATGCACAACCATATGTTCTTAGTCAAGTTAATAACCTCTCTGCCCTCAGTTGGATTTTGTGTAAAATGGTGATATATTACTTCCGTCGTGGAGAACAACAGTGCTGAGCACAGAGCAAGAGCTCAATAAACATTAGCTAAAATTATTACCCTGTGGTGATCATTTTAAGCCTATTGATTTTATTCTGCCTCTCTGTTTTTACTTTATTTTTGAGAGCATCAGTTACCAGGAACAAGATTGTGCTTCTTCAAGGACTATTTTCTGGAGTTTTTCACTTATTTGTTTGTTTTGGTTTTTGTTTGTTTGCTTGTTTGGTTGCAAAATCTGACTCTTAGGGAAGCCTGAATAGAACAGATGGGTGAAGAAGCCTTTCAAATGCCATTCACAGGCCTGAGAAGAGAAAACCTTGTGCTCAGAAACTTTCCATCATCCTCCACAGCTGAAATGCCTCCCTTGGCTGAAATGCCTCCCTCAGCATTTCTGTTTTGAACACCCTTTCTTGAGGGATCCTAACCCAGCTGCAGGAATTCACTGTGGGCTGAAACCTGGCAGATTAAATCTTGGGGAAGGAAAGTGATTTGAAAGTAATATTTGTTCTTAAAATGACAAACAAGTATTGCACATTTTTATTATTTTCTGTGTTCCAATTAAATTGTTGGGGATTTTGCCTATAGTGACAATTAGACACTTGGATTTGCCAAATGGCAGATTTCTTTTACTTCTTTTAAGTTTTTGAAAGAAAAGAGACTAAGCTGTAGCTTTTCAAAATCAGCTCTTTTTTAACATCTTATTATTGCAGCTACCAAATGCTCAGGGTTTATATCTATCCGTTTTTTTTTTTTTAACTGAATCTAGTTACAGAAGGTCGAGCAAATTATTTAACCTATTTTATGTTCAATTTTGCATTATTTGAGCAAATACTGAAATGGCATTGTTCGTTTTAATGCCACAAAATTCTTTGTCCTTTTTCCTCCATTCCCATTTTGTTACAGAGAAAGAAAACAGAAACCTTGCTATGTACTGGTTGCCTCTCATTGAGACTATGGTGATTGTTGTCTTTGGTTGTATCCTTGCTCTCTGTCGTTCAGAGTGGCCTCTCAGCTGCTTCAGGTCCCAAACTGCACCTCCATTAGTTTTGATTAACATCGTCCTGTACCTGCAACATCCATAATATATCACATCACATGATGGTACTATTACTGATGCCATAGGTGGTGGTGGATTAACATAAATGGTGTTCTCCACAACTATGAGACTGCCTGCTTGAGTTTGCAGGTCAGGAAATTGCTGCCAATTAATATCTTAATTTCAAAAGACATTTGACAGTGTTTTTCATTAGATTCTAAGATTCATGGCCAGCTAGAGAAATGTTTTCTGATTGGTATTTTTTGGGTTTATAACTGCTTGAAAGGAGTCAAATAATGAATCAGTACTAAACCGGAAGAAGGACTCTAGTAGTAACCTTGCTTGCGGTAGCTTAAAGTGATAACATTTGCGTAAGACTGAGATAGCTTTGTAAGATGACAGAGGAGAGCCAACTTATTGTACAGAAATCTCTGTGATGGAGGGCAAATGGAACTCAGTGGACTTGTTCTCCTAACATTTTTCAAAAAAACTCACATATACACCACACGTAGCTACACAGCTTCGGAGAAAGACTCAAAAGTTTTAGTAAAGTAATGGGAATCAGTGATAAGACATGTCCACCAGACAAAAACTAATGGGATCTAGGACTGCATTTGAAGAAGCAAAACCAAATTTCTTTGCTCATTTTGGGTACCTTATCTTTAAAAAAAAAAAAAGAAAGATACTATTTTTAAGTAATCTCTACGCCCAGCATGGGGCTGGAACTTACAACCCAGAGATAAAGAGTCACATGCTCTACTGACTGAGCCATCCAGGCACTCTCCTGGGTACCTTCTCTTAAAGCAGACATACAAATAGAGAGAATTACAACACATAATTTGACAGATTCATTTAAAAACTGGAGTTTTTTTTTCTTCTTCTGCAAAATAGAAGACTCTGTGGGAATATAATTGTTGCCTTCAAATATCTGAAGAGCTATCACAGGAAAAAAGGATTACATTACTCTTTTTTTTATTCCTCCAGAGTATAGAATCAGAAGTAATGGTAATAGTGATAGGGAAGTAGATGATGGTTCAATGTTAGGAAAACTGTGTTTTGACTTAGATCTTCCATAGGACAGAATGGACTTCTTTGGAAAGTAGTGATTTTCTTTACCCAAGGAAATTCAACCAGAGACTGTAAAAACACTTTGGGTTCATCTAGATTAGCATTTCTCACAACATGTCCTGCAGATCATTACCCTCATGAAATATTCTACAAGAGGAGTCAACTAGCTTTGAGAGATACAGCACGGAATATTGCTCACACAAATATTCACAATGTATTTCAGCATATTAGAGGTTCTGAAATTCCCACGATAATGACACCTATTTAACTTTGTGTAACCCAGCGTGTCTCAAATTTATTTAAGTCCTAACAATGTCCACATGTTGTGGACTTCAAGAAACACATTGAGGAATACAATTAAAGCAGGTGGATCTGATGGCTTTGATTCCATGAAACCATTTTCTTCATATTTACTAACACATTCATGTGTTAATATGTGTGTGTGTCCATGTATCAGAGGGTGGATTTTAAGGTATGTTTATATATAACTGACAATTTTGAAACATAGTTTTCATCAGGGTTGATAAATTAATGGCATGATGAATAAATAATCCTTCAAGGATCCCAAATGCCTCAAGAAAACTATAATTCTTAACTTTCCTTCAGAGACGTCATGAAAGCCAAATATATTCAGCACACATCATCAACTGCTCATCAACAGAAAAGTAAGGCCATAACCCCAGAACTGTTTTTTTTTTTCCTTCTCCCCTCCCCTCCCCTGCTGTTTAGGCAAAAAGCCAATTTCTTGAAAGTGGTGAGGGAGGGCAGGGATGGATGTGAGAGAATACAGGGTTGAATCACTTCTGAAACATCTGGTTTTATTTTTGTGCAAGCACCATGCACAGAACTTAATTAATGTGACTGAAAATAACCGTGTGTCTGTTGAAGCATGAGGTAGACCTTGTGTATGCGTCCTTCTCTTTCCTAAGCTCTGACCTGTGCTCCTCATCACTCCGTCAGGTTTTAGTTAGGAGCAGGAGTTAGAAACGTACACAGCACTTTCTTTTTCTCTTCTCTTTTCTGACTTTCTGTTTTTCTTTTCCTGTAGTTTTCTTTCTAGAAACTACTACTTTGGCAAGGGTTGAGGACTGAGTCATGGACGTGCCCTTACTCACGTCTTCTGTAATTTGAAGCCAGAATCTGAAGCAAATTCCGATACAGCTGTGACAGGCAGCCACTGGGCTCTTGAAATGCTATCCACACACATATGCACACACCTGCCAAGCTATTTTTCGTATCCTCTGGAAGCTTCTAGGACTGGGAGGACATGTAGATATGAAGCAGCCAGGAGAATCCCTTTCCTGTGGCTACAGAACTTTTGTTTGTTTTAACTTGTGAATGGTATGATGCTGATCAAGAGGAAGCGTTGTTTCCAGAATATAGAACACATTGCAGTTGATCTCCAACTTTTATCCCCATAGTCCAGTCAGACACTATGAGTCTTCAAATCGGATAAGCTGCTCCAGGAGAATATTAGTGTGAATATTTTCTGTGAATATTACATATACATACCTCAATACAGTTAGCCAAAGAGATGAAAATTAATAGCTTTGAAATAGGCCAAAGACATGGTATCAAGCTGAAATTTTAGATTTTCCTGTCTCTGTCTCTGTCTCTCTCTCTCTTTTTTTTTTAATGTACTTAGTTATTAATGTCAGAGTCCCCCAGTAATCTATCAGGTAAAAAGGATCTTGAATAAAAGGAAACAAAATCTAGTGTTATCTTCAAACCATTTTTCTTAAATTAACAGAATCCATTTTTCAAATGAAATCTTTTGAATGATTGTGATTTTAAAGATTTATTTATTTATTTCAGAGAGAGAGGGAAAGAGAAAGAGTGTGTGTGCAGGGTGGGGAGGGGCAGAGGGAGAGGGAGAGAGAAACTTAAACAGGCTCTTCGCTGAGTGGGGTGCTGGACTCGAGTCCATCTGAGATCATCACCTGAACCAAAACCAAGAGTCTGACACTACCAACTGTGCCATGCAGCCGTGCGCCCCCACCCTGTTTTTTAAAAAAGACTTATTTATTTATTTTAGAAAGAGAGAGGAATGGAAGAAAGAGGAAGGAAGGAAAGAGAGAGAGAGAGAGAAAGGAATGGAAGAGGAAAGAAGGAAAGAGAGAGAAAAGGAAAAGAGCAGTAAATGGAGAGAGCTGTGGGGGTGAAACTATGCCTCTTCTGTGTCTATAGTCCTAGATTCACCTCTGAGGTACCTCCAGGAATTTGGTGTGGAAACCACTGATCTAGAATATGGGAAATCAGAAGGCCTATATGCATTAGGAAGGATGAAATGAGCTCTGTGTGATGAAGTATAAGGCAAATCTAGATCAAGGACCAAAAAAAAAAAAAAAAATACCTCTTGTTTTTTAATAATATGGCCTAGCATGTATTTTGTTTTTCTTAATGTTATTAGAACCCAAACCAGTGAAACGTAAAAGTGTATTCTTAGGCTAGATTTCCCAAGCAGCGCTATGCTTCAGGATAATCTAGAGCATTTTAAAACACAGGTTTCTGGCTCACAGTCCCAGAGGTTCTGAATTGGTAGATCTCAAGGGGGGTTTGGCATCTGTATCCACCAAATTAAAATTAATTAATTAATAAAAACTCTGGAGGTGAGTCTTTTGTACCCGTAGGTTTAGAAACTACTGCTCTAGGTTACCTTTTTTTCCCTCCCCACCAAAAGACAGAATTGTACAGTCACTGAATCTTTAGTCTGAAATAGTACTTTTGATTACCAGCATGGTGCTGATACTAGAGAATAAAGATTGAAGGTCTAGTCTGTCATTTTATTCCTAATTTATTACTATTTTTTTCACATTCTAGATGCTGTCAATTCTGTCCACTGCTTATATCTACTATAAGAAAAAATACAAGATTAAAAAAATGAATAAGGCAAAATCTTGCTCTAAAGAGGAAGATGTATTCATCTCTCTAAAACAAAAAGCAGGCTATCTTAAAGTACCATAGTAGAGTGAAAACACAACCGGGTGAGAACTCAGTGGGGTAGACTATGTCTAGAAGTATTACATGAACATGGGTTAAGTGATAAGTGAGTCCTTCCTTGGAATGAGTAGATTTCTTTGCTGTGTCAAAGGGAGTATATATAGAAAGGAGTCTAAAGCAGAGGAAGCCTAATGAATATGATAGAGATTCATAGCATGTTAGGAGGGTAATGAGTAGGCTGATGTAGATCAAGTCACAGAAGAAGCAGAGAAGATCCGTAAGAGTGACGGTCAAGTGGTCAAGTTTGGGTTCTTCTTGAAAGTCTCAGGCAGAAGCACCATGTGCAGATGGTGAATGTTTGTGAATGGTGGTATACCAATAAGCAAAGAAGAGGAATGGGAGGTAGCTATGTTAGACATGATAGGAGGAAGATTTGTATTCATGTTGAAGGAGTCTGGGAACATGAAGAGTAGATGCAGTTGGGATAAGGACACTCAACTGACACCGGGCTGGTGACACTGGCAATTTGGGAAGACTGAAGATGCTATGGGTATGAGAACGTGTGTGGTAAGCATGGGCTTGGCCTGATGGTTCTGATGGACCAGAACATGGCTGGATGTGTGATAAAGACATAACTACTTACTCTCAGCCATAATGATTTTTATCTTCAAAGACTGCATATTTGTTTTAAAATGAAAGATATATTTTTTGACTATTTGGTTCTTAAAATAACTCGAGCAGTTTTTACTTTTCTAAGGAATAATATGCATTCATTGCCAAAGGGGGGAAAAAAAACCTAGAAGATAAAGATAAGTAAAATGAAAAAAGTGAAATCATTAGATGATCTTAAGCTCAAGGATAATAACTGATAGCATGATGAGGTACCTTTTCAATCTTTTTTTCCTATGCTTATGAGCATTTGTTTCAAAACTGGTATCACTCCCCTACTATTGTTTGTAACCTATGTTTTGTACCTCCAATATATCATAAAGTTTTTCAGTATTCTTAAATATTCTTCTATATTACTAATTAGAATGGCTTAATATGGTTTCATGACATAATTAACCAAATATTTCCTTAATTCATCCTAATGCTGGACATTTGATTAGTTTAATTCTTTTTATTTAATTATAAATTTTATTGAGGGACATCCCTTTATATCAATTTTTATATTAATACCTTATTGTTTCTGTAAATTCTCATCTATACAGTTATTATGTTGAAATGTTTATATTAAATTGTTTGCCATTATTGGTGACTATGGTAAGCTATCCCAGCAATAGCATCTGTGATTACAGTGGCCCAGTCATCTAAAATGGGTGAGGGCTCTGGAGTTCTGATCATGTTGCCATCATCATCGACCATGGGTTCCCTTGTCCAGAACCATGGAATTATACCTGATCTGACTGTTCTTCATTTCCCCATCTTCCAGATAATTAAATCTATATTTTGTGGTCACAGAAGTGATGGAGTTATGTTTATCATTACCTCATTACCTTTTGGTGTTTGGCACAGATTATCTTTAAGATATTACTTCAAAATAAGTGTGACATCTTATTCAGTCAGGTTCAACCAGAAAAATAGAACCAGATATATATAAAGAGATCTTTATTGCAAAGAAATGGCTTCTGTGATTGGGGGGCTGTCTTGAAAAGTCTGAAATCCTTAGGACAGACCATCAGGAAGGGCAGACTTGAATTTTGGCCATGAGCTGAAGCTGCTATCTACAGAAGGAATTTATTTTTCCGTAAGGAACAAGAAATTATCTTCAGAAGGCTTTTCAAATGATTGAATCAGGCACAGTTGGATTATCTAGGATAATCTACTTAAACTGTTATGGACTTTAATCACATCTACAAAATACCTTAATGGCTACATCAAGGTGACTGTTTGGGGACTGTAGCCTCGCTCAGTTGACACATGAAACTGACCATCACACCTCTGCATTTAGTTTTCATGATCTCTCTGTCTCTGTCTCTCTTTTTCTCCACTGTAATTAGAACCAGAATGTATGAAGGAATTTGGGGGCAGGGTGAGGGGAAGATAAAATCCAGTAAACAGGAAAGTAAGATACTGGGAAGAAAATTTGAGTTGATTTTTTTTTTTTTTTTCCTCTCCAGATGCCTTTTTTTACAATGACAGCCTTATTTTTCCTTGTTGAAGAAGAAGCAGGTTTAGAGATTTTGGCTTCCAGGAGGCTCAGATCTAATTATGAAGTCCAGTTGCAGTAATTTTCTCATCATTTAGAAATAAATCCAAGTTTCTTACCTTGGCCAAATGCCTTCGCTGATCAGGGCCTTGCTTGCTTACGCTTGCTTACCCAGGCTTACCATATATTATCGGGTTCCAGAAAAACCAGCAGAGTTTTTTTCTTCCTCAAAGATGTCCAAGGGCTTGTTTTCCTTTTGCCTTGACTACTTTCTCCAAGTCTTCTTTCTCTAGGCCTTGTTATTGCGGTCCCACCACAAATATTAGTTTCTCTAAGAGCCTTTCCTGGCCACCCTAAGGAGCCCTCTCTTCCCCAAATTACTTTATCTTACTATCCAATTTTAATTTTTATTTTGAAGAGTTATATCTATAATAATCTTAGTGATTTCACAGTTTTCTTAGTTATTACATAACTCTATCTGCATCTTTTTGAAAACAGAGACTCTTTTTTTTTTTCCCCACTAAATCACAATGACTTGGGCCTCATCTGACATTTAGTTATGCTTTATACCATACATGCAGAAGGAATAGATGCATCCCAATTTCCTTTTCAGGTATAATTATTCCCTCATCCTTGTATATTCTTTTTTCTTTGTCCTTCCTTCTGACACTGAATTTTCTCGTTATGTATATTTTTATTGGAAGCTACCTTATAATATTATTTTTGGAAGTTGTATGTATATGATCTGTTGATAAATGTGTGATTTTGCAGAATTAATCAAGTGTCCCTGGTGAGGTGTCTTGCACTCCAGTCCTGAGTAGAATCTAATATATCAGTGCCTTAGAATTCTTATAGGGACCACAAGGGAGACAAATGTCAGAACTGTAATCTGTGTGTGATGAGTTCTAAGAAGAGGTGTGGCAACTGTTAGGGAATTGGGAGCCGAGAGAATGTGCCTTGGCTGAAATTTTCTGTATTATTCCACCACACTGACTTTTCTGTACTGTAAAATTTCTCCCTTTTGGCATCTGGTTGGGCTGAAACTAATGTGTCATATGTTAGGATTATGAAGTGTGGTGAGAAAGCAATGAGTACTGGGGAATAAATTCTACTTTTGCCTAATTCTGAAGAAGTATTAGCTGATAATTTTCAAAATCTTGAGAATGGAATTGGGCACCTTTTCATTCCTTTGTTGGTACTTTTGTTCTACTTTTATTTTGTAAACACTTGTTTAACCCTGCATATCTTTTAACAGATGTGCAAATGCTAACTAAAAATAAAATAAAATATAAACTTTTTTTTATTTTATACTTATTTGCAAAATGTTTGCTATTAACTGGGAAGTATAGTAAAGCAAGATATTTCTGTTGTTCCAATTTGATTTCTCTCTGGAATTCATCCAGACAACATTCCAAAAGTTCTATTTTAGTAGCAAAGACCTGATTTTAAGGCAGATTTGCTAAGAAAAAAAATTAAGGTTTTTTTTTTTTGCCCCACTATGTGTGTATTCCAAATGTAACACTATTTTATGGGCAGATAATAATTTCAAAATTGAATATCATAGCTAGCAGATATTTTATGAAAAATTTTGCACTGTTCTCTCTAGTGCCTGTATTGTTTTCTAGCAGGAAGAACAGGAGGAACATGAACTTACTTGGATTATCAGGATATCATTAGGGCAATTTTTGATAATGGATTAATGATTATGTCTTCTCTAAGAATATTTCTGAATTGGAAATGCACTGCATAAGACCTCACCAACTCTTATGCTGATAGACATAAGAAGATGTACAACAAGCCAGGCAGTGGAAACCCAAGTACAACAAAACTCAAAAAAACAAAAACAAAAAACAAAAAACCACCTCATATTTTCCATGATTATCAAAAAATTATGCTTGTGATTTAAGATTTCTCTTCTGCAGATGTGCATATTCTATTTTCAGAGGAGAAAGTTTCCCCAAAGGTCATTTGCCTTTATGAAGTCACTGTTGTAAGAATAACATTTTCTGTCTATATCTCAATGCAGTAAGACCACCTATATTGTCAGTATTATTTGAATTATGAAATAATTCAGTTGACTGAGTTTTGTTTCTTTCTGGAAAATTTCACCCAGCATAGATAAAGGCAGGCAACTCATATTTATTTTCATATGCTTACTACTTAAGTGGTTGACCTTGACCCACAGTCAGTAGCTTTGCTAATGCTTATAAATTACAAAAGGAATGTCTTCTCTAGCTGAAGTTGGTTTAGTAAGCATAAATCTAAAACAGTAAAGGAGAGGAATTCTGCAAATGGAGATCCAAATGCAAGCATGTTATTTATACAAATTTTTGAATTACCTTTGGGCAGGATAAAAAATTGTCATCTAGTGACTAGCCCCAAGTGTCCCATCTCATTGGTTAAATGGGATGCTGAATTGGCTTTGTGTTATCATGGCAGGTTCTGGACCTACAAAAGACACTAAACATGGACCATAATGGTTGCCAAAGGGGGGAAAAAAAGAACGAATTCATTTTGTTGTAAGAAATGGGAAAGTTGAACTTGGAGGGATGATGATATGGTTTGAGAACTGTCTTTGATTTCTGGAATGACTGTAAGGTAGAAATGATGTGGGATTTCTTAGAAATGGCTGGGGAAGTCAGAACCAGTACAAATGAAAGGATTTTATTTTATTTTATTTTTTAAAGATTTTATTTATTTATTTGACAAAGAGAGGGAGAGAGAGAGAGAGAGAGAAACAAAAGCAGAGGGAGTGGGAGAGGGAGAAGCAGGCTCCCCGCAGAGCAGGATGCCCGATGCCGGGCTTGATCCCGGGATTCCAGGATCATGACCTGAGCTGAAGGCAGAGGCTTAACCGATTGAGCCACCCAGGCGCCTCTGAATGAGAGGATTTTACAGGATTGAAGTGCAACACAGTCTGATCTCCTCCATGAACCCCTCATCCCTGGAGGAGTTCCCACGGAGCCTGGAAAGGCCAGTGGCAGTAGAGATAGAAACAGGCATGAGGAAATTGATGGGAGTATTTCTAAAGCCATAGATTTAAGGCTTCACATCTTCTCCAGGTACTGCCATTTCCTGAGTATTTACCAAAAACAAAATGCCCAAGAAACTAGGAACAGAATACATGCATGTGTTATATTTTATTTAAACTTTAGATGAGCAAGTAAGGATTATAGCGGCTTAGTATTTTGCCCAATAGTTGATAGAACTGGGATTCATTGTGAGATCTTGTTGGCTTCAAAGCTTATTTTGTTTTAATTTGTTTTTGTTATTTCCTCTTCCTTCAAAATGAACTTGCTGCCTTAGCTGTCTAATTAATTAGATTTCCTTAACTCCTTCCTCTTCTGCAGTTTCTGGAGATCTAAAGGGGGACTTTGAGAGCAGCGGAAAGAATGGTTTGCTAAACGTTTAAACCTGAGTTTTTGCTGTAATTCTGCTATTGATCCTCAAGAACCTTGAACCAACTTCCCACCCTCACACCATTCATCCCTGAGCTGCAGTGTCCCCACGAGAAGGTTGGTCTTCTGTGGCCTCTGGGCTGCCTTTCAGCCCAGGCACTTTGCCTCCTGCAGCTCTGGGATCCTCCACCTGACTCGGGGAGACATGACTGGCCGAGGATTTGTGGAAGCCTGTCCGGATTGATTATCATTATTCTCATTATCATTCCAAATCATGGTATATGAGCACCTCCTTGATATCAAGAACAGGATGAGGGCTTGAGAGAAGCACTGTATTTTCCTAATAAAAGTCAATAGGAGGGGCGCCTGGGTGGCTCAGGGGTTCAGCGTCTGCCTTTGGCTCAGGTCATGATCCCAGGGTCCTGGGATTGAGCCCCACACCGGGCTCCCTGCTCAGCGGGAAGCCTGCTTCTCCCTCTCCCACTCCACCTGCTTGTGTTCCCTCTCTTGCTGTGTCTTTCTCTATCAAATACATAAATACATAAATACATAAGTAAAATCTTTAAAAAAATCAATAGGCAATTCCTGCATAACAAAATTGTGCCAAGCTCTTGCAGGCTTCCTGCCCCCTGCCCTCTTCCCTTCCACCAACACCCAGTACTAACTCAAGGAGAGCTGTGAATTACCCATAGCAAATCAGCACCCCTTCACTCATCAGTGTGTTCCACATGGCCTTCTGGACAATAGAGAGCCTGCTTCCTTCATTTTGATTCGCTGCTTTAGTTCTTAGAGGATGAAAACGGCCTGCATTTCATGAAAGCCTGCAAGAAGCTTTTTACTGGAGGTAATAGAAACGTGGTAACTGTAATGCATCGTAACATGCACACGCATATGCACACAAATACACACATATATACACACACACACATTTTTATTCTTCTATAATAGTGATGATATAAAAATGGTTTTGGAGGGGTGCCGGGGGGCTCAGTCGGTTAAACATCCGACTCTCGATTTCAGCTCAGGTCATGGTCTCAGGGAACCCCACAGCAGGCTTGCAGAGTCTGCTTGAGATTCTCTCTCTCTCTCTCTCTCTCTCTGCCCTCTCCCCCATCCCACTCACTCTTTCTTTCTCTCAAATAAATAAATAAATAAAAATGGTTTTGGAACTCTGTTTCATTCTGCATATTTCCAAGCACTTCCCTATGCTTACTTTATCACAACCTTTCACTCATAGGCCATGTATCCAGTTCTGTTCTCTTACTAACAATTATTTTAGGAAGAAAAACAAATGACCATCTCTAATGGTTACATTTCAAATGAAAATACCTATCTGCCTTCATTTTCAGTGTTACAGTGGAACAGCCTTCTTTCCTGCTCTGGCTCCTTACCAAAGTGTTACTATATTTGAGTGAAAAACAAACACAAGGGTTCACCAACTTTCTCCAGAATGTGGAGCTCTGGGGACACATTTTCACAGCTTCTTGTTACTAAGACAGTCAGTATGTTGGAATCCCCGTTACCTTTAAAAGGGAACAGTAACTGCACTAGTGTAAAATAAGAACCATTCCTTTGAATTCAGGCCAAAGGGTTTAGTGTAGGGACTGCAAATGGTGCAAAATAGAAAATACAGCATTTTATCCATACTGTTATTCTGAAGGAAGATGTTAAATTAATTGTTAAAATCTTCTCTCACAAATCTAAATAATCTCTTACATTGCTAGTAGCTTCGAAGTTGGTAGACTACTTTGATATAGTTTGATATATCTATCCCACAATAGTCCTATAAGATAGATGGCCAGCATAGTTATAGTTTATAACTACATAGATATATATATATTTTTTTAACCTTGCTGGGCTTCCCAACCAAGGACATAGAGAGTGAATGAGTAAAAATTTTTGTAATGATATCATCTGATTTCAAATACTATGCTATTTCTGCTGTCTACACTGCAATTTCATGGAAACTTGCAGCAGACAATGGACTGGATCAGTTAAAAAAAAAAAAATCAAATGTGCCAGTGACCCCCAGCCACCAACACACTGTAGAACCTGAGATTCCTATTCCTGTCTATCAGGTCAGTAGTACGTACACCAGGGGATCCTACTCCAGATAGCTCTTCAACAAAATAAATAAATTTCTTCCACACCCTCTCTACTCCTCCACCATTGCATTCAGATAATAAGGGCCAGCTTAGATTTAAAGCAGTTAATTGTCAGATAACATCCAGGCAATTATAGAATTTAATCATTAAGGTATTTCCCTCTGGGAAATTGTGTGTGTGTGTGTGTGTGTGTGAGAGAGAGAGAGAGAGAGAGAGAGAGAGAGATTTCAAACTAGGTAAGAAAAATGAAGTAATTGCTTTCTTATATGTTGGGAAATATCAAAAAGTTGAACTTTCCATGACCATGAATTTTTAAGTTCTGTTTACAGTACTGCTTTCCACTTAACAATTAAAAATTTTCCTTGCAGCCAATAAAGGCAGTTTGTCCCTCTCCCTGTCCTTGGGGACATCTAAAGCCATATAACAGCAATTGGGAGAAATTATTTAAGTTTTAAAATGTTAATGGAGGGCAAACAATGGCCAGACCAGATGTTGAGCTGTTGACCTGGGTCTTTGGGGCCTTTCAGGTTGCAGGATAGCTATTACTGGCTTTCAGCATTTGCAAGTCAGGCATGGAAACTTTTAAGCAGGCTCTGACAAAAGGACTGGTTTTAATTCTGTAATTGCTCTAAGTTGAAGCCAGCTGTGAGCCTCTCAGGACCCCTTATTGGACTGAGATTTTAAACATTTTGCTGATTAGGCAGTACAATTTTCTTCTCTTCACTCCCACCCTCTTTGTGAAAATGTACTCTTAAAAAGCTTAAAGGAAACAGGATATGAAAATAAGAAATGATGAACTTGTGTTGAGTACAGACTTTAGTGTTTACCTAAAGGTCACACAACCCACCATATGGAGCTTAATTTATGACTATTACATATTAGCTTTGTAGTAGATGCTCAATAAATATTTGTTGAATGGATCACATGTTGGTCAGCCTAGTTTTTGTGTATAGTCTAATAGAAATGTATCCAGTCTATCTACAAGACCAGTAGCTTTCCACAAATAATAAATCAGTTTGTCCTAAATCAGTTCCACTTTATGTAAGGACAACAAATTAAAAGATGTGGATAACTTAAGTCAAAACCATCACCACTCCTAGAAAAATACTACTTTGCATATTAATGATCAGGAAGATGAAAGCATGGACCCTTCATAAGCGATTGATATAATTTTTTTTAGTCCATGCACTGATGACCATTCAGATCAGATTCCACTTGTGATATTGTGATTTATAAGAAATGTATATTTCTTAAATATTTGGTCTTAATCTATGGTTCTTGTCTCATGGCTCCCAAAACCCTTGGAATTTCCTGACTGATAAGAGCAATGGGAGCATCTTTTAGAATATTTGGTCTGTTTTCCTCAGTTCCTGTAATCACTTCAGATGCATAAAGGTGAAATGGGTGTCTTGTTTTTTCATAACAAGCCCCTTTCCACCAAAACTGAGTTTATGTTAATGAAATGACTTTTGGAAAACACCTAAGGACAGGGGCCAGTTGCCAGGAGAATCAGCCTTGATTAGAGGTTTGGAACCTTTAGTCCTACCCCCTGATCTCTGGGAAGAGAGAGTGGTTAAAGGTTGAATCAGTCCTTCATCGGTGGCCAGTGACTTAATTAATCATGCCTGTCTAATAGAGCCTCCATAAAAACCCAAAGGATGGAGTTTGGAGATCTGGGTTGATGAACACATGGAGATTTGGGGGAGAGGGGAGCAGTCCCAAGAGTGCTTGGGAGCTCCACACCTTATCCTATGCATCTCTGCCATCTGGCTCTTTCTGAATTATATCCTTTTATAATAAACTGGTAATCTAGTAAGTAATTTTTTTTCTTCTGAGTTCTGTGAGCCACTCTAGCAAATAAATTGAACCTGAGGAGGGGGTCTTTGGAATGTCTGGTCTGTAGCCAGAAGGGTCAGAAGCACAGGTGACAACTGCAACTTGGACTTGACATCTGAAATGGGGGACAGTGAGGGCAGTCTTGTGGGACTGAGCCCTTAACCTGTGGGATTCATTTGAATTGTAGGACACCCAGCTGGTGTCAGAGCATTGCTTGTTGGTGTGGGGAAACCTCTTCATTCCTCCACCACACATAGTAGAACCGGAATCAGAATCTTTCCCATGTCTTATGAAACCATGGTCCACAATATGTCTTAACTCTGATTTTCCAAAATTATTCTGCAAGTGCCAGATTCAGGAACCATTAGTTGACATTCTGTTTTACAAGTCTGAAGTAACTCCTTCATGCGTACAGGTTTGAGCAACATAATCATTTATAGACCCAATAAAAACTATTTAAAGTTCTGGCAATGTTTTGCAAACAGCCCCATCCCAGATCTTTCAAATCTTCCCTGAAATCTATGCTGCCAAATGTGCAGTTGTCCTGTAACTAGTGGTCTCCTTACACATAAAGTCTAAGACAAATTTCTGCAGTGCCAGTTACAATGGACATTATGACACATATGTTGAGTCATTATGTGGAAAGAATTAAAAGGCTAAATATCCCTTTAAGAAATATGTAATACAACTATAGTCAGTGTTCTCATCTCTCAATCATTCTCAGTGAGTTTTTGTTCCTGTTCCTTATTTCTAGAGTGTATACTAACCATTTTAGCTACATCAAATGTAGGGAGCAGACAACTTAATGCCTTCACTTTATTTACTCCTTTCAACCAACATGTGCTGAATACCTATAGAATGGTCTAGGCTCTGAGAGGAATAAGAATGTCTGTCCTTGACAAGTTTCCTAATTTTGCTCTCCTGTAAGTTCCATGCTATTTTGGAAGTCTTTTGGGGGATTTACCGCAGTCTACCTGACATGAGATTCTTATGTGTTTTGCTTTCATGCTCTTTGGTAGACTTAGAACATCTGGAAGGCGAAGACTGTGTCTTCCTTATCTTTGTATCTCTTGTTACCACTGTAGTTCTTAGTACATACTATGAGCTTAACATATTTCTAAACTGAATGAATGATCCAATGGTTTTGCCACCAACAATCTGTAAGACTTTTAGCTAATAGTCTAGTATCTCTGGGTCCCATTTCCTCATCTGTAAGTGAGGATAATATATGCCACATCTTATAAAGTTATGATATCAGAATTAAATGCACCCAATTTTGCAAACTACGAAGCACTATATGAATATGCAAAATCACTCTTATTAAAATAGAGCATGTGCTTGCTTTTAACTGTGAGTTGTCATTGAACTACAATTGACAGTGATGTTTGAAGAAATCTGAGAAGCCTTGTTATTAGTAGGGAACTCAACCATAATATGTCCCATACAATTTTCCTTCCTTATAATGCATCATTTGTTAAAAAATAAATTAAAAAAATAGGTTCTAAAGAAACACACTGTCTAGTTTATTTTTCAAAACTTTTAACCTCTGTCTTGTCTATAAAGTGTGAATTATTGTGGCATATGGTTCTATTCAGGGTATGATAAATACTGTGTGTACTTTGGGAGGGAAACTATAAGGTATATTTCTGGCCTGTCTTGAGGAAAAAATAAATGGCCTATTCAGTTATTTCCATTTCTGGTTTCAGTGATTAACACATCCTAGAGGAACAACTTTTTTTAGGCTACAATGCCAGTTATTATCCTTATTTCATCCCCGGAGTTTCAGATGGAATGCAAACTGACAAACATTTAGCTTTTACTTTAGGTGACTTTTTTTTCCTTCTATTCCTGCTTGTGTCTTTTTCTTTTTCTTCCTTCCTTCCTTCCTTCCTTCCTTCCTTCCTTTTCTTTCTTTCTTTCTTTCTTTCTTTCTTTCTTTCTTTCTTTCTTTCTTTCTTTCTTTCTTTCTTTCTTTCTCTTTCTTTCTTTCTTTCTTTCTTTCTTTCTTTCTTTCTTTCTTTCTTTCTTTCTTTCTCTCTCTCTCTCTTTCTTTTCTTTCTTTCTTTCTTCTCCCCATTCTAGAGTGAGTTCTGTTTATATCCAGGTTTTTATCGAGGAAGACAGCAGGGGTGATTGAAATACTGCAGGACCATGCCTAGGATTTGGGGGTGGAATGGATGCTCAGGAGGCCAAGAGAGGCCTCAGCAGCTCCTGTACCACCAGGTTCTCTGTGTCTTACTGTGTTGCTCATCATCGCCTCCAAGAGGCTTGGAGCCAGTCAGGATTCCATGCTGGTGCCAGGTCTTGTGGGTAGAGGGGATGAGCATCTTATGAAACTTTGTGTTTGTATTCTTCCATGAGATGGTTAGTCAGGTAAAGCCACAAGGAGGGACAAGGGAGAGGTTCAGGAAAACAAAGTGTTATATTCACAGGTTCTAGAGATAGAGTCACCACATGTAATGAGAGGGCCATTAGCAGGGAGCAGCAAAGGGAGCTGGCTCAACTAAGCAGTTGGGGAGAGGAGAGGGGGAGAGTGAGGACCCATGGGCAAGTGTCTTTGTTGGGAGTCAGGGGGAAGTACATAAGTAGAAGGCAGGAAAGCATTTCCTTGGTGTATTTGAATGTCACTATATCACAATCAGGGGAGGGCAAGAAGGGGATTTTGTGGCAAAGACAGTCTTATCACACTGGTGAACCTGGCCACCTGGGTAGGTAGGTGTTCACATCCTCTTTGTGGGGATGTTGAAGCAGCAGGAAAATGTGAATTTTTTTAATTTAAATTCAATTTAATTAACATATAGTGTATCATTAATTTCAGAGGTAGAGTTCAGTGATTCATCAGTTGCATATAACACCCAGGGCTCATTCCACCAAGTGCCCTACCCAATGCCCATCACCCAATTACCCCATCCCCCCATCCACCTCCCCTCCAGCAACCCTCAGTTTGTTTCCTAGAGTTAAGAGCCTCTTATGTCTTGTTTCCCTCTCTGTTTTCCTCTTATTTAATTTAGGAAAATATAAAGTTTTAAAGTTCATAATATGGAATGTTTGTCCACAAAATTTGCTCTGATTTGCTCTTGCATTTAGACATAGCTCAATACCAACTTTGATTCAGTTTTATTTTTCTTATTTCCCAAAAGGGTAGTTTCCATCATCAGTGTAAACTAGCTATTCTCAGGCATGTTCTTAGATTGGAGGTCTTTGAGATCAGTGGAGAAGTATAAATTTAGCACACACTGGAAGATGGCCTTGTTGGTATGAAAATAAATGGTAACAACTTATGGATCATATTATTTGAATCCACACATTGATGCTCACACTGCTATGGGAATAACCCATTGTGTTAATTTTTAAGAAAAATCATAATTTCATTTAACAAACATTGAGTGTCTATAATATGTGACACTAAAATAGATGCAAAAAAATGTAGACACTAGTATCCATAATTCAATTGCTTATGATTTGGTCTTATCAAAATGTCTCACCATAAAATCAGCATTTTTATTTCAAATGTGCATCAGCCATCTAAAATAACTTTTAAAAGCATGCTGATTAATAACTGCATGAAGAAAGCAGTATCATGCAAATAGGATGCATGGGTGTGGGAGACTAAGGGATTGAGACTGAGGGATGAAGGTTGATAGAGAGTGAAGAAGTCCATTTGCTAAAATCTGAGATCATGATATTTTATTATTTTCTGCAATCTCTATTCAAAGTAGTGATTCTTCCTTGGAGTCCATTTTTTTTTGTTGAGGCCCAGGGGTCTGTGGAGCCCTCAAAATTATATGCAGAATTCTGTATATATCAGCATCTTTCTGGGGAGGAATCTAAAGCTTACACTAAATTCTAAAAGTAATAATCCAGTAATATTAAAATTCACTAATACAGATTTTGACTTACAATTTGCTTCTCTTTTAGGGAAGGCAGTGTTTGGTGGAAGGATCCTAGAATTGGGATGGAAAGGCACAAATTACAGCCCTTAATTCTTTCCATTCTAACAGTGTGACCTCACATGTGTGTGACCTACAATATTTTTATCTCTAAAATGGGTAGATATTCCCTTCCCTTCTGAGAGTCAGATGGTATTGTCTTAAATTGTTTGGGCTTCTACAATGGCTAATCTGTGGTAACATTGCTTTGTTAGTTGAAAATTTTATTCTGTTACCAAGTAATATACCCTTCCTATCTTGCCAGTGTGGTCAACTTAGTTTTTCAAAGATTGTTATTCAGTTCATAGATTTTCGATGCCTTGGAGGCCTTTGTTTTTTATTATTTTATTTTATTTTATTTTATTTTATTTTATTTTATTTTATTTTTTAAGATTTTATTCATTTATGTGAGAGAGCAAGAATGAGAGAGAGAGAGAGAGAGAGAGAGAGCATGAGAGGGGGGAGGGTCAGAGGGAGAAGCAGACTCCCCGCTGAGCAAGGAGTCTGATGCGGGACTCGATCCTGGGACCCCAGGATCATGCCCTGAGCCGAAGGCAGTTGTCCAACCAACTGAACCACCCAGGTGCCCCTGGAGGCCTTTGTTTTTAAATGAATCAGTTTAAGTATCTAAAAAAACCATGGTCATTGCCTGGTCTACATAGTGGGGATGGTGGGGACAGGTGGACCACTGCACTGGGGCAGAGCAGAGGGTGTCCCTGGCCTGTGTCAGAGGCTACAGAGGGAATTTGGGAGAACTAATTTCATTTTCTTTGAATAAAGGTCAAGTGTAGGTTTAGAGAATGAGATTGAGGAAGAAGTAGAAAAGAACAGAAATGAATGTGATTTGACATGAGATTATGAGTTGAATTCCCTGTCTTGTCTCTAGGCAACCATGCAGATATTCTTTCTGAGACTCAATGTTACTATTTTTTAAATGGAGATAAAGAAGAATAATCTCATAAGATTATATTAAGCATGAAATAATTATATCTCTAAGACGCAGCTTGTCAACTACAAAGTGATATACCACTTTAAATTAAGGTATAATCATTTCAACATAATTCCAAAGTGCAAAATAATTGGATCACTCCCTTGGAGTTTGTTCTGATGGGATATCACTAGTATTTTATTATTCAAACATATATATATATATATATATATATACATATTCAAATATATATATATATATATATATATACATATTCGAATATGTATATATATATCTGTATGCATCATTTCCTATTTGTTTGGGGACCTGTGAAATATGTAGCATGCATCATTAGTTAAGAGCAAATTTCTCAAATGAGAAATCAGAGACAAAATAAAAAGTGAGAAAGAATTTGGAAGCAAAAGAGTCATGGGTCAAAAGACAGAAACTAGCAGGAAGTATTAGAGAGCAGCATAATGGAGAGGGTGGAAGCAACCAGGACTTCCAGAAGTAACTTTTGTTCTGAATGTGGAAAAGTGGGAAGCCAACTGATTCAGAATTAGAACAGTGCAGACAGTGATTGCAATAGAATAAAATAATTAACAGGAAACATTCATGCAACTGGTAGTTTCAGGGACTCTTTACCACAGCTTCCTATTATGACTTAAATGAAACTACCAAACAGTTGGGCACATATCCTGATTGTACCTCTTGGTACCTGCCCCCACTCCAAATCTCACTGCTAATTAGCAGCACATGTTAAGGGAAAAAGTCCAGTAAGACATTCCAATGTGAGATCTGGGTTTGCTTCAATTCCCCAAATCCCCTCAAGCTCCACAGATGGTTCTTGGTCATTTGCCTTTTGTTCAAAAGGGAATAACTTTGAGTTATCAATAGCTCAATACTCCCACCCTGCTGTATGTTAGTGTAAATTAAGGCAAAGGGCCTGATAACAGTATCAGTAAAATTGCAGAAGTGAAAGGGAAACCTCATAGGAACCTTGATGTGTGACAGAGAATTGATATATAGATCACAGCTAGTGGATCAAAAGGGAACAATAAATAGAATGTCTGCATATTGAATCAAGGGTTCAAAACAGAAAACAATTTCTTTAAAGATTTAAGATTCTGTAGTCTTGGGGTGCCTGGGTGGCTCAGTTGGTTAAGCATCTGCCTTTGGCTCAGGTCATGATCCCAGGGTCCTGGGATTGAGCCCCACATCGGGCTCCCTGCTCAGCAGGGAGCCTTCTTCTCCCTCTCCCTCTGCCTACTGCTCTGCCTACTTGTGCTCTCTATCTCTCTGTGAAGTAAATAAATAAAATCTTAAAAAAAAAGATTCTGTAGTCTTTAGAGAGTTAAAACTTTTTATGTCTCTTTAATAAACTTTACATTCATACAAAATTTGATAATTTTAATGTTATGTATGCTTGGATGTTGTATACATTAATTCACTCAATTCCAAAATATAGTGGGGTGAGTAGAGTGTCAATCATCCTCATACCTATTTTATATATAATGACCCAGAGAAGTTAAAATGTTTTCTTTCCTTTTTTTTTTTTTTAAGATTTATTTATTTATTTGAGAGAAAGGGAGTGTGTCAGTGGGGCAGGGGCAGAGGGAGAGGGAAAGACAGTCTCAAGCAGACTCTGCACTGAGGGCCGAGCCTGACATGGGGCTCAATCTCATGACCCTGAGATCATTATCTGAACCAAAACCAGAGTTGGATGTTTAACAGGCTTCGCCACCCAGGTGCCCCTAAATTATTTTCTTAAATTCATGCAACAAGTAATATAGGAGTCAGGGCTCAAATGTTGGTCTGCTCGTGCCAAGTCCTTTGTTTTACCAGTTATTCTTAATTGTCAAAGAACCACATTAAAAACAAGGGAGAAATAGTTATTCTGACAGATATTTTCAAATATTTCAAATATATTCATTTTTAATTTGCATGCAGTAAATATGCATCTTGTGGTGTAGAGTTCTGTTACTTTTGACAAGTGCAAAGAGTCATGTGACCACCACCAAAACTAAGATACCGAGCAGTTCCATCACCCCCTCAAAATTTCCTTATGCTATCCTTTTATACCTCTTTTTATACCATTTTTATATCTCTTGCCCCTAGCCCTTTACAACCATTGATCTCTTCTTTGTTTCTCAAGTTTTGCCAATTCCAGAATGTCTATAAATGCAATCAAACAGTATGAAGTTTTTTTGAGTCTGGCTTCTTTCTGTTTTCAAATATTTTATGTGAGTGATTGGAATCACATGGAGAATATGTGATTATTCCCTATTTTTAAAAATTTGTATCTGGAACTGTGCAGTCTTCTAGAAACTGCTGAATTCCTGTGTTTATTGTGAAACCTGATGTCCAAAATCTGAGGCAAATCATTTTTAAAATTATACCACTTAATGGCTGTATGTAACATGTCTAAAGGAATACCAGCACCAAGAATGCTAGTCTGACTCTCACTTTGAGTGTCTCTCCATCATTATCAAATCAGACTTTCAATTGAGATTATGAGGATAATTATTGATATGTGATTTGGTGTATCACCTCCCTCTTTAATCAGCCTTCTGCACTACTTTATTTATAAGAGAGTTCCATGCAATTATTTTCAGATGCCTTTACATCATGCTAAGTCTTGTGTTGCCACTTGGTAAGAGACCACATTAAAGCTTTTTAGAACATCATGTTCAGTTTGAATATTGTTTTAGAAAGTGCTTTAGAAAATGGGCTTGAAATTGTAGGGAGACCAATGTCAGGAAAGTAAATGTATATCCCAAAGCAGAAAATATGAGCTTCCCTCATTGTTGAGGCATTGTACGCAAATTTCTGTTTGTTGAGTATTTGACTATAAACTAATAAAACTGTTGAGAGGGAGAGAACCTCTTCATCTTGAGTGATAGAATATGAATATTGCTCCTTTCTGCTTGGAAAACTAATAAAAAACATGGAATTTCAAGCTAGATGGCTTCTGCAGTCTTTGGTAAATTGCTTAAACCATGGGGACTAAAAAGCAGGAAAACCAGGTGCAGGAAATTTGATAAGAATAGTTTTTCTTCCTTGGGAACTTTCAGAATTAGAGCCAAGTGCCACATCCAAATACCATGGACTGGGAAAGGGATGGTTTGCAGATGAAAACTGAAATGTTCCTTCCAGAACAAGAATGGATGCAGGTAATGTAGTAGACATACACTAAAAGTACCACAGCAACTAGTGAGATATAGCATCTAAGATTTTCTCTTTGTGGCCATAAATAGCAAAAAGGCTAAAACAACAACAACAACAACAACAAATGATATGCTGTCAAGGGGTATGAGAAAAGTACCAAATTGAACTAGGTATTTACTTTCTTTAATAGATTCCTCTGTATGCCTTTACAAGTTTAATATTAATTTTTAATTAGGATTTACATTTTGGTTGTTTTAATGAATAAAAGGCAAACACCTCAATATTTCTAGCTTGGTTAAGTCACATCTACAAAAAAAAGGCCAAAATTTAATAGTCTGTCTTGGTAATTAGGTGCCCTCTGTAATCTAGTGACAATTAATCTAGTTGTAGACAATGTTTCTAGGAGGAAATAAGAAAGCCTAAAATTTTGATCTTGCAAATCCAAAGTTCCAAACATACCATGTAAATGTTAATGTTATGCTACTCTTTCCCCATGACTTCTGAGTCAGTGTCCAACGTTGTCAACGTATGTTTGAGCCAGCGTTCTTCTCTTCTTCCCTTCCTTTCTACTTCCCTCCCTCTCCTTCCCCCTTCCTTCCTTCCTTCCTTCCTTCCTTCCTCTTCTTTTTTGTTTTGCATTGTTACTAAAAATTTAATATTGAATTTTTATTCTGAACTTCTTGAAGCTAAATCACAGAAATTATGGAACTGAAACCTTCACATGTTGCTTGAGGACAAAGAATTTAGAATCCCCTCAGAATCTTAAGGCAATCCGCATATTATATTTGGTACTTGAGCAGATGAGTCAGCATTTTGACACCAGATCACAGAATTATAGTGACTCAAAAGAATTATTTTTCCTTAAGAATAAACTATGTGGACCAGGGAGTTCTACCATAAACATTTCTAGAGTTTAAGAGATAATGATTTATACAAATCCACCTCAGAATAGAATATGGGAAAGAAGTACATCTGCCATCACTTAGGGCATAGCTGTCTGGGATATTAGCTAAAGTCAATTAATCACCTTTTTACTTCCTCAAGAATAGGGAACTTGTCTTAACCATTCTTGTATCTCTAGATGTAGAAGTAGGTCGGGCCTTTAATAGGCACTCTGTGAATGTTTTTGAACAAACTAAAAGAAGGCAGCAAAGAAAAAGCATAGATGTGAAAAAAAAAAGAAATGGAAAGGGGAAATGTGGTAAATAATATATTAGATATTAGATAATATATTAGATAAACACAAGATATTTAGGTTCCTGTCTGATCACACTAACTCCCTCTGAGATTCAGTATATCACCACTGAATTTAAGAGCTTTCTTATCTGAAAAAGTTTTTTAAAAAAATATTTCTTCTATATTTTGGTAAATTTTTTTATGATTTTGTTAACTGATAACATTTTATCTTAATATTTGATCTGTTCGATTGAGTGTGTTTCTCCTGTTCAACTAAATGATGTCCTCTCTTGACCTATAAAGATGATGGCACTCTGTTGATAGAGCCTCTTATGTTCTAGAAAAGTAATAAGTTTGCATTAGTACTTCTTAGAGTTTAGAAATTGTGGGATGCCTGGGTGGCTCAGTCGTTTAAGTATCTGCCTTCGGCCCAGGTCATGATCTCAGGGTCCTGGGATCGAGCCCCACATTGGGATCCCTGCTCAGTGGGGGAAGTCTGCTTCTCCTTCTGCCCCTCTGTCTGCTCATGCTCTTTCTCTCTCAAATAAATAAATAAATAAATAATAAAATCTGTGTCACAAATTTTAGCTGAAACTGTAAATATTCATAGCAGTCTGCATTTGTTCCTTTGTGAATTATCTGATCATATCTGTTAGTTATTGCTTAAAAGTTACAAAAGCCCCTTGTATATTAAAATAATAACATAAATTACACTTGTTTAAGAATATTTTTGCCATCATGAGTATGTCATTTGATATATGTAAGGGTTATTTGGTTTTATTTTCTTAGTTTATGTGTGTTTCCATTGACAAACTTCCCTTGTGATGTCCTCTATTGTTTTAGACATAAGAAATTCTCTCTTATCTAGAAATCAGAAATATTGCATTCTAGTTGTTTTATAGTTTGATTATTTTAAGGCATTTAGTATTTAATTAATCTGTAGTTTACTTGTAGTGTCTTCCATCACTTCTAAGCATGAGAAATAATCTTTACACAGGTATCAGAAATAGTCACATGTATTTTATTCTAGTTTTTATTAAAATATGTAATTTGAAAAAACATTTTAGTGCATGTAACTCTTTAACCCATTTATAGTTTATTAGTAGTAAAATACTGAGCTAAGATCAAAGTGATATTTTCTAAAACCAATTTTTTCTAACATCATTTATTGATTTCATGTGCTGTTCTCACTTTTTTAGAACATTTTGCCTCACCTTTCCTATAGGAAGTCTTTTCTATTTTAAGATCTGTTTATGGGTTATCTAGTTAGTTCCACTGATATTCTGTCCAGTTTTCCCTCATTAATTATTTTAATTACTATGGTTTTACTATAGCAAACTCACTCTTACTACTTTTGATTTTCAAAATGTTCTCTGTTTCTGCCTTTTCGTTTTTCCATGTGAACATTAGAATCATTCAGTGAAGTTCTAAGAGAACCTTGTTTTTCTAATTACTTAGATCTTTTCTCTTAGTGAAATTTTATAGTTTTCTTCATGCAGCTATAATATATAACTTATAATGGTCAGTTTTAAAGTTTTGTCCATGGAATCTGCAGACATTTTATTTTCCCATTATACATTTAAAATGTTTATTAAAGTAATAAAAGAAAACTACACATTTTTATATAATTATCTATTTTTATACAACTACTTAATTGAATTCTTAATAGTCTAATAATTCAAATTTTCTTGGTTTTATCAGATAATGATAAATTTTGTCTCTCCTTTTCTATAATTTTTTGTTGTATCTTGTTTTATTGGTCAAATTTCTAGAACAGGGTTAAATAACACTGTGGATAAGGATTTCTCTAATATTTTGTCATGATTTTGAGTTGGAAGCTATATTGAATGTATAGCACAGATCAGGTACTTTAATGAAAAAAAGAGAAAAAAGGAAGTCACCAGTTTCCTTTTGCCTACTGGCATTTCTAGAGGATTATCAGTTGTGAGAGACTGACCTCAACTTGGCACGTTAATATATAGTCCTCACCAAATGAAATTGCCAAGTTGGGGTTATTTTAGAATAAATACAGGCAACAGTATGCAGTTTTTAAAAATCCCTGGATTTCTGTGATCTAAGACTTTACTTCTTGTAATTATCAGTAAGAGATTAAATAACAGGTCTACCTTGATATAAGAACTTCATAGTGAATCGAATCTTAGCTGCGGGGATTATGAGCTTCTATTCAGATATTGAGAACTCCATTAAATCAGATAATAACGTACAAGAGATACCTGCAGTATGCCACATTTACCATAGACGTTCAATAAATATTAACTACCCCCACTCCAGCTCCTAAGAGATAATCAAATATTTACTTAAGAAACACAGGCCAGCACTTTAGGAGTTGGCAAGAGCCTAAGAAATTAAAAAGGCCTTTGAATGACTTTGTGAGTCAGTGATAATTTCGGGCTTTCTACCTCCCTCTTGGCTTCCTGGAAATTTCTCCCTTGCTTCCCTCCCTCTCCTCTCCCTTAGTCGAGGTCCAGATACATCATCATTTTCTTCTCTCATATCAGCGGAGATATGTTTGACCTTTTAAAGAATAGACTTTGTAAGGAAACTAAAAGAAATCCAAACCAAAATAAAAATAACAATACAATCACAATAGAACACAGTGTTCCCGTTCTAAGAATCATAGAATTTCAGTTAATTCTGGTGGTATTATTCACTGAATACCAAACCCTATGCAGGGCCCCACAAAGATCAGGCCAAGACACCTATAGAGATTAGGTCGAAAAGACCACTGGTCTGAGCTGTGGCAGCTGTGAGAACATTCTCGACGTGGAAACACGTAGCAGAGAACATTCCTCTTCAAGTGTGTCAACTGCAAAGAAGGAATGGAGGAGTTCTGGATTGCTTTGCTGGAAAAGCTCTTCAGATGGCAATTTCCCTGTTCCTCCAAATCCTGACTTTGCATTAAGTCCTTCACTCTGACTTTTCATTCTGTGAGAATAGTCAAAGGGAATCCCAGTCACCTGTGTTTGCTTTGGGGTGTCCTGGGTGAGATGGCTTTCCAATTCCTCTTGCTAAATAGTATAATTATCCCTTTGAGGATAAGGGTCACATTTATCATTTGTCTCTTATTAGGCATGGTACGGTAAAGTTGGCTTCCAGATCATAGAAATTGTGAGAATTATGAGTCATGCTTCTAGAAATGTGTGCAAATAGATGGAACTTGTTGACAGGAATAGAAAAGCCACCTCAAATGAAAGGCCAAAGAATAGATAGAGTACAGAGGGCTCATGGAGCAATGTAGGGAGAGAGAGTGGCAGAAGCCTGGTCTTAGAACCGTTTTCTGTGATGGCAGAGGAGGGGGGATGCCCAGACCCAGCACAGAGGACGTCCTGTGTGCAAAACACATGGGCCAGCATGGGGGTGAGGATCACACTGGGAGGCGGGGAAAGCAGCAAAGTAAAATCCTGAGAAGGATGATGAATGGAATTAATAGTAGATAGTCTATTATACATTTAAGATTCACTAAATATTAACAGTATGTACTGTATTTAGAGATCTATTTTATTTTAGTGAAAATATCACTAATACTTATAAACACTTTTACGAGTCAACTAATGACCTCCTTCCCTATAACCTGATGTTACATTATAAGGTCAGAATGAATTCTTTTATTCTAATCCTTTTCAGGTACCCAAGATTACAGTATTTTACACAGGGGTGGAATTAGCTGGTTGTGATATCCTTTTTCTGGTTGCCCTTCTGGGAGAATACAGAAGGATAATACCACGAGGCATGTTTATTTCATCCCAACCTCATTGTAAGGTATTATCTATTTGGAAGTTTCTCTTTCCAGAGTTAAGTAGCTAGAATTTAGTTAGGCATCATAGCTTAAAAATCACATGCCTCCAAGCCAGACTGCCTGCGTTTGAGTTATAGTCTGTTATTTCTAACCCCATTTGTCGGGTTTGGCCAGCAAACCTTGAGAGGGTGAATAAAAGGATTATTCCTGACACTTTAGTAGGAGAAAGGAGAGACCTGGGGACCAGACACTCTAGTGACAAAAGGCCTTGAGCCATGCTCTGTCTCTGTTTTTATTGAGTTTAATCAATACACCACGTGCAAAGCAAGGAGTTCATGAAGTACATGACCATTACAGGTGCCTGTATTTTAAACATCTACTCCTTAGATGAGAGCCTTGAGCCACAGTAAGAATCTGGCAGCTTTCAGCCAAGAAACTTCAAAGGAGGCCCATTGTCCGGGCACTTCTCCTTTGCTTTTCAATTAGTCTCATCCAGGGAGGCATATACAAGTCATGTTTTACCTATCCAGGCACTATGAATCCCTATCCCCATTAGCTTGGTAAATTTCTTTTTAGTGCTCAGCACCTCAGTTTCCCCAAATAGATATGACAATATATTGACAGTATTACTTGCTGGCAATAGTACCTATAAGATTCTTATGTGGATTAAATGAGTTAGTGCTTGTAAATCACCTAAAACTCTGCTTGGCTTGTAGAAAGTACTGATGTTTGAAATAAAAGACATAGAGATTCTCTTCTTACCTAAACTTTTTCATTTTACCACTCCAAATACCCAGCGCTTATTCATTCAGCTTCTGATAAGGACATGCATTTCACTAATTGAAAAACCACACCCAGATAATAGAATAATTAATATCTATATGATCCGTTCAGTTTACAAAATTCTTTTCATTTCAGTACAACAATACTGTGAGGGAAGAATTGTAAGAACTGTCAAGAATAACATAATAATAATAATAATAATAATAATAATAATAAAGAACCTCATTTTTAAGTAAATAGGCTAAGAGAAAGGAAGTCAATGAACAGTTGGATTTATGAATGGATACATGGATGGATAGATGGATGGGCAGACAGATGGACAGCCAGGTGGATAGGCGTTTGTTGGAATGAATATTACAGACTTGTATAATTTGAGCTTTAAGTATGGGCTTTATTTTAAAAAACTGGATGGGAAAGAGTTTATATGATCTAGCAACAATACATTTACAGAGAAGAGAAAGCTACTTTTAAAAAAAAGGAAATTATGAAAGAAAGAAATGTGTTTTCTTTGGATGTGTGCATTTTAACAGTGTTGAAAATCTAATTGTTATAAAACAAAAAAAAATAAAAAGGAAGACTTGAAAAACAAGGTGAAATAGGCCAATTTAATTTCACTTTTCCAGGTTTAAGAAATGCCAAAAAATAAACAGAGACAGAGGCAAATTATTATTATTTCATGAGCTACAAAGATGCATAAGAAAATAAATCACATTTGTACTTTCTGATGGTTTATTTTTCCACCAGATTAAAGCATTTACAAAAATGGTGTGAAATCTCTGAAATCACCCAAAAGTTTTTTGTTCTTTGTTATGTTAACTTTTTAATTCAAATTTCTGATTATTTGGAAACATTTCATGTTGGGTGTTGTGCAAGCATGGGTTTCCAGATGCCGGTAGTTTGGCATTATTTTAGGCTAACCATTTGGAGGACTCCAACCTGGTGTAAGGCAAAGATCGCTGGTTAGGGTCTTGAGGACTGGTGTTTCCCAAGTGACTTTAGGAACATCATTCTCCCTTTCTGGGTCTCAGTTTCTTCTTTATAAAATTGAGGAATTTGGACTAAATGATGTCCATAAACTCCTTGCAGCCTTATAACCAGCAAATTTTCACTCCAGCCTTTTAACTGGGATTTTGTAGACATTGCTTCCTTTTTGTTTTGCATTTTTGAAGCAGTCCACTCCCCTTGGAAAATGACTCCTTGGAAGGCTTTTCTGAAAGACCAGCTAGGCTTCAGGCACTTCAGCGGGCTTAAAATAATCATCATGTGTCTGTAGTAACTGCCCAGCCAGACCACGCGCAGGAAAAATCACCCCACCCCTGGATGGGCTTCACACTGAAGACCCATACTTAACTGTGACCTTATTTATCTTTGCTGTGTATCTGAGACTGATCAGACATAGCAGGCTTTCATGAAAGGGGAAAGCTCTGACTTTTAAGATGAGACCTGAGGTCAGACTTAGTCAGCCATGAAAAAGATGCTTATGAGGGAAAGTCCTTGAAGGACTCATCAGGGCTTCTTTGGAGTTACTGCTGTTACTATATTTGGGAATCCAGTAAGCTGCTTAAAAAAAAAAAAAAAAAAAAAGGTTGGATTAAGATAAAGAAGAGGAGGCACACTTAATTAGGAAAGTTTTCCAGGGCTCCCCCCACCACCAAAGAATATTTTAATTGAGTTTACTTTTTCCTAAATCGCTTTGACTTTCACATTATTAAGATGACACGTTTGTGGGCTGATTTCATGTCCAGTGCTGTCAAGACACCTGATGCAGTTTTTCTTAAATCACACCCTTTGTTTTCACCAGAAACCTGGCATTGAATGTCATAGCCTTCCTGGAGGTGGCAGCCACCACAGCTAATGGAAAAGACTTGGAACTGATTTGGTAGCTTTTTACTTTGTTATAGAAGTAGACCAACTGCGAACCTTTCTAATCAAAAGTCTTCAGGTCATGATTGGAACTAGCGGGAGAATTGTGTCCACAGGCAAGGCATGGCAAATTCCATTTTCATCATTGTCTTTGATATGGCTGAATGTCTACCCTTCCTAAACACTCAAGGTAACAAGAAAGATATGAAAGGTTCTTGTCATCACAGAGGAGAAGACAGACTTCAATAGAAATAATTATAGCAACATCAGTTGCGTGTGTGTGTGCGTGTGTGCGTGCGTGCACACGTTCTAAGTAATATCACATAGATTTTTTCCATGTGTTCCTTACAGCAACTTCTTGAGGTAGGCCATGCAGGGATCATCATTGCTACTTCATTAAGGGGGTTACTAGAACTAAGAGGCCAGTGCAGCAACTTGGCTGAGGTTCTGCAAATGGAAGACAGACTCAGGTCATTTGTCTGCTTACTGTTGCAAAGTGCCAAATTAAAAGTATTGGAAATGGGGGCGCCTGGGTGGCTCAGTCCCTAAACATCTGCCTTCGGCTCAGGTCATGATCCCAGGGTCCTGGGATCGAGCCCCGCATCGGGCTCCCTGCTTGATGGGGAGCCTGCTTCTACCTCTCCCACTCCCCCTGCTTGTGTTCCTTCTCTCACTGAATCTCTGTGTCAAATAAAAAAATAAAATCTTAAAAAAAATAAATAAAAGTATTGGAAATGACTGTAAGCATCCTGACATGTATGGATGTGGGGATAGAAGTACATTCTCACGTAAGAGTAAGTCAATAAATTGTTGAACCAATACCAATGAGAATTTTTTGACAATTTTTCAGTTCTGGAAATTCAACTTCACCTCTCCAAGTATTCTGAATATGAAATCCTCACATTGTACTTCTGGACTAGAAAGAAATACCTGTATTTTGGCATAAAACTTTCTTCCAGGGGAAAATGTGGTTAAAAGGAACATCAGTATCATTCATCTTTGTTCCCTGAGAGAAGTCTGTGTTCATAGACACTGGGAGGGCCAGTCCCCCTGGGGTTTTCCTCTCCTCTGTTTGTCTAGCTAGCCTTTCCTTAAATGACTGTACTGAATCTTCCCAGTTATTGAAATGAATGGCAGTTATCTTGGCTTTCTTAAGGGAGGCCTCAGTCAAACTGGATTCCAGGTCTCCTATGTGTGTTTTGGATCTGGATGAGTGGTATAGAATACCGTAGTTTCTTCCTACATAAGTCACAGAGGCACTAAGGTTTATGCATCTATTTTTATAATAGTCTGGCCCATGACCACGTAAGAAGTTTGCAGACGTATTAGAGGGAAAGTTAGAAATATTTACTCCGTCCTAAAATAATGAACAATTTAAAGAGGGGAATGCAACAATCCCCAATAGGCGGACATGTATCCATAACCACTTAGAGTTCATTCCCTCCTTATGCCTATATGAAAATAAACTGGCAGTGGGAAGGAATAGAGTTAGAAAGGCCTGAAATACTTGTCTAAGCTTTGGTTTTCTCATTCAAAATGAGATTATTAGCACCTGCCTTGGCGTGATGTTAGGAAGACTAAATAGGACAACGTATTTAAAGTGCTGAGCACAGGGTTACAATACATGGTGACCTCTAGTATTATCGTTGTAACTTTGCAGAAATGTGCATCTGTATGCAAGTGATATTGAACTAAGAAAGTGTGAATAGTTAGTTCAGTAAGACAGACCGCAATGTCTAAGAGCATAACTTAATGTAGCTGCCGTTTTATTAGAAATTCTTTGTTGAGTAGAACACTTCTCATAGTTTCATATAATTCTTGAACGCTACCTGTAAAAGCTTTCATAATAAGGGGATCAATTCATAAATATCTGTAGAATTGACCACTGTATATTCACACACCTGACAACACATGGCAAAGATAAGCTAAACACATTTATTTTCACTGACTTGTCGCAATCTGTTATACTTAGGTTAATGTGTGTGTGTATATGGGGGTGCATGTATCTATGACATTAGCAAGTTTTCTCGGACATTAAAGCCCTTTTCTGCTCTCCTGGGGCCAGTCTGCACCATTCCAATGTCCTGAGTCATTTGGCTTTAATCACAAAGACAAGATCATTCAAGTCAAAGAGAGAAAGCTTACAGGAAATAGGCTGTCGAGAGATATAATGTTCAATTGTTTGCTTGTGAATGCACAAACAAAACTTACCTTCGGTTCCAAGACTAACAGGGCCCACAGCCCCCATGGGACTCAGCATCTCATACCCCACCAGCACAGTGCATCGTGGCATTAGAGGGGTGGCTCCACAACAAACACAGAACTGTGTACTACTGGCAGCAAATGTGCTAAGGAGAAATCCAGAGGATAATTTTTTCTTTTAAAATTTATTTCCCATTATCCAAGCTGTGTGACGGACTCATTTTGGTTATTGTCAGGAGTCAGATACATTTACCATGCTGCTGCTGCTGGCTCCACAGAATCAACAAATCTTTCGCATCCCATGTGTGTGCTATTTAGCCTCTGGAAATAATGCCTCTTTTTGGAATATTTTTTGGGATGATCCCCAAGCTTTTGTAACTAAAGAACCAACAGTAAAAAAATTTTTTTTCTTTCCTGAGAGAGCAGCTGAGGTGGCTTAAATTTATACTACTAAGTAGAATTTCACTGCTTCAGTCATGGCTGTCTGATTTATGAAGGAACAAGAAATGTCATTGCCATATGATACACTGCTTCCTTGAACAAAATCCCTTAGATGATGGAGAGGCCATTCCTGACTGACAGGACAGCTGGAAAGGATCTAAAGAATGAATGCAAGGGAACAGAGAGAGAAGATGGGGTAGATGCCATGAGAGAGAGTGCAGCCATCTTATCTGCCTTCAGATCTAAGAGTCTGTGGCCCATGATAAAACAGTTCTTAAAGGAACAACATTTTCTACTGAAAGGACTCATTGATTCAGTGTTCCCGTGTTGGAAGACCTATTTGGAGTTGTCATGACCATGACGAGTGGATTGAAGAACAGTTGCTACAAACTCTACAACACATTCTAGTCAGTATAAGAAAGGGCATTGGAAAGGCTAGATCTGCCCAAAGCTAGAATGGGCTCCTCTGGAAGATAGTGAGTTTCCTGCCACCGAAGTAGTCAATAAGAAGTCACATGACCATTGATGGGAACTTGAAGAGGATTCAAGCACCAGAAAAGAGAGTGGAGGTTTGGCCACGTGACTCTTAAGGTCTTTTTGGTCTCTGAGATTGAATGGAAAAAGCAGTGGGAATATAGTAAATATATGTTAGATTTGTAATTTACAAACTTGTCATTCTTTCTACAAATTACATTCCAGATTAAAAAATAAAATATAAATAATAACCATTGTTATTCCTATTGTACATATGAGGCAGTTAAATTAAGACATATTAGGATTTATCACATACGCAAGCCAGCAGTAGAATAGGAAATCCCCCAATGATCTGTTGTGGATTTCTTCTCCCCTCAGGATAAATGAGCCATAGATGTAGTGACTGAGTGATTGAGGCAGAGGATTGAAAGGGCATCAAACTAAAGAGCAGGGCATTTCACAGAGACCTACCATCACACCTGAACTCTAAGGAAGAATATTCCGTCAAGAAGCACAGAAAGCAAATGCCCCTTCTACCCTCACCCCCCCCCACACACACACTTCTCTAAATTTTTCTAATTGCTTACTTCAAATGGACATTTTATCTTTAGCCTTATCCTTGGGGCAGAGTTTCAAGCCAGGCAAGAATTAGCAATCATAATCTTGCCCAAAGCGATTTCCAAAGGTTCTGGTTGAACCCTAGCTCATTCCAGGAAAACCCAAAAGAGACTGAAGTGTTGACTTCTAGATCACTGCTATTTCTGTTGTAGAACACAATCTCTTATTGGCATGGGAGGAAGATCCTGGGATGGGAATGAATTATTCTTCAGTGAGTGAAGCAAGATAGGGACAGCCAAAGGGTCTCTGGGTAAGGCTTATTATATACTGAAGCACCCTTGAAAAAATTTTCAATTTAGTATCTAAAATGGGTTAACTTGATTATACTATTTATGCCTTTCATTCTTAGAATTTATATAATCTAGATATGTAAACAGAGCAAGCTAGAATCACCTTAAAGATCATCTTGTCCAGCAGAGGAAGTAGCAGATCCAGGGATACAGATTGGCTTGCTTAAGGTTACTCAGCAAGCTGCCAGCCGAGCCAGAACTAGGATCCATGGCTCTTGCCTCACATTTCCCTCATTATGTGAGTGGCTCCTTCCTCGTATGTTTAGTAAATAATTTTCTGCACCTCTTGGGGTGCCTGGGTGGCTCAATTGATTATGCATCTGTCTTTGGCTCGGGTCATGATCCTGGGGTCCTGGGATCAAGCCCCACGTCTGGCTCCCTGCTCAGTGGGGATTCTGCTTCTCCATCTGCCCCTCCCCTACTCAAGCTCTTTCTCTCTCTCTCAAATAGATAAATAAAATCTTGAAAAAAATTTTTCTGCAGCTCTGAAGACATCGACTTGAGGGCATGATGTTGTCTATTGGGAAGAGTAGTATAGATCAGAATGATAAAGAAGGCTCCCATACTACGGCAAAGGCCTTGGAGATGCCATAAGACCCCAAGAAATGGCAGAGAAGACCGTGAGCCCCTTATTTTGACTCAAGCCATGGAAGATGTTGTGGGTCAGTGTTGGTGTCTATGTTCATTTAAGTATGTTCACGATGTAAACCTCTCCTTTAGCCCAATTTCCCAATTTTACCATCATCAGCCTCAGCCACAGCCAACTGAAACTCCTTTCCCAATGCATAGCATGCTATTTTCAGTTACAGTAACCTCACCTAGAAAACCTTTTTCTGTCCATCCTCAGCTGTCAACCCCTATCCATCTGTCAAGGTTCATACCAAATATCCCCTCCTTTATGGAGTCTCACTTCTCTTTCCCCAATGATAAGCTTTCTCACATAGCCATACCTCTTGGTCCCCGGTCTACTTTCTTCTCAGAAAGAATAAAAATTATTTGGATAAAAATTAGAGAAAATAATTTCAATGACAAGAAAGTACAAGGAATTATCTAACTTCATGAAGACATTAAATAGGTATTCATTTATTCACTCATTCTTTCTTTCAGTTTAACCTTTTCTGAGTGAGCACCCACTCCTCATATCCAAATCACATCTCTTTGACAAAGACCAGCACAACTATTCTAGTCTTCATGAATCCCGCCCTAATTCCTCACCTGTAAGTAAGAAATGTTTCTCATAAATCAGCTATGTATTGTCTATATTTTGCCACCAAACATCCCCCCCAGTAAAGAGTAAATTCCCAGAGTAGTCTTTTTCTTGGAGAAAAATATGAAGAAAAGATACATCATTTTTTGCTATTTTTTAATGGGATCAAATCAGATTTACTGATACCTTACACCAAATTCTTGGTCTCAGTACAATATTTCATAAGCAAAAATTATGAGGTGATGATTTAATTGACTCTTATTTTTTTTTTTTTTTCTTCATGAAGGATTTCAAGCCATCAGCATTTGGCAGCCAGAACCATTCCATTTACCTTCTGGTTCTGGAAAAGATATTTGAAAACACAGCAGCATGCAAAGCCAGGGTTGTTAAAACCATCAATTCCCTAAAGGATGTCAGAAATCCTAAGGGGAAATATTTATAGGGAGAATCTGTTTTTTTTTGGGAATTTACAGATTTTATTTGTCTATTTTTCTCTTCTAATGTGTCTTACCCTGGCCCCATCCCACGTGGCTAGAAGACAGAGCTACTTGTCTTTCCACTGATGAATCCATCCTTCCCGTAGCTGGCCAGTCTGCCTCCTTAAGTAGATGTCTTTCAGTTAATCAAAGTTTGCTAACAGAGCTAACAGAACCTCAACATTATCATTAGTTCATTTTTATTTTTAAAAATGCTTTAGAATGATCTAGTTCCAATTTAATCAGACTCTTTGAAAAATAGTTGTCTGGAGAGTGTTATATTTTTTCACCAGCTACCAGAATTTTAACAACTTGGCGACCTAATAAATGCCACCCAATTTGAATTAAGCGTTCTTTCTGTGTTACCACAGCACTCTCTTTTGCACTTAACTCACTGTCTGGTTTTTGTCTGCTTACTTACTTATTGTAGCCCTCACAACGCTAGGATCTCTAATTATATTGATGTATATTGAGAGACACACTCATGCCCTATGTGCCTATTATGTACAGCCCATGGCTAGCCCACAGTGACAATAAGTGTTCCACGAGTGAAGA
Organism: Callorhinus ursinus; assembly: GCF_003265705.2. NCBI lineage: Eukaryota > Metazoa > Chordata > Mammalia > Carnivora > Otariidae > Callorhinus > Callorhinus ursinus. The sequence continues at coordinate 68,031,102 of NW_027397063.1, forward strand.
ACTACATGAACAGTTTTGCATCAAGTTCTTATTGAGAACCTAAAATGTGCCCAGGAGGGTTAATTGCCAGGAATACAATAACCAATCAGAGAGACAGAAACACAGCTCTTTGTGAGTTGAGTGTACCTTGAAATTAAAAAAAAAAAAAGAGAGAGAGAAGATGTTTCTTTTGTTTTTCTACAAATGAGTTCTGTTCTTTTTTCCTCCCTCCCTTCCCCTTCCTTCCTTCCTTCCTTTCCCTCTCTTTCTCTTCCTCCCTCCCTCCATTCTTCTTTTTCTCTTTCTTTCTTCTTCTTCTAATTCTTCTTCTTCTCCTTCCTTCCTTCCTTTCTTCCTTCCTCTCTCCCTCTCTCCCTCCCTCCCTCTCTTTCTTTCTTTCTTTTTCTTTGTATGCTGATAAATCTCTTAATCTTTTGTACGCTGATAAAAAAAAAAAAAAAATGTCTTCAGAACTGTCTCCAGAGAACCAGTGGAGAATTCAGGTATGTCAGTGGGTGATTGTAATAATATGAGGGAAGTACTATGAGAAGTTCAGGGATCTAACTGGCATGTGAGATTTGGTTGTTCATGGCAGACACAGTAGAGGAAACAATGTCTAAGCAAACTACTAAAGATAAATAAACAATCAGGGAGAGATTTGAAAGGAGAGTTTCCCAAGAAAAGGAACACTATAAACTCAAAGAGAAGAGAGTGAATAGAACTGAGACAAAATGTAACCAGACCACATTTAGAAAGTAACAGAATAGTGAGAAGTGAGTCTGGGCAAGTAAACCAGGACCAGTCAGGCAGGAGTTGGTGACTCATTTAAGGAATTTGAACTTTCTCCTCATACCAGGGGGGAGCCTTTGAAAGTTTAAATCAGAGAGGGATAAGATCAGGTTTGTATTTTAGAAAGATCATTCTGGCTTCAGTGTGGCAAAGAGATTAAAGGGAGCAGGAGTTCACCAGAAAGTTCCCCACAGCCATTTTCCTTTGTGCATTTAGATGTTAGGCCTTTCATGCATACATTGCACATGCGCGTACACACACACAACAGAGCTTTTTCAGAACTTCACTTATTTAAATTGTATAAATCAAATTCACTTGTGTCATTAACAGAACTTCTTCCAAGATTAAGCCCTTCCTTGATAGGAGTATCTCTTTATTTAGAAAATCATGGTAAACCTAGACTTTTGCTTACTTTCTCATTCTGCTTCCATTTGTTTCTTCAAAACACACGCATACCATATGTTTGTTTTTGAGAATTAGAAAACAAGATAAAAAAAAATCACAATTATTAAGTCCTAAAATAAGTCCCCTGACTGTGCTTTGAACACAGCTAATATGAACATTTGGTGCATACCATTTCTCTTGTGAATTTCTGTTGTATAAATGGATTCATACCATACATAGTATTATGCAGTCTGCTTTTTTCTTTCAAGAATGTATTATGAACATCTTTGCATGTCTCATTATTCTCTGTGGGCATATAATATCCTACCATATGATTGTGCTGTAATTTAGTCCATCCCTGTTGTTAGAAACGTCACTTTTAATTTGATCAGATCAGTTTATGTAGAATCTTAGAAAGTCTGCTTCACAAAATTAAGATGACATTTCCCAGGCAGACTTCTCTGGTGTTATGGGTTTTTAGCATTTTTCAGGAACTTTACTAGCTAATTAAAATAATACTAGGAAAGTATCTTCCCTTTGGGACTTTTCCGTGTTATGAAAACTTTTTACTTACAATAAAAATGAAAGGAGATGCTTAGAGGAAGAGAGTCTTGATCAAACTCCTTTTCAGAATAAACCAAAATGGGAGGTTTAAGTACCATAAATAAAAACAGATGTGCCACTCCAGAATGCCTAGAAGAGAAGATTCATTTACCCTGAAATTTTTAGTCGTATCCTAAGAAATAATAAAAAGGAAAGCAGGTATTTTAATTTTCACTTGGAACTCTATTTTTCTTAATCTTATTTCCCATCCTGTTTTAATGTCAAAGGGTCTACTGAGATAATGTCAGTGGAGTGAACTTGACTTAAAAGTTAGAGCGTCCTAGTTAAGTTGCCAGCACTGTCTTGATCAGTTTATCACTTGAGAGAATAGAACAGACAGATTAAGGGCCTGAGTTCTGGTATAAGACATCATTGGGTTTAGAGTCAGATTCAATTACTTACAGTTTTTCAGTTTTCTCAATTGTAAATGAAGTTATTAACTTCTACCTCACGGTTAATTTTATTTTCAAAATGTGCTGTATTCGTTTGCTAAGACTGCTATAAAAAAAATATACCACAAACTGGGTGGCTTAAACAACAGGCATTTATTTTTTCACAGTTCTGGAAGCTAGAAGTTCAAGATCAACGTGTCTGCAGGATTGTTTTTTTCGCTCCTTGGTTTGCAGATGGTTGCCTCCTGGCTGTGTCCTCACATGGTCTTTTCCTCCATGTGCCAGTGAACTTGGTGTCTCTCTCTCTCTCTCTGTGTCCTAATACCCTTTTCTTATAAAGACATTAGATTGGATTAGGGCCCACACTAAGGGTCTCATTTTAACTTAATTACCTCTTGAAAGGCCCTAGATCCAAATACAGTCACATCCTGAGGTACTTGGGGTTAGGGTTTCAGCGCCTGAATTTTAGGGAATACAGTTCAGCCCATAACATGTGGTGATATATGTAAGACATTTATTTCAGGTCTCTGGCATACTATATGCTCAATAATGGCATAAACTCTTAGTATTTAGCTTCTCTGAGCTTCCTTTTTGTCATGATAAAATTGGGATATTAATATTTGCCCAGTCCATATATGGTGATGACCTGAGATAATTTATGTTAACTTTCTTTGTAAAATAACTAGTAGAGGACTGTTGTTTGTTTTAGATACACACATACACACTTACCTTCTTCCCTTTGAGAATATATGCACATTGCCCTTAGCATTTGCTCATGGCTTCTTTTCTGTGAGAGCTGGGAGTAGGAACAGTAGGATTTAGCCTCCCATGCGTCTCCCTTTTCTTCTTCTTTTTTTATTTTTTTAAGATTTATTTATTTGAGAGGGAATGTGAGAGCAAGCGAGAGCACAAGAGAAGGGGAAGGAGAAGCAGACTCCCCACTGAGCAGGGAGCCTGAAACACAGCTCAATCCCAGGATGCTGAATCCCAGGAGGCTGGGATCATGACCTGAGCCAAAGGCAGCTGCTTAACCTATGAGTCACCCAGGTGCCCCAAATCTTCCTTTTATTCTTATAGGTCTCATCATCCTCGGTTCCTGAATAGGAAAGCACACGGTTAATAACTGTCAGTTCATATAATCATTCTCATAGAGACTTCTCACATGAGGGAAGGGGCAAAGATGAATGGAAGTATAACAGACTCTCTCTGCCTTGCTGTCTGCAGGTAGAGGCAAGTGAGAATTCTTCTAGTGCCTCATGGGAGTGTTTTCAAATGAAAACTGCTTAGCTTATTTTGTAATAGGACCACATGTTCCTTTGGGTAGAAAGAGTAGAGGTGGCAACTCCCAGATGGAAGGCTATGTTCATTTTAATGACTTGGCTGAGATTTCTTTCTGGTTGAAAACTGGACTTGCTATGGAGTCTGTAAAACATAAAAGGCTTTAGATTAACAGAAAGTGGGTCTTCCAGAAATGAGATATGTGGCAGTTCAGCATTTTATTGGCATGCCTAACCAACTACCCTGGGCATGTGAGTATGTGGCCTCGTTCCATAATGCTCAGGATCCAAGACCAGTTGGGGATTAGACTACAGGGAGTAGAGTATACTGGCACCTGCAGCTCAGCAGGATTGATTTAATCTATCTGTCTCACTCCAGACCATCCTATGTTACTAGTATAACTTAGTAATGTAGACTTACTCCTCTACAGTGACACAGTGATGTTTCTGGAAGGTAGTTTCAAAAGATTCAGCTTACTCCAGTCCTCTGAAATTTTCAAGGCTCCCCCAATACCCCAATATGTGCTTAGCTCCAAGCCAACAGGAGTTTGGTCTCAGCCTGCTTTTTAAATATTCTCGGCTACTCTGAGCCCCACTCTCAACACTTGTACTCCCAGCAAACTAATCCTTACCCACGGATGACACGTTTTTGGTATGATATTCCTGGCACCTATGCCTGTTGAAATCCCATCCATCCTTCAGGCTCCATTACAAATGCCGTATTTATAAGATCTCCATAAAGACTTTCTAGATCCAAAACCACCTATTTAGATGTGTTTTTTCCTACTTTGAATCTTTACACTGTTTGGTCTTACTTCTTTTGTGGTCCCTTACCCTGCCCTGAATTATAGGTATTTTTCTGATTTCCCACCCCTTCCCCCAGATTAGCTACTAAAAAGCAAGAACTTATCTCAGTTTTCTCTCTACCATTCCTACCTACCCAGTACCCAGCACAGGACCCTCACTGAATGTTGATCAGGTTTAACTGAAAGAGAGTAGCCTGAGACTCAGAATTCCTAGATATACAAAGCTTATAGTACCCTCTGCACACAAAGTGGGAACCTTGGACTTCATTTATAGAAGATCATAGTGGTACTCTTTTCTTAGTACAGACCAAACATCCAGCTGCTAAACTACAATATAACATCTCCAGGGAAGGAAGCCAATGTAAATTCACAGTATGTGTAAAGTCAAAATCAGAAAGCCTGAGTTTTTGAAACCACTGAATATAATTTTACATTCTATTTGATATGATTTTTCTAGGCTGTGTTTCAATTCAAACCAGTCTCTTCATTTGAACACAGTCTCACAGTTTTCTTCTATCTATACTCATTAGCAGCCATTTTGCCGCATTAATTTGCCTTATTCTGGGAGGCATGGAGAAAGGTATTCCTTTATGACTTTTGGAGGGATGTATTTTGGGTGTGTGTTTTTTATATGCACTTGTCCAAAATGGTACAGTCTTTATTTTCCTGCTGAATGTAGAGGATGGGCCACTTAGTCTTAAACACAATGAAGTGTACTAGAAAAATCAGTAACTTTGGAATTAGAAGACCAGGTTGTGGGTTCCAGCACTTCTTTAGGATCCATGTGGCCCTAAGAAAAATTTCTCAGTCTATATTTTAGTTATCTTATTTACATAAGTGTAACAGAGGAGGGAGTCTTATACCAAATTATGTCTAAGGACAATTTCAGTCAGCATTTTGGGATTCTGGGATCATTTAGGTGATGATTTTACAACTAAAGCCATTCTTCCATCAAAGTTAATGCAGTTTACCCAAAGTGTGTGTGTGGGTATATATGTGTATATATAACAAAGCAAAGTCTCAGAGAGGTGATTAGTCTATTAAGCCGCTCTGAAGCAGGTCAAAAAAGTTTGAAAAATGTAGAATACAATATCTGATTCATGGGAATTAACTATCATAGTAATTGGAAGTCTAAAAAGTCTTACCCTAAATAGATATGCTTAACTTTTATCTTACACTTAATTCACGTAAAAACTTTTTTTTCTTTTAGTAAGTCTTATGACCATCCAGGGGAAGTTACTTACAATCCCAAAGACATTTTCCCTGTCCTTCTCAGTTATTTTGAGCCAATTAGAATAATTGTTCATGCTCTCACTCTGGAAAGTCTGGAAGTCTCGCTTTCTGTGGGCCAAAGACCTCAGGTGTGCCTCAGGTATAGACTTTGCCTAACACTTAATCCATTAGCTCTCCAGTCAAGGTTCTTCACTGCTAAAAGGATGTACTCTTTTGCATGCCTTCCCATTATATCAAAAGTAACCTAGTTCAAAATGAAACAATTATTTTCTCTATCACAGTAAATATCAGAGAAAGATCCCTTCATGCTTCCTGCAAGAGAAGGGGAAAAGGAACCATTGTGAAGTAGGCCAGACTGTTCTTCTTAATAAGACTTGCCCTGAGAAACTAGTTAACCAGAGCTTAACTTACTGGAGTATTTTCAGAGTGTAACCAGCCTGGAGGAAGGGAAATATCCAACTCCAATTAGTTCTACCCTTGCATGTGGGAGAAAGGAAATATCCAATTCTAGCCCAGACTAGCCATTGTCTCCCACCTAGGAGGGGAGAAAAAGAAAACTGAGAAAGAGTTGTGATGTTCATAGTCCAGAGGCATAGGCTCATTGAAAGACCAAGACCTAATTATAGGACTATAGAATCCTTCCTCTCTTCTTACACTTCTCAAACACATCACTAGAGGTTTGTTTACAGCAGTTCCTTTTACCTGGTATATAATGTCTTGTCTCCATTATCAAGAAAAAATTACAAAGAAACAACTAAAAAAAACCACAGTTTGAAGAGACAGCATAAGAATCAGAACCATTCATAGCAGAGATATTGGAATTACTGGATTGGGGTTTTAAATAACTGTGATTAAGGGCGCCTGGGTGGCTCAGTCAGTTAAGTGTCTGCCTTCAGCTCAGGTCATGATCCTGGGGTCCTGGGATCGAACCCCCTAGTAGGCTCCCTGCTAACTGGGGAGTCTGCTTCTCCCTCTCCCTCTGCCCCTGCTCTCTCTCTCTCAAATAAATAAATAAAATATTAAAAAAAAACTGAGATTAATGTGCCAAGGGTTTTAAGATAAAGTAGGCACCATATAAGAACAGATGGACAATGTAAGCAGAAACACAGAAATCCTAAGAAAGAACTAAAAACTAAATGAGATCAAAAAATGTTGTAACAACAATGAAAAGTGACTTTAAGGATATTAGTAGATTGGAAATGGTTGAGGAAAGAATATCTGAGCTTGAGGTTATCTCAGTAGGAACCCCCAGATTTGAAAATAAAAGAGAACAAAGGCTGGGAAAAAGAAAAAAAGACAAATGTCCAAGGACTGTGGGACACTACAAAATGTATACCATACATATATTCAGAACACACCAGAAGAATAAAGAGAGAAAGGGACAGAAGAAATATTTGGAACATTAATGACTAAGAATTTCCCCAAATAACTGAGACACTAAAGCACAGATCCTGGAAGCTCAGAGAACAATGAACAGGGTAAATTCAAACAAAACAACAAAACAAATTATACCTAAGGATATCATTTCCAGATTACAGAAAATTAAAGATAAAGAACAAATCTTGAAAGAACAAAAGGAAAAAAACACCTTACCTATAGAGTAACAAAGATGAACATTACATCCAACATCTCCTCAGAACCTGTATAAGCAAGAAGAGAATGAAGTGAAATATTTTAAATGTTGAGAGATAAAAATGTAAAATTCTGTACTTTGCAAAATTAGCCGTCAAAAGTGAGAAGAAATCCTTTACCAGAAAAACAAAATTTGAGAGAATTTGTTGCCAATAAACCTGCCTTGCAAGAGATGTTTAAAAAAGTTCTTTAGAGAGAAGGAATATCATATGTGTCTGAAACTCAGGTCTACATAAAGTAAGGAAGATTGCCAAAGAAGGAATAAGTGAAGGTAAAATAAAAACTTTTATTTTCTTATTCATAATTGATCGGCCAAATAACATTTTGTTCACAATAGCAATAGTGACAATGCATCTGATTATGTATGCTTATGTATATATTACACATATATGTGTGTGGTTCGGGATGCTTATATATAAGTGAAATGATGACAGTGATAATACAAGGAACAGAAGGAAAGAATTAGGATTATTTTGTTTTTATAAGGTACCAACATTTGTTGTTAGTAGCACAGTGTTTTTGAAACTGGACTTGAACTTTTTATAAATGTATATTGTAAACTTTAGGGCATCCACTAAAAACATATCTTAACTGATATGTTAAGAAAAGAGAGAAAATGAAATCACATAAAATACTCAAAGCCACAAAAGGCAGAATAAAAAGAATGGAAACAAAATTGGGAACAAAGAACAAGGGCAACAAATATGATGGATATTCTTCAACTTATATCAATAGTCACTTTCAATTTTAATGGTCCAAATGCACCAATTAAAAGACAGAGATTGATAGAGTGAATAAAAAAGCAGGAACCAACTATTTATTGTCTATAAGAAATCCACTTTAAATTTAGAGACACATGTAGATTAAAAGTAAATGGCTAGAGAAAAGTATATCATGTAGCATTAATCAAAAGAAAGTAGGATTGATTCCTAGGTATCTTATGGTTTGGGGTGCAATTGTAAATGGGATTGACTCCTTAACTTCACTTTCTGGAAAACAGTATGGAGTTTCCTCAAATAGTTGAACATCGAGCTACCGTACGATCCAGCAATTACACTACTGGGTATTTACCCCAAATATACGAATGTAGGGATCTGAAGGGGTACGTGCACCCCAATGTTTATAGCAGCAATGTCCACAGTAGCCAAACTATGGAAAGAGCCAAGATGTCCATCGACAGATGAATGGATAAAGAAGATGTGGTGTAGATGGAATATTATGCAGCCATCAAAAGGAATGAAAGCTTGCCATTTACAATGACATGGATGGAACAGGAGGGCATTATGCTGAGTGAAATAAGTCAATCGTAGAAAGACATGTATCATATGATCTCACTGATATGAGGAATTCTTAATCTCAGGAAACAAACTGAGGGTTGCTGGAGTGGTGGGGGTGGGAGGGATGGGGTGGCTGAGTGATAGACATTGGGGAGTGTATGTGTTATGGTGAGCGCTGTGAATTGTGTGAGACTGTTGAATCATAGACCTGTACCTCTGAAACAACACATTATATGTTAAAAAAAAAAAAAAAAGAAGAAGACAGCAGGAAGGGAAAAATGAAGAGGGTAAAATCGGAGTGGGAGACAAACCATGAGAGACTGTGGACTCTGAGAAACAAACTGAGGGTTCTGGAGGGGAGAGGCATGGGGGGATGGGTTTGCCTGGTGTTGGGTATTAAAAAGAGCACGTACTGAATGGAGCACTGGGTGTTACATGCAAGCAATGAATCATGGAACACTACATCAAAAACTAATGATGTAATTAATGTATGGTGATTAACATAACATAATAAAATAAAAAAAAAAGTAGGAGAAGACATATTAGGTTCAAGCAGAGCAGACTTCAAAGCAAGAAAAGTTATCAAGGATTTTAAAAAAGGGCATCACATAATTCACCAAGATAGACCATATTCTGGGACATAAATGATACCTTAATCATTTACCCAAGTGGGATTTATTTCAGGTATGAAACACCGGTTCAACAATCAAAAATCAATTAATATAATCTATCACATTAACAGGCTAAAAAAGAAAAATCACATGATCTTATAATAGATAAAATTCAATACCCATTCATTATAAAAATTCTCAGTAAATTAAGAGAGAGGAACTTCTGTGATTTGCTAAAGTATATCTACCAAAACCCTACAGCTAACATCATTCTTTTTTTTTTTTTAAAGATTTTTTATTTATTTTTTGACAGAGAGAGAGAGACAGTGAGGGAACACAAGCAGAGGGAGTGGGAGAGGGAGAAGCAGGCTTCGCACTGAACAAGGAGCCCAATGTGGGCTCGATCCCAGAACCCTGGGATCATGACCTGAGCCGAAGGGAGACGCCCATTGACTGAGCCATCCAGGCGCCCCTAACATCATTCTTAATAGTGAGAAATTTGAAGCTTCCCCACCAAGATCAGGTACACAGGCAAGGATGCCCCCTCTTCCTAGTTATTTTTAACTTCTTACTGGAAGTTCTTGCTAATGCAATAAGACAAGGAAAGGAAATAAAATGTATATGATCAGGAAAGGAGATCAAACTGTTCACAGATGACATGATCATCTATGTAGAAAACAAGAAAGAACTGGAAAAAAAATTCCTGTAACTAATAATCATTATAGAAAGGTTGCAGGATATGAAGTTAATATACAGAAATCAATCACTTTCCTGTATACCAGCAATGAATAAGTGATATTTGAAATTTAAAAGCAGAGTAACATTTACATTAGCACCCCACAAAATGAAATACTTTGGTGTAATTATGACAAAATGTGTACAAGATATAGATGAGGAGAAGTACAAAACTCTGATGAATGAAATCAAAGAACTAAATAAGTAGAGATTCCATGTTCCTAGGAAAGGAAAACTCACTACTGGCAGTCAGTTGGGAAGATGTCAGTTCTATAGCTTCAGTATAATCCCAGTCAAAATCTTAGAAGTTTATTTCACAGATACCCACAGATACTCACAGATTCTAAAGTTTATATGGAGGTGGGGAGAGACTCAAAAGAGCCAACACAATATTGATGGAGAAGAACAAAATTGGAAGACTAACATTATCCAACTTCAAGACTTACTATAAAGTTACAGTATCCAAGACAATGCAGTATGGCAAAGGAGTAAACATACAGATCAATAGAACAAAATAAAAAGCCCAGAAATAGATTCATATACAAATAGTCCATTGATCTTTGACAAAGGACCAAAGGAAGTACAATGGAACAATGTCTCCAAGTGGTGCAGGAACAACTGGACGTTCACATGAAAAAAGTGAGCCTAGATAGAGAACTTCTATCCTTCACAAATAATAACTCAAAATTGATCATAGACCTAAATGCAAAACTGTAAAACTTGTAGAAGATAGTGTAGATGAACTTGGGTATGACAGTAGATTTTGGATACAACATCAAAGGCACCATCCATGAAAGAAATAATTGAAGATTGGACTAAATTAAAAATTTCTCTTCTGCAGAAGACAATGTCAAGAAAATTAGAAGACAAAAAAGGAAACAGTCTAGGAAAAAATATTTACAAAAGACACATTTGAGATAGAGTTGTTATCCAATATGTAAAGAATTATTAAAATTCAAAAATAAGAAACAACCCAATTAAAAAATGGGCCAAAGATCTTAACAGACATATCACCAAAGAAGTTGGTAAATAAGTATATGAAAAGAATCCTCCACATCATATGTCATTAGGGAAATGGAAATTAAAACAACACCACAACACATCTTTTATAATGACCCAAGTCCAGAATGCTGAGAACATCAATGCTGGTGAGGACATGGAGCAGTGAGCACTTTTCATTCACTGCTGGTGAGAATGCAAAATGGTGAGGCCACTCCAGAAGACAGTTTGGCGGTTTATTACAAAATTACACTGCTCTTACTATACCCATCTAGCAATCTTGCTCCTTGGTATTTACTCAAAGGAAAATACCAAGGAAAACTTGTGTACCCACAAAAAGTTACACATGGATGCTTATAGCAGCTCTTTTTCAACAGTTATGGAAACTTTGAAGCAACCAAGGTGTCCCTCAGTAGGTGAATGGATAAACTGTGGTACATCCAGATGATGGACTGTTATTTAATGTTAAAAAGAAATGAGCTTTCAAGCCATGAAAAGACATGGAGGAACTTTAAATGTATATTACTAAGTGAAAGACACCAATCTGAAAAGACACACTACTGTATGGATTGCAACTATATGACATTCTGGAAAAGACAAGACTATGGAGAAAGTAAATAAATTAGGGGTTGGAGCAGGGAGGAAGAAGTAGATGGAGATCAGAGGATTTTAGGGCACAAAAATGCTCTGTATGATACTGATATATGCCTGTCATTATACATTATACACTCCACAGAGCATACAATATCAAGAGTGAAACCTATGGACTTCGGGTGGTTATGATGTGTCAATGCAATTGACCACTCTGGGTGGGGATCTTGATAATGAGAGAGACTACGTCCATGTGGGGGTAAGGGAGATACAGGAAATCTCCATTCTTTCCTTTCAATTTTGCTGTGAACCTAAACTTACCCTAAAAAAAAAATAAAGTCTGAAGAAAAAGGTTATCCATAGCTTCCTCAAATATTGTAGTTTGTATTTCTCAAATCCCTTTTGGAATGAGGCAGGGGAGATTTTCATGACTACACTCACGTACATACACACATAGATACACCTATTTCTCTTTTTCCAAGAATAAAAACACCTTGGTTTAGTGTTCAAAGAGCCGCATAGTATATCCCTGTTCATCCTTCTTCCCCATTACTCTGTAATCTAGACCTTGCATATGAGCCAAGTTAGCCAAATGACTTCTATAAAAACATGAATCATTCTCATTTCTTGCTGCTCACCCCATTCTGCATCTGAGACATCCACATGTTTTTTCATTCTTCATGACCTGGTCTCAGTCCCACTTTCTCAGTGAGACCTTCCCTGAACCTCCAAGGTTACTGTGATTTCAAATTTCACTCAATTTCTATAGCATTGTATTGCCTGTTACCCACTTACTCTGCCCTCTAATCTGGTAGAAACTTAGTTCTCAATATTAATAGTTTGTGTATGTCTCCTTGACCTACTGGACTGTGTTTCATAAAAGATCAAGGACCATATTGTAAATATTTTATATCCTCACAGAACACCTATCATAGTTCTTTCTATGGCAGAGGTGATCAGCAAACAATTGTCACATGGACCAGATATACATGAGTTCACCTCGACTTTGAAATAACAGGGATTAAAATCCCAAATGTGTGTGAACATTTTAATAAAAGACTTAGATTTTAACCACAGCCTTGCCATTAATTTTCTGTGCTCATCCTTTTTCCACTTGAGGCCGTGGTACTAAATAATTGAAAGAGCTTTTCTAGCCCTGGTTATCTATGGCTAATGGAAATTAGTATTCACAGACCAATGCAGGTGTCACAAAAGTAACCCAAGATTTGATGCTACCTGATAAGTTTCTCCAAGCTTTAACCTCCTCAGATAGTCAATGGACTGGAACTTCTTTCCAGTATAGGCTCTTGGCTGAGGTACAGAGAAAATGCTTCTGTTTATATTTAACTTGTGTATATTGCAGGCACCTTGAATTTACAATACAGCCTGAAGGTTATTGCTGTGGCTGAATGCTTTAAAAAGTGCAGGTGTGATGCCAGGGGAGCTTATGGAACGCTGAAAGAACTCGATCATCAAAACCACCTCTTTAATAAGACCATGTGGCCTGTCAGGTTAGGAACACCCACTAGTCAGCTTGATAGGTTGAATACCTAAAGGGACTCTTTAGTCTCTTCTTGAAGTCCCCTTAAAGTCCCCTCCGAGAAGGGTCTTTGGAGTGAAACTCCCTTTGGCTTGCAGCCGTGGTACATTCCTTGATGTGAGATGAAGTAAATGTTTTGAAATACATTTTGAAGTAAATCTCCCCACCCTTACTGGGGCTAGAGAGAGTTTGTACTTCAAAGAGGAATGTGGCATATTTATACCAAAAAGGTACAAGTGGAAAAGCTTTTGATTTGCCTGTTTGCTTTTCTTACATTGCTTACAGTGGAGTGTTTTGGGTGGAATGTTAAATTTGTTTCAAAAACACAAAGTAGAAGGGAGATGTTGGAAATTACAATGACAGCAATTTTTCTGTATGGTCACTAAACTCTAAAGCTCTCCCCCAAATCATCAATTTTGCCAGGCTATTTCCAGTGTCACCCTAGCACTTTTAACACTTTTCAACAAGGCAAGGCCCAATTTATTACTTCTTTTCCCTGACTGTGTGCCCCCAGCCGCAATCCACTCAGGAAACGTGGGCGCTTAGGAGAGAAACAGGAAGTAAACCTGCCCTTTGAGTCTCAATCCTGGGGCTCCCGTTCCTTCTTGCCCATGACAAGCATCTTATGCCCATCACTTTGTTATTTCACAAAACAATGTTGCAGGCACACAAGGCTTTGAAATTCTTTCTTTTCTTTCTTTTTTTTTTTTTTAATATTCTCAAGAGCAGAAAAAATCAGTGCCAAGTCTGTATTAAGCTATTTCACTGTTGATTTTTAAAGGATCGCTTAGAAGTTAGAAAGCCCAAGACCATGGTTAATTGCATTTTGCAATCATATTTGACAAATTATGTCAAACGATTGGAAGTTTATACAGTTCGGGGAGGGGGCAATGTGTTCTGGCTGCCAATGACTGCAGAGACATCACTCTGGGAGTGAGCAATTAGGGAGCTGGCTGCTGGCTCCAGGGAAGTCATGACCAGCTAGAACTTTTTTTAATGGGTCACTAGGGAAAGACAACATTCATCTCCATTTATCATAATGAAAACCAGGCAGAAGCAAAGCATGAGTGAACTGTTATAACAACAAAATTTGTTTTCATACCGGGAAGTTCATTAAGGGCCACTCTGTCTATCCCAGCACTAGCTTCTCCATGGTGCTACGGCTCACTGTTTGTATCATAATGTGCCCTTGTAAAATAATGGTCAAGTACTTCTGCACTGCGCCCGAGGTGAGGTGGGGGATTCATCCTCTAGCTTTTTGAAGAATTTCAAAATAAGAGATGAGTAGTCACTCAATAAATGATCGTTATTGCTTTTACTTTGCTTAGTTGTATTGTGAAGTGCTTTGCAAACTATACAACAGTACAGAGGGTAAATTCTGCTTAACCTCACAAACAAGATCATGCTCATCAACACGGGGGTCACAAAGGAGAGGAAAACAGTTCTGAGCTCACAAAAGGGGGACATTGGATTTCTGTTTATTTTTTATAATCAGACACGAGTAAGATTCTTTACCAGTTAAAGGGATGACTACTAAAATGGTCATGGGATGCTGGCAAAACCGTAATACAAAATGAGGGACATCGGCCCTTCAAAGAAATTTCTGAAGAAGATTAAAGCTGTGTTTCCAAAAACAGTAGCAGGAAGCAAATGTCAGATAGATCTTGGCCCGAACCTTCTTTTCGGTAACCGTTAGTCATCCTCTGACACCTCAAGGGAGCCTTCTGGACAATACTGCAGAGGTTTAGATGCCTGCCCAGTTATTCAATCTTATCCTATCCTCATGTTTAGAACCAAAAACAACAGTAACATACCAATAAGCCACACATGCTAGTTTCATTGGCTCTGCGGCAGAGATGACTTGCCCACATTCCATCACTAAGACAGTATACTCTCTCCTTACCAGGGAGCATCCAAGTTTTGGCTGTCCTCTTGTTAGGAAGTTAGACAATACAGTCCACAGATGGCTCAGGGGATTTTGTCCAATTAAGCACACACGTATTTTTTGGCTAATATTCTGAGGTTTTCTTCTTTTTCAGAAACTTCAAGGACTTTTTTGTTTTAAATAGTCTCTAATCTGACATGGTATGTTTAAAAGTCCTGCTTCTTCACTTTAGTGTTTTCCTGACCCTGGAAGATGGTTTTTATTTAGATAAGAAACCTTCCAGCAAAGTCAGCTGATAGGATCTGTTGTTGCACTGAGCTCATGAGGTTAACCTCATTTGACAGTGGCTACTCACCATTAGTGTTTAACATTAAGTTGTAAACATCAACTTGAAACTTACCAGTGTTTACAAAGAGCAAGAGTCTATTAATCCGACCCAGAACCATAAGTGATTGAAGGAAAGAGTATAAGCAGTTTGGCAAAAGAAAATGCTTTAAAAATACATATTTTTCCTTTCCAGCTTACTCCACAGAGAAAACGTTACTCTTTAGAAATGTCATTTCCCATCTAATCCTTACCAAATAGCATTTTGAAAGCTATAAATATTTACTTATATCCATGACTACATTTAAGACTAACATTCCATAAATGCAAAGATAAGTTCATTTTCTACATTAACACAAGCACCTAACTTGTGAATTAATGTGTATTCTTTAAAGCTAGAAATTTTAAATACTCTACATTAAGATGTAGGAAAGAATTTAATTACTAGAAATGTCCCTTACTACAAGGGTTTATCTTGTGAATAAATTATACCTCTTCTGTGTCCAAAAGGACTTTGAATTACTGAGCAAAAGCAATTATTTGTATCATTAGATTTTTGAAATGGAATAAAAAACAAAGTCAAAGAAAAAAGAGAAATATACCATCTTTAGTTTGATATACTAAAAACCCAGCATAATACAGTTACCATATTTGAGAATAAAATTTAGCTCTGAGCTTCTTAGACGAAAAGGGCAATGCACTATATTATGTAGTCCTAAATGTCTGGTAAAATTAATTTTATAAATTTGTCAAGAGAAACAAGCAATTGCTTTCTATAACTTAATTATGCAAAGAATTCCATGTATGGGTCTTTTTACAAGTTACAGTAATAACATTAAGGGAAAGTAACATCTCCAGAGATTGTGAAATAAGAATGCAAAGTTGTTTTTCATATAGCTATTTTTTGACTCTCTCAAAATCTGACTACATTATATGGAAATGTGTAGGAATTTTCTAAAATAAAATTGAATTCTCATTAACAGCCTGGTCTTTACATTTGAAGCACTGTAATTCATAGGATTTAGTTTAATCCAGTAGTTTAAACATTGCTTTCAAATTTTGTTTCAAAACTTAATAGATCTCTTTTTAAAGATTTTATTTTATTTATTAGTCAGAGAGAGCGACAGAGAGAGAGAGAGCGAGTGTGCACAAGCAGGGGGAGCGACAAGCAGAGGGAGAAGTAGGCTCCCCACTGAGCAGGGAGCCTGATGTGGGACTCAATCCCAGGACCCTGGGATCATGACCTGAGCCGAAGGCGGATGCTTAACCAACTGAACCACCCAGGCATCCCTGGGTGAATTCTTTAATGTATTAAATAACAAATCACCAAAAGACAAAAATCCTTTCTGCTCCATAAAAGAACATTTAGTTTTTAGCCCATGAATTTTCAGTGTTTAGCCTGATGTACATGCCATAATCTAGTGACTTCCTTTTCCTCCAGCTAGTGTGTTTATGTTGCTAACTAAAACTTAAAAATTCTGCTGTGGCCTAGAAACAGGATGTCTTTAGTGTTTACTTACTTGCTTTTCAGTCGGTAAGAGACCTCATATGGGGTTAAAAATTCTCTAAAGTTGCTATATTGTAAAATTTAAGTAAAGAGCCAAGGCAAAAAAATACAGCACTTCATCAAAATGTAATGCATGATGTTGGATGAATTCTGTAAGTTAGGGTGGTGAAAGCAGAGAGAGAATTCCCTTCTTTCTTGAAAATGTGGATGTTTGAGTAGAAGAGAATGGAAATTACTTATTTTGGGCTTGATGTCTTACCCTGATTATATAAAACGACTTCAGAAGCTAGAAAGTGATCCTAAATAACCTGTCTCAGAAGTGCAGTGTTCTTTATATTTTTAAATGTGCTTTAGAATCTGCTTTCTTGCATATGTCTTACAAGTTGTCCTACATTTCATATTCAGAATATTTGAGCTTCATATTTCTCTTATTTCAGAAGACAGGGAACTTGCATATTTTCCCTAAACTATGTTTGGAAATTTTAGAACTGTTTTCTTGTGTACTATGTGTCTGAACTGAGAAACATCACTATAGCAAGAATAGGAAAATGGGGAGAAAGAGAAAGGAATGGAAGAGAGAGGGGGGAAAAGGCAGGGTACTGACCCATGCTTGTCCTGTTTTTAATTTGAAAGTAAAAGGATTATCTCTCATCTGAGTTACTGCCGTGCTCTCTTGCCTTCTAATAAAGATCTGTTCTCCACATAGCAGTCTGAATGGTCATTTTATTGATTTATTTATTTATTTTAATATTTTATTTATTTGAGAGAGAGGGAAAGAGCAGGGGAGGGACAGAGGGAGAAGAAGACTCCCCGCTGAGCAGGGAGCCCAGTGTGGGACTTGATCCCAGGACATGGAGATCATGACCTGAGCTGAAGGCAGACGCTTAACCTTATTCATTTATTTTAAAGATTTATTTATTTTATTTTATGTTAGAAAGAGAGCACATGCAAGTGGAGGGAGGGCCAGAGGGAGAAGGAGAGACAGAATCCCATGCAGGCTCTGACACACAGGCCAATCCCACGACCCCAAAACCAGGAACTAAGCTGAAATCAAGGGTTGGATGCTTAACCAACTGAGCCACCCAGGCGCCCCTGGACTGTCATTTTAAAATGTGTATCAGATATTGTTTAAAATTCTTTAAAGATTTCCTCTTGCACTTAGGAGAAACTCTACCATAGCCTACGAGTGTTGATCTTTCTCCAGCTCTTCAAATATCTCTCTTTAGTCTCTGCTCTTCTTTAAAACATGTCAAGACTTTTTCCACTTGACTTTTTTTTTGCCAGGAAAGGGTCCTTTCACTTGACTTTCTTTTGGCTGGAATGTTCTCCCTCCCATTCTGCTCATGACTGGCTTCTCAATATTTAGGTCTCAGCGGAAAAATACCATAGCCGAGGGACCTTCTTTGACTAATTTACCTAATAGAGTCCTGCTTCCATTCCCACCCCAGTCAGCTCTTACAGTGTTGTTAGTTCATTTATTTCTTTATAGCATTCAGCACAATCTGAAATTAATTTAATTAATGACTTACTTACTTTAGACTTGTCCCCTTCGATGAGGTTGTAAGGATCTAGAAAGCAGGGTCTTTGCTTTTGCCATGTAGGTATTCTTCTCAACTATCACAGTGTGTGGCACCAATTCAGTACAAAATAAATATTTGCTGAATAAGTGAATGAGTGAAATGAAGAATTTGGGTATGACTGGAGCTCTGGGCCTAATGTGTATTTTCTTGAACAAGAAGGTGGTAAATTATAAAACATCTAGAAATTCTTCTAGGAGTGCATGGGTGGCTCTATCAGTTAAGTATCTGACTCTTGATTTTGTCTCAGGTCATGATCTCAGGGTCATGGGATCCAACCCTGCATCTGGCTCCCTGCTCAGCGTGGAGTCGTTTGTCCCTCTTCCTCGGCTCCCTTCCCCCTACCCCCCAGTGCTCGCGCTCTCTCTCTCTCTCAAATAAATAAGTAAAACCTTAAAAAAAAAAGAGAGACGTTCTTCTAGAAACTTTCTGGGAAGAGTTTGCATAATGGCAGAGATGAGGAAGTTCTGCTAGAAAGTGAGTTGAGGCCAAATCCTGGAGGCTGTGAATGTCATAGTACGTAATTTCTGGAATCTCTTTTGTGGTCAATGGATAGCTACTGGAGGTTTCTAAATAGTCAATGTGTCCTTTTGAAATGCTTCTTAATAAAGAAGCTATGGGGAAAACTATTAGTGTGTCAAAAGAATTTCATTCACTCACCAGCGGAAAGAGTAACTTGTGAATGTCAGCAGGGTATTGATTTAATCAGCATTCATTTCTTTTTCCATGCAGTATGACTGCCACGTACAATCCTGCTTCTCGTCTGGCAGGAGAAAATGTTTGCCTTAGTTCTTCACAGCCTGAAATGAAATGACCCAGTGCATCTTGAAGGCATTTCTGGCCAGTATTTCTCGTATCTCAACAAATCAGTCGGCTCCCTTCAAAGTTTGATACCATCTTGTCCTCAAATCATTCCCCTTTCCTCAGTTGCTCTTTATTTTGCAAAGTATTTTTCTAATGTATAGAGTTACCCTCTCCTGTGGTTTATTTTATTTTGGTCTTAAAGGAAGTCCAGTGAGGAGCCTTTCAGGGCAGTTTGCTTTTTGTTTGTTTCAGTGAAGTGGTGGGTAGATCCTTCCTTCACTGAAAACTAGTACTTACAAGGCCTTATAATAATCTCCATCCCCAAATATGGCATTATATGCAGCATACACATGTTCACCTGGCCTTTTCCTACCACTTCAGTTGTGTCTATCTGATTTCTAAAATAGAGTACAAAGATATCAAGATTCCAGTTAAAATAATGGCTTGTTTTATCAACTTTGGCAGCCAATTCTAGTTTCCTAAACTGGCTCACAGTGATTTAAAAGCCATGACCAGTTCATGAATAAGTTTTATGGTTTAACTTTAAATCATGGAATCTTCTTATTATTTATATTGGGGAAGATGATAGGATGCTCAATACTGGGTTATAAATGGAGAAAACAACAAAAAAAAATAAATGGGGAAAACATCAAATATGCAAAAAGAAACAAAAACAAAACAAAACACCAAACCAAAACCCAACTGTGGTAAAATTTAAGAAAAGGAACCTTGTCAACTTGTCAGTGGGGGTTGACAGTTTTCAAGAGTTATTGAAACATAGTCTTCGTTGATAATCAGTATTGGAAGCTCTCAGTGTGAATGGTGACTTTGGAGATGTTGTTATTAAACTGACTATCCTTTTAGTCTAATAGAGCTTATGAAGCACACTCACATGTAATACACTTTTTGATTTGTGTGCAAAAGCTTTACTTGTTAGAAGTTCTTTTTTCCAGGGCTCCTGGGTGGCTCAGATGGTAAAGAGTCTGCCTTCAGCTCAGGTCATGATCTCCAGGTCCTGGGATCGAGCCCCACGTCGGGCTCCCTGCTCAGCAGGGAGTCTGCTTCTCCCCACTGCTCCTATTCTCTCTCTCTCTCTCTGTATCTCTCTGTCTCAAATGAATAAATAAAAAATTCTTTTAAAAAAGTTCTTTTTTCCTCTTTTTTCAGACATATCATAGACATCATCTATATGTAAAGTAGATGGAAAACAAAGAGACAAAAAAAGTCATCTCATCCCTATTCTCATAGAGCTCTCCTAGAAAAAACGAATATACTCAGGGAGGTACAATGCACAGCAGAGTATGATAAGTGCTCATAGAGGAATAAGGATACAATGGTATTGCTATACTTGAATGTAGCTATGGTGCTGAGAAAGGATCTCATAGAGTGGCAGGATTTAGGCTTGGCTTTATGGGATATGTTAGGTTTCAACAAGAAAAAACCAAAGGACAGAGGCTCTCTCAATCAGTGGAACAGGCTGAGTAAAAGATGAAGGTAAGAAAGTGAAAAACATAAGTTTATGTTCTATCAATTTTAATGACTTGCGCTATAGAACCAGAGTGTATCAGTGCTGATCTGTTTTGTTCAAAATTTATAGTTCTGCTCTTAACAAAAGACAGTTTCCACCAACCACAAAGACCTTACTATGTCCTCATAAATTATGTGTCCAGGGGAGTTATAGATTATACCATCATCATTTTTTTCCTTTTTTTTTTTAAATTAGTTTCGGAGGTAGAATTTGTGATTCATCAGTTGCATATAACACTTAGTGCTCATTACATCAAGTGCCCTCCTTAATACTCATCACCCAGTTACCCCATCCTCCACCCACTTCTCCGCCAGCAACCTTCAGTTTTTTCCTAGAGTTCAGTGTCTCTTGTGGTTTGCCTCCCTCTCAATTTTCATCTTATTTTATTTGTTCCTTCCCTTCCCCTATGTTCATCTGTTTTGTTTCTTAAATTCCACATGAGTGAAATCATATGGTATTGTCTTTCTCTGACTGACTTATTTCACTTACATAATTCCCTCTAGTTCCATCCACATTGTTGTAAATGGCAAGATTTCATTTCTTTTGATGGCTGAGTAATATTCCATTGTGTATGTATATGTACACCACATCTTCATTATCCATTCATCTTATACTATCGTTATTTACATCTTTGAAATGGAGAGATCATTTATAAATTGTATTCTTTTGTATTATATTGTTTATTTTTTGAGGATTTTAGTGATTTCTGAAGCACAGTTGTATATTTTACATAATTAAATCCTTCTGAAATCCTATGCAGTAGATGGTAGTGTGGGGTTTTTATGAGCATTTTTTTTTCTTAAAGGAGAACTGAGCCATTAATGTTTAAATGACTTTTTTCAGGTTTACTTGATCAGTAAGTGTAGACACACACCTAGTTTAGAACCTGTTGTTTTTCTTCTATACCTATATACTCATCACTGTGTAGATGTCCATACAATTCATATTGAGTGAGTGAGAAGTTGAGAAAATGTAAATTAAGAAAGAAACCACATCCAAAATTCGTGATTTTGCCAGCCACAATCATTCTGGGAGCACAGAATTGAGGACCTAGGTAAAAATGGCAGGGAAAGCTGACAAGGCAAGATTTAATGGAAGGAAGACCAGTAGCTAAGAGTATGCAAATTCAAGGGGAAAAGGGAAGGTTTTACTATTATTAGAAAAAGTTAAGGATCCCAGGTTGGGGAACTCAGTACTTCTATTTCTTACTAATACCTGAGTGGCGAGACTGTCAAAAACAGACTCTGTTGAATCTGATATGCTGTTCCATGATTTTATGTTTACTTTTTAATAACGAGTTTTCATGTCTTCATACTCCAAAATAGATCAAACATAATTTGGATTTTACCATGAAAAAGATTATTAATATGAATATTCACTTTTCTGATATGGGGCAAACAGATCTGTCTGTAAACATTCTCTATGTCTAAAGCACAGAGCACAATGTCCTAAATCGAATAAATTTAATTCTATTTTGTTAAAAAATGCATCATTGCATTTACAGAGAACAGTGTATTGTGTGGTTTAGGAGAAGATTTTGTCATGTCTATGTAATGGTTATTAAAAATTCTTCCTTTTGTATTAATGAGCATCAACGTTGTAAGTCTGGAATCAAACATTTCAATCAAAGGAGTGTGGTAAAGCATTTTATGTGTTGTATCCAGCATTTCTTATGCATTGGAACAGTTTAATCCTTTTAGTTTGGTATTCTTCACATTCTAAAGCCTGATAAATGTAGTGGAGTGGGAGGTAGGCTCATTCCCGTCCTTTGGAAAGGCATAGGTTTGTTTATACTGCCATTGTCAGGATCAAAGGCAAAAGGAACAAAAAGAAAAGAGAAAATAAAAGAAATGTCAAAAATATGAATTAGAGGTGGCACAGCTTTGGCAGCTTTATGTTTTGATTAATCATGAAACAAACAGAAGCAGAAAGATTCAATTTCCCAGAAATGTAGATGGCTCAAAAAAGAGTGGGAGAAGAATGAACTTGGAATAGAGCACATGTAGCTATTTTCACCAAAACCTGAATATCCACATATCATTATAGGAGCCCTGTTTATTAACCTCCCACTTTATAGTATGGAGATTGCACATAGTGAACGGAAGCTGGAAGCTGGCCCTGCCACTATAGCCATTAGCCCTTGGACTAGTACTGAGCCAGGTTAGAAATGTTTGCCTTCATTTGGTCCTCTTCTTTTCTCCCCAGCTTAACCAGCTGGAAAAGGCAGTGGAAGCAGCCCACACATTTTTCATGGCCAACCCTGAGCACATGGAAATGCAGCAGAACATTGAGAATTACAGAACGATGGCAGGCGTTGAAGCACTCCAGTTGGTAGATCTAGAAGCCAAACCGCATCTGGTGAGTGCTGGGGACCCTTCCTTGCCCTAACCAGAAGGAGCTAGGTGATTCTCAGTTTCACTGGACTCAAAGCAGATTCCTGTGAATGGGTGTCTTAGGTTTATTCTTGATTTCTAATATGGGAACAGTTGTATGCTTTCGGAGTTCTCAGATGAAATATTGTCAATATCAGGGTTGAAAAAATTGGGAGAAGGTGAAAATGCCCTTAGAAAAGCAGTATGATATGGTGAAAAGGAGAACATGATATAAACATCTGTCACCCCCTCCAAACCTCAGAGCTACCTCCAACCCTTTAGTTTTTATACATGGGAGTTGAAGCCAGTATGAATTGCCCAGGTCATACTGTGGTTTCCCAGATCCCAGTCCATTGGTTTTCCATTGTACCTGTACTTTTCAAATTCTGGTATTTTAAAGCTACATAATTTACATAATTTTTCACTTAAATGAAAGCTTACTTGAAATCACAATAAGTTGGAAGGGCTTTTTTTTTTTTTTCAATTGGAGATATCCCCATTCCCGACATGTGACTTCCAAGATGATTGAAGAACAGGATAAGAGAAGATTTTCAATAGAAACCTTATTATTATTATTATTATTATATTATTAAATTGGGCCAGGACTGGAAAATGGATGTGTCATGGCCACCCACATCAATTTACCTGGCTTTTGGTGCATGCCCATACCTATATTCAGATGGGGTTAGAAAATATTGTCTTGCATGTTTGTATTCAGGAAGAATATGAAATTGACTGGTGCCACAGCATTCAGCTTGCTTGGTAACTCCTTTCTTATTTATAATTCCTTGAAGCCAGAGAAGTTACTTTTTATCTCCCAGTAAAACCCTTCATTATTCTTCCACAACACAAGAGCCCAGTGCCCCCCTGCCCAAATGATCCTGAGTCTGCCTGAATCCTGCTATTCAAGTGCCCCACAGGTGCTCTTTGGAAAAAATAAATACATATGTATATATATATTTTTTTTTGTCTGCTTCTTTGCAGGAGAGTTACAGTGCAGGAGTTAAACATTATGAGGCTGATGACTTTGAGCTTGCTATCAAGTACTTTGAGCAAGCTCTCAGAGAATATTTCAATGAAGATACAGAGTGCAGAGCCCTGTGTGAGGGGCCTCATAGATTTGAAGAGTATGAGTACTTAGGGTACAAAGCTGGTCTCTATGAAGCCATTGCAGGTAAAGCTGATTTTTTTCCTTTATTTGTTTCCTGCTCATAGGAAATGCAGTCTGTAAAACTATTCCAACAACACAGAAGTTTAAATTCTAAAAAGTGAAAGATATATGTAACCCATCCTATCTCCTGTAAATAAATCTACGTATTTTAAGTTTTGGTGACTGTGCTCCTAAACGTTTTCAGGTGCATATGTAAATGTTTCTGTATTTACTTATAGTTATTATTTCTTTTTTTATAAAAATGAGACAGTACTGTGAATACTGATTTTGAGCATATTTTTGTTTTTGTTTTATTTTATGCTTAACAATATAATGTGGACTTCTTTTCATGTAAGTAATACATGTAGATCTACCTTATTGTATTAAATGGTTGTGTGATGTTCCAATATATGGGGAAAGCATAATTAATTTGACAAGTCCCTTTACTGATGAATGTTAAAGAAGTTACAGGTTTCCATTATTATAAACAATGTAGTAATGAATACTTTTGTATAGTTTTCTTCAGTTACTTAAAAGAGGATTTTATTATCTGTGAGAACTTAATATATTACAAAATGTCATTTAAAATAGTAGGTAATGTGAATTATACATTAATTGGGGAGATTAGCTACTTAACCATTTATGGCGGGAAGCATATGAAAAACATACAAAAATAAATTCTATTTATGTTAATAATATAGGTGTGAAAATAAAACTGTTAGAAGAAAATGCAAGAGGGGTGCCTGGGTGGCTCAGTTGGTAGGGTCTGACAAATGATTTTGGCTCAGGTCATGATCTCAGCAGATTCTCTCCCTCCCTCTGCTCCTCCCCCACTTGTGCATGCACTTGTGTTCCCACTCTCTCTCTCACTCTCTCTTTAAAATGGAGACGAACCATGAGAGACGATGGACTCTGAGAAACAAACTGAGGGTTCTAGAGGGGAGGGGGGTGGGGGGATGGGTTAGCCTGGTGATGGGTATTAAAGAGGGCACGTTCTGCGTGGAGCACTGGGTGTTATATGCAAACCATGAATCATGGAACACTACATCAAAAACCAATGATTAACATAACATAAAAAAATTAAAACACAGTAAAAAAATAAAAGAAATGAATAAATCTTTTAAAAAAATGAAGAAGAAAATTCAAGAAAATATGTGTATAATGGGAGGAGAGGAAAACTAGTTCTTAGCATGACAAAAGACAAGAAATATGAGGAAAAAGATAGACTTTACATAAGATTTAAAATACAAAAAATACAAATGACAAGTGGAAAACTTGCAAAACATTTACAGGCCAAGAGTTAATATCCATAATATTTAAGCAGAACTTGTAAATTATTGTTATTAGTAGTAATTTATTTCTGATTTATTGGTAGTCATAATAATAATCAACATATATATAACAGTTTCAACATACAAAGCATTTTACATATTTATATATCTTTTAATCCTCTGAACAACTTCTGGTAGGTAGATGGTATTGTTATCCACTGTCTTCTCCTTTTTTTTGATGAAGAATTTATATCTCAGAGCAATGTGATTAAGGTGAAGCTGGGAATCAAATCGATGCTTTTTTCAGTCTAGGGTGCATATTTTAAGGTCTACATAAGTGAAAAATGGGCAAAGGATAACCTATTCAGTAATAAATGTTTCACAAATATCTGCTGAGTGCATATTGAGTTCTAAGTTATAAATATAAAAACAAAAAACAAAAAACAATGTTCAACTTCACCTATAGGTAGGTGTAGAATGGCAAATTAAGGAAGTGAGTTTGCTCTCCCCAAATGCCAGTGTTTTCGGTCTCCATGAAAATCACCCCTCACCTAGCAGTTCAAACCAAGTCCTAAAAAATTATCTTCCAATCCAACATTTCCCTTAATTCCTATTCTCCTCTGATTTGTTACCAAACTCTGATAGGTACATCCTGAGAGCCTGTAAGATTCCCTGGTTCTCTCCATCCTTTTTGCTACCACCCTGGTTCAAATCCACAGCATATTTTAACAAAGCCACTATGATAGTCTCCTAGCTGGTCCTCCTGTCCTGATGAGGTTTTACTCTGTAGGCAGACAAAATGGTCTAAAAAAAAAAGAATGTTCACAGAACACCCCCCCACCACCAAAGGCTTCCATTGCACTTGGAATAAAACTCAAGACCTTTAATAAAGACTTTCATGATTATGCACTTGTGTATATTTTCATCCCCTTTCTATTCTTTTCCAGCAACCAACATGCTCTGGTGACCTCGAGCAAATCACTAAATGACATTTGATGAACAGTACTCACAAAAATGCAGGGAAATGACTCTGCCAGAGGTCTAGCAAAACAAAACCTTTGGCAAAAAAAGTCCTCAATAATTCAGATATTGGTATTGATTTTAGGTGAAGTAAGTTGGTTTTGTAATTGAGTATGTGGCAACATGGATGACAACTAGGTCATCCAACAAATTGATTTTCAGTCTACTTCTTAATCTAAATTTTGAAAGATGTTTTCTAATTGTCCCTCTCAAAGACCTTAACAATTTATGACCTATATTTTTTTAATAATTTTTATTGTTATGTTAATCACCATACATTACATCATTAGTTTTTGATTATGACCTATATTTTTAAAACAGTGAGTATTATTAATCCTTTTAATCTGAAATGTGATTGATGGATACCAATGTCATTTTTATGTGTGTTTCACATTTCAGCTGTTAAGTATTTCTTTACACTTAATCTTTTATTTGGGAATGCTTTTCCTTTATTATAGTTTATTATCTTGTAGTTGTGTAAGGATACGTGCCCTGTCTCTACCCCCTGCATCTCCTCTACACTTGCCTCTACCAACGGCCACCAAACAGCTTTGGCAAGTGTCCTACATCTGCTTTAGGAAAACTAACTGACAGATTCCCCCAGAATAACATTTAGCAATCTGCTCGAGGTCACCAGAGCATGTTGGTTGCTGGAAAAGAATAGAGATCTCCTAACTAAAGGCTCTTAATACTTAATACAATTATCACCACCATACCTGCACTTCCAATAAAGAAAAGTGATTTTAAAAAAGTCATGGCTCCTGAAGCTCAATCAAATACTATATATTACAGAAATATGGCAAGTCTTCTTGAGAATTTGACAGATACCCAATTTATTATGAGAAGGAAATTTTAAAAAGTATTCCCACACAAGTGTCTTGGATCTCAAACTTATTAAATCACAGTAATTCCACAATAACATTTGATATAGAAAGGAGACAAGAAATACAACTTATAAAATGTGTTATCATAACTCTGTAAATGCTTGTCTGGTTCTAAACTGTTCTAAAGGGCATCTGGCTAGCTCAATCAGTTAAGCCTCTGCCATTCGGCTCAGGTCATGATCCCAGGGTCCTGGGATTGAGACCCACATCTGGCTCCCTGCTCAGCAGGGAGCCTGCTTCTCCTTCTCCCTCTGCTCCTCCCCCTGCTTCTGCTCTCTCTCTGTCAAATAAATAAATAAAATAGTAAGAAGAAAACCCCCAAAAACCCCACAAAACCCCCCACAAAACTGTTCTAAATTAAAAGTGAAACTGGCTTTGGGGCTCCTGGGTGGCTCATTCGGTTAAGTGTCTGCCTTCGGCTCAGGTCATGATCCCGGGGTCCTCGGATCGAGTCCCGCATTGGGCTCATTGCTCAGCGGGGAGCCTGCTTCTCCCTCTGCCTGCCAGTCCCCCTGCTTGTATGCTCTCTCTCTCTCTCTGTCTGTAACAAATACATAAATAAAATCTTTAAAAATTAATGAAAAAATAAAATATGGAATGTATTTAGGAAGCCAGAGTATTTGAATTTTAGAGTTAGACAAACATTAAAAATACAAATGGCTTCTCAATGCAGTTATTTATTACCGGCTGTGCTCGTTGAAGCCCTAAAGAATATCATTTTGTGACTCTCATTTTGTTGCTCTTTGTATATCTTCTGTTGAAAAATATCTTCATTCAGATTTTGGATTCTTATTGGGTGTGTTTTCCACCTCTTCCTTTTGCTTGTCATTTGGAATTAGGAGGAGTGTGTGTTAAAAGGTAAAGAGGAATGCCAATGGCCAGCTAAGTAGGAGAAAACAGTTGAAGGTTGTTTGTCGTTTTCATAAGAAATAAAACAGCTATTTATTGGCTATTTATATAGTTGTTTATTTCTACATGTTAAACAAATAAACAGAACTCTTTCTTCCCCTCCCATCCTCCAGCTGCAGTTAAGAACCAATGGATTGTAAGGATTCTGTTAGCTGTGCTGCATTGGGTTGAGTTAGCCAGGTCGTGCAAAAACTGGCCCATTTGCCTACACACCAGAAAACACACATGCCCTTTCTGTTGTGCTCTCGGATCCCTCTTCAAGTCATCAAGAGGCAAGCCAAACTCTGCTTAACAGAGAACCTTTGAGAGGAGGCAGTTGTGGTAAATTAAAGTGTAAAGTCATTAAGTCAGATGGTTTTATCATCATTCTCAAGAAAGTCTGCTCTGCACAAGCATGAATAAAATCTTCTCTTTCTGGAGAAGACTATCTCCATCTTCCTTGTAAAAATCAAAGTTGGAGCAAAATGTAGGATGTGTTTGCTTCTCTGGGACATTAGCTACTTTAGTTTCCTCAGCTCATTTGTGGATGAGCAAGAGCCCAGAGCTAAAGGGAGTGTGACAACCCTACACTTGAGAATCCTCACCTGTTTACAGTGAGAAGGATGGGGACAAAGAAAAGGGAACAAAGAGAAAGAGGCAGAATGTGTATCTAAATTCTTGAGCTTTCCTCCATATCCTATTTTAGTCCTACAGTATTAGAATTTCCAATGTTCAGGGGATGGACTATTTTGTAATTGGGTAGAATAGGT